>NW_024884789.1:7285055-7700383 GCF_019232065.1 Centrocercus urophasianus
AATAGAAGAAAAAAAGAAGGAAAAAAATAAAAATATGATGGTTCTTAATTCTTCCAATTCAACTCAACCTGGGCAAAAATTTCTGGGATGGGGTAGCATGGCTCTGCTCAGCTCCTCTCCTGTCAAGTGCTTGCTGCAAACAGGGCTGCAAGAAGTACTCGAGGAAAAATCATGAGAACCCTTCTTCTATATTGCACATTCTGTGAGGTTATAAATCACTCTTGACTCTCTCAATAATCGATTAATGAAAAGCTTGTTGTATTCATTCTGAATACAAGTAATCCTTGAATATGGGGACAGTGAGCAGTACTTGAGGAGACAGGTTTTGTTTTTTTCACCATCTACAGCATCAGAACACAGGCAGAGGCTGATATTTCTTCATTAGTGGAGCATTTAGGATTCTGAAGGGAGTGATCAGATAAGGCTATGAATACGTCACCGCTACTGAAAGAAATCCATGTTAATACCTTGGCAATTTGGGTGCAAATACTGCACTTCCAGCCCCTTGATCTCTTGCAGGGCTGAAGGGTGAAGCTCAGTGCTCAGCTTCTCAGCTCTCAGCAGACACCTTTAGCAGCAAGGTGTGACACTTGTGGCCATAATTCGGGATGTAGCTGTTGAAGCTGCCCCAAGCCTGTTGACCTCAATGTCAGACACGTTTTCTATTCAGTAGTATGCTGTGCAGGGTGTGATTCCAAGTGCTGGATGTTTAGTAGCTGTGACAGTTGCTATGTTTTAATATGTGTATATATGTGTGTGTGTGTGTGTATGTATATATGTGCATTTATAAGGTTAGACCAGAGTACATAGCTCTACCTTCCCAAGCTCTACTGTTCAGCTCTGAGCACTGTAAGAAGTCAGCTTTAGGTCTCTTACCTGCATTGTAGTGCTCTGATTCTCATTATCCACACTAGGCAGTGCCTTCCTTTATCCTACCAGATCTCATCCACGTTTTGTAGTTATAAGCAAATACCTTTAACATAATGTGTCTCCATTCTTCTTTCCACCTGCTCTGTCCCCTCAGTGCTGCATATTGTGCACTCTTGCTGCGTCCTTCTTTTCCTCTTGCCTGTATGTTCTTTCTCTTTTATACATGATAAATGTTGACAATACCATTGAAATAGAAACCTGCCTGACTTGGAAGCTCAAATTCAAACCCTCTCTTTGCTTGCTGGCATAGCAAGGGACTTCAGGTACTTTAATTTAAATCTGTGCTCTGTGGATTTGACTCCACATCCTCACCTAACCTGAAAAGGCTTATTTTCCAGCACAGATGGGAAGTGAGTTGACAGTTTCTCATAAAATTGACTGGTAAGAGATGATGGTATCTCATCTTGTTTCAAACAAAACTAAGCCAAAATGACAGCTCCTTGGAACTGTTTGTGTTGCATCTGCTTTGCCAGAGCTGTTCCAGTTCCAGGTGAATTTGGGAACTGTGAGCTCTTCTAAGACAGCCAGGCTTTGTCTGGAGGAACAGTGAGTTTTTGAGAAAGTTCTTACGGATTTGTTCTGTTTTTCTTCCCTTTCTGATGTCCAAATCAGGACTTTGCGCGTGTGTGTGTGTGTGGCATTGAGCTTCATTGCAAAAGAGCTGCACAGTTCACTTCTAACATTCCAGCTGTCCTGCACAGCCCTGATGTAAGGGAGGGTTTGATCACTTCTGCTCCACTCCATTTTCCTACAGATTGGGATATGCAATCTGACTTTCTTTCCAGTTGCCGTTGGCTGTCGCTGAAGTCCCGGCTCGGTTTGCCCAGTGGAGTGCTGCCACCTAGTCGCAGCCGTCTTGGCTGCAGGCTCAGCTCCTCGTCCCTCTTGGGTGCCCACAACCAAGGCAGCGCTCTGGGATTCTCTGCAGCACAGAGACGCAGCGCTGCAGCGATGAGACTCCTGAGGATCCTAGATCTCAAATTGTGTGGCAACTAAAAGGCTTGGAGCCAGTTTGTGTGCTGTGTATCTCAGGGGATGCTGACAGAGCACACAAGATGAGCTCCGGGGTGGAAAGGAGGGCGCAGATATATTTGCATCTGTTTGGCCAGCTGAGATATTCTAGGCCAGTTGGAAAGCAGGAGCAGTCCCCAGCAGACACGAACCAAGGAGCCTTCTGCTGAGCTGCAGGGCTGTGCAGAATAGCCCTGGTGTGCTGAGCAATACAGCACAAGCTCTCTCCCATTCCCCAAATACCACACAGCAATTTGGCTGTGTTATTCAGGGTCCAACCAGTGCCCTGTGACTTCCTCTGGTAACTCAGCTCAGAACTTGGCTTCTTGTGGATCCAAGCCTCTCTCATCATCATGAGTCAAGGAAGCAGCCAAGCACACCGCTCCACCGCTCGTGTGCCACGTGTCATCGTGCGCATGTGCATGGACACGTGTTTTGCTCGAAGTTCTCACAAGCCTTTCCAAATGTTTATCCGGGATTAGGATAATTTGAACAAGGAGTCATAGACTGTTGGCAGCGAGCCATGGAAAAGTAAGGCTACCTTACCTTCAAAAATATGGCTTACTTCTTACTTACCTTCAGCCAGTTTTGGTTGAAGCTTAACAAGACCTTGCAGACCCCAGTGGAAAATTTCAGGCTGAATCCAGCTTCATTGCTGAAAATACTTGTTCCTAGATGTGGAAAAAGGAAAAAAGAAAAAAAAAAGGAAAAAAAAATCTGTTTGTAAATATCCATGAAATAAGTCATGTCAGTATGCTCATAGCTCAACATGATAGCCAAGATTTTGTGATCTCCACTGCCATAAGGCAAGAGTGCTCTTGACTTTTGGCTCATTCCATTATAGAGTCCAGTGTCAACATGTGCAAGGTCCATTTGTATTTTAATGTGCAGTTTTCATTTTGATCTGAATCTCTGGATGCAATGCTATCAGGAGAGACAGGCATTCAACATCAGCTGCATCAGTGCTTTAAAGATACTCTAAGTTGTGGTGACATTTAAAATGTGGTGGCACACATCTGAGACAGCTGTGGCCTCAGCCCTCCAGGAGTATGCTTGCTTCCACGCTTCTCCCTCATTTAGATCAAGTCTGCATCTGCTCCTGATAATACCAGAAACCTCTGCACTGGCTGAAGGGTTGGTGATTCATAGATTAAATATGTTGCCTTTAGAAGGTAGTGTATCTTTCAAACAAATCACTTTAGCCCCTTTTCATGATATCTGTTCATTATTGTATAAAAGAGAGTTGTAGCAGCACTGGTATTTCTATACCATAAATCACCCTTCAGGGAGGTTCGTAACTCACCGTTAGTTTGTTTTACATGCAGGGTCCACTCTGAGAGTGCATTTATTTTTATTCCCCTTTCAGATTGTCTGGAATTATTTTAAATTTTAAAAAAATTCAACAGTGTGCAGATATTTTTGTCTGTTATAATCAATCTGGATTTGCTTTGATTAGGAATTATGTTTAGGACATGAATGTGTAACATGAATTTAGCAAGTTTCATATGCTCAAAAATAAATATTCATGTTAAAACACATTTCTGAACCCTAATTCAGTAATTTTTTACCTCCTCAATTGTGTATTTGCATGAAATTGTTGCGGTGCTTAGAGCCTAGGCTTTATCACATTTCTGGACTCTTTCTTTAAGTCCTTCACCTAACATAGCAGGAAGGCTCAGACTACACTGCAGTTTGGTAAGACTTTCAAAGAGTCTAAAATATGGTATTAAATTAATTCCGTCCACTTACAGCCTAAGATATGGGACTGTTTATTGTAGAATAAAATGTCCTGCATTGGCCCAGGAAGAGCTCAGAAACCTAATGTCCCACTGTGTCAGTATATCGAGCTCTTGGTCCATGCAGGGAGCTGAAGCTGCAAGTGTGTTAGTCATGATGCTGATAATGGAGCCTGCTCACACCCCCAAATGATGGGGTCTTTAGAAAGATGAGCTCTTCTGCACACTTTCGGTTAATCTCAATGCAAAGTATTTGCTGTTTGTGCTGAATGTTCTGGACAGTAAAGCAATACCTGGGTGCCCCAACTGGAAGCCTGGATTGCCTTGTGCTGGCTGTTTGACTGCTGAAACTCAGGAGGAGTCTCCTGCCTCGGCTCATGAGTGCTGGGAGAAGTGCTGAGCCTACTCAAAGCACCAGGCTGGCTTCCCAAAGAAGCAGATGCAGGACTGTGGTCATCTTTGTTGCAATCACATTTAATCAGTGAGGCATTTCAACGGCTATCAGTAGCACGAGCAACTGAACTCTGCACCAGCAGTCCAGCATACGTCATTTGGAGTTTTCACAGTAAAACCCCCAGAACACCCGTTCATCCTTAGTAGACTTGCCTTTGTGTCAATTTGGGACTGGATTCTTGGCATGCCAGGGAATTATGCATCGTAATGACTTAATCAAGGGCTTTCGTAGTTTATTCTAGAGCAGAGAAACCTTTTAAAGCCCAAATGCAGATGGAAGCTTGGACCCAGCAGCGAGTGCTTTGCTCATGAAATCAGAGGAGCACTGCACAGACTGACCCCTGTGCCTCAGCAAAGCTCTATTGATTTCAGTAACTTCATCTGTGCAGAGACGTGAATCTACCTACGGGAAGCTAAATGAAGCCTGAAGTTATTGATTTTCAAGGGGAAGGAACTTTATTTAAAAGATCTCTTCCTTTATTTTTTTTTTAATTATTCCTGATTTTGAAATATGACATCACAGCAGACTAACAATACAAAAGAGTGACAGCAAATAAAACAGGCAGTTTCACATGGTTTATTGCAGCAAGGCCAGAGAGAACGGGACTGAGTTAGACAAGGCTGTTAATTGCTCTTTGTGCTGGATAACTGTTAATCTCTCTCTGAGCAATGCGTATCCAGTGGCCAATGCTCAAGCAATGTAAACGGTAGCAGCATCCTTGCTTATCCTTTCCCTTAATCTCCTTCTGGAGGCTTGACAATAAGCAGCCAGTCCCAATCTATTTTGCAACTTTGAACTCAGATCCAAAAAGCCCCCATCAAAAGTAATTAGTTTGCTTTACATTCATTCACCCTTTATATTCTTGAGTTAATAAATGGCTCTTACAACTCAAAGGGGAGTTCATTTTTCTGGCTGCCTATGAGGGACTGAGGAACTGTTGTCTCTGGTCAGCACAGCTCAGTTGTTAGCTGAATGCCTTGGCAGGGACCAGCAATCTCCACAAAAGGTAGCAAACCACAAAACGTACAGCCTTTGTACTCTGTAGAAAAGCTGGTGTTTGTATGGTCTAGCAGAGCCCTTTAGCTCTTTTAATTTCTGTTTCCCCATCTGCGAGAGGCTTGCTCCAAAAGATTCGTTGATTCAGCAAATATTTCCAACTTATGGCACAGCTTTGACCTTGAGAAAGCAACTAGCCTCCCTGTGAGTCACTTCCCTACTTCTAACATAGAGGAAATTAGAGAATTGCAGTCAGGTGGCTGCCTTTTGCCTGTATTTAGCAGCCTTTCCAGGAAGGTGGGTTGGGTTTGTTGGCAGTGAGTTTGTAGGCATGTATTCAGTAGAGCTGTAGCAGGTAAGAGCTGACTCAGTGCTGTATCATTCTAGCTCTTTGCTAGCTGTGTGTGAATCAGGGCCCTAATTTTTTTTTTTTCTGTTCCTTGTCTGAAGTCAGTGATGCTGTTTAGTTGTGTCTCACTGAGATCCTGATCTCTGCTGACAAAGCTCATGATATTTTTAATAACATAGCCTAATGTTGTATGCTGTAGGTTGAGCTGTTGGGTTGGGTATCTATGTAGCTGTTTGCTTATTGGATCCCATTCTTCTCCTTTGTGGCACTGTGGATAGCTGATGAATCTTCCTTAAAAGTGCCAGAGCTGCAGAACTTGTAATTCTCCAGACATGTTTTAGAGAAGTTACCGAAGTCTGAGTGCTGGTTATGCAATCTGAAGGATGGTTTGATCCAGTCCATCTCTTCCAATTACTTTTTTTTTTTTTTTACAGTAAGCTTTGCTGGCTGTAAGATTATTCTGTTAAACTGCTGCTGGTGTCTGAGTCAATTTATTTTCCTACATGTTTATCTTTGATATGAGCTCCTTGCTCCTGAAAACATTCTTCCTTTTTAACTGTTGTATAGAAGCTACTCTTCCAAGAGAGTCAGTTTGAGAGGGTTCCTATTCAGTCATGGGAAGATTCTTTACTAAGTGCTTAGTGTACTAAATTAACTTGTGTGGTTCTCCAAAGTAGTTTAAAATGGCAGATTTCATGAAAGGGTGAAATCTCATTTTTAAGTGAAGAAATAGTTCTGTCAGTATGTAATGTGCAAATGGAAAATTGGAAGTAATTGCAATAGCGATAAACCGCATTTATAGTTAATTAACTTGTAATCTAATAGAAGCTAATATCTCTTAGATGGTAGAAGCACAACATGCTTGCATCATGTAGCCCAGTTTTCTGTTACTGGCATCCAGCTGGATGCCCAACAAAGAAAATACTGGGTTTTATTGTATTGCCTTGCCAAGCAAGGCTGTCTGCATTAACTGTGGCCTCTGAAATCAGTAGGAGATCTAGGTACATTGAGTCTCATGCTATTATATCTCTTCAAGAAACTGATGTTTTCATCCTAAAACATCATCTCGAGTGTTTTTCTTCTCTTCTGCAGATTCAAGTCCTGGCCTTGCAGCCTCTTGTACATGTTTTACTGTCAGTATGTCCTCCTGAGAGGAGAGAGGCAGGGCCTCTAAAGATGCTCTTTCCATCCTAAAAAGCTGTGAATACTTCCATTGTCTTCTGAGGAAACAGCAGGACAGCAAAGTCTGAAATAGGGCTTAGGTTCAGCAGACCTCTTCCCTGACTTTTGGTAACGCTAACAAGATAGGAGTGCTGAGGCAAATGTTTACAACCCCAATAATACACTGCAAGTGGTGTTCTGCTGTGACAAGTGACTCAGTAAAAATGTCACTTCCAAGCTGCAGGATTATTGGCTTTCAGTGAGGCCAGACCAAATGCGCTCAGTTTACAAGCAGAAGTACAAGATTTATTTATTAGCCACCAGCCGTAAAAAGGGGTTGTACTCCCACTCTGCCCTATACCATGTGTTGTCATCTCTCTGAAGTAGTGCTGCAGTTATGGCTTGGTTGTGTTTTGCTTCTACTTTGCGTTTACATCAACCATGTTGCAACTGGGTGTGAATAAAGTCCAGATAGATTCCTTCTGATAAGTATTTATTTTTAAAAGTGTATACTTGAAACAGACTGTCTAGTCTGCCCTATTTGCTAATACAAACCACAGAATTTCAATTAGTGCCTCCTTATGTATAGCTCATAATTTCCAGCTAAGACAGTTCTACTAGCTAGATGAATCCCCCACAGCTTTACAATTTCATTCCTTTTAATGGTTTCACAGAGCTAACAATGCAGAATGGGGGCTCTGATTCATGCCTGTTGATGCCTTGTAAAACTGCTGTGGTTCCTATTCTCTCCCTTCTCTCTCTTCTTCCATCCTGTCCCTACTGTGGAGATAGCTCAACTTCTTGTGAAGCCGAATCTGAACTGCTCCAGCTTGATAGATCAAGGTGGACAACATCAGTTTAAACTCTTCTTGATATCCTGAGTATAGGTGATACTTGCATGTGATTTTTTTGGAGCTGTCTGAATGGTGGTGCAGTGGGATTAGAGGCAGGGATGTTGTAATCCATCTTCACACCTTGAAATACCTGTTTAGTACTGACTGAAAGCTTGTCCTCTGCTGCTGATGCCAGGGTATGTTTTGCAGCAGGTTCAGTTGTTAAACAACCAAAATGATAAACAAGAAGTTAACTGTTAAAGCTCAGCACCTGCAGTGGTGTTATCTGTCAACGTTCCTGCACTGTGTGCATGTTAGGATGTGGTGCCAAGGTGTCTGTAATAGTTTACAAAGACTAATGCTGAAGTCTCTCCAATCGCCACCCTTTAATGAAGTTTGGGATTTTGGTGCCTTCCAATGTATTTAAACTAGAAAGGATGCTGAGTCAGTGCAGGCTGACTTGTTATTGTGGGGGAATTATTGCAACAGTCACTGTTGCCTCTTAAGGAATTTGTACAAATTTATTTTGAGGAGAGCAGTTGGGTTATCAGCTTACAAAGGGCAGATCAATACCAATCAGTTCCAGTTATTATGTTGCTTTTAATTTGGCACATTCCCTTTTTGTCATACAGCATTACAGGGTTTCTTCTGGTTAGAGGAATCTGAAGCAAGGGAGTATTGACTTTTGACTGATTAAAATCTGTAAAGCTTTACCTTTGCTTTGTCTACAGCATCTCTGTATAGACAAAACAAACTACTGAGAAGATTATTAAGGCAATACTGTGCAGGGAGATCTTAGTGCAGAGGTTTAGCTGTGCATGTCTGGCCATATTAATGGAAATCCCACTGCTAAAATCCCTGTACGCCCTGCTAAATAATTTGCCTAATGATTTTGGTTAAGCACGCATAACAAGCACCATCTGAAATAGCATTTGACACAATGGGAACCAGAGAGAGGATTCAGTAATGTGGATGCCTTGTTCCCAAGGCTGTGAGCAAGGAGAGGAGACTGGTGTGAAAATAGAGATGTCCTGGGATGTGAATGCTGTCTGTGATGGATACTGGAGTATCAAGGATGGTCTGGTCAGTGATCTTCCCTTGTACTGCTGTTCCACTCATACAGGGCTGGGTTATATAGGTGGCATGATGTGGTCAGTCTGTTGAGAGCTATCTGCTCGTAACTAAATATAGTGAATGCAGAAAATGACAAAATAGAAGAATTGCTCACCTTCCCCGTGTTTTACTCTGATCTCCCCGTCTTTCAATAATGTGTCATAGCCATTCCTGAAGCAGAAGATAGAGCAGACTGAGGGAATGCACTGATGATGCATCTCTAAGTCCAGTAGGTAGCTATAGATCCTCCTACCACATCTAGGGAGGATTCATTGTGTGTTAAGTAGTCCGCTATATCTGCATTACAACTCAGACATCACAAAGTGCCTACGCCTCTCTGGCTGAAGGCTGCCTGTCATGCACCTTCCCACGCATTATCGTGTGTGGACTGCAGTGAGTAAAGCTGTTATGCTGAAGTTCTCCTAAGCCAAAGAGAGCTGGGCTTCACAAGTCACCAGACTGCTTAGGGAACTTCCTACAGAAAATTATGTGATGTTAGAAGTGAAGTTCTCACTGTCCAAGTCACAATCCTGTCCCTGAGTTCAGTTGGGAATGGTGTGACGGTGGGAAACCCGATGCTGGTGGAACAGCCATCACTCTCGAGAGATGAAACTTGGCCCATAAACACTGTGGGACATCTACAAGGAGCAGCATGTCATGTCTTCATCAAACTCCAACTCAAGCAATTAACTTGCAGTATTGTTCTTTGCTTCGTTACCTTCTACGCTCTGTAACACTGCAGGATTGTCACCTTTCCTCCAGCTTAGCAGCAGCTACCTTTTACCAAAGAGCCTCCACAGCACCGCGGTTCTCTTCAGGATAAATGATGTAATATAAATGTAGAGGATTATTTAAAAACCCATTGTGAACGTTCCTGGCATATTAGCCATAGTAATGGTCTGAGTGTTTTATTTGGCAGTAACCCAGTTCCTTTCTCAAGATATGGTACCTGGTGCATGTCCTCGTAGGCTCATAAAATAGCAGGATGGTAGAATTATCAAGAGAAACAATGATGTGTTTTTATGTTGCTGTAAGTTATGGATATGTAATAAAAGGGGGGGTGTGAAGTTGTTGAGCTAGTGAGCATAAAGTTGAGGGTTTTATTGCAGCTTTAAGTTCTGAAGCATTTAATACACAATGATGTTTAGCTGCCTGGCCTTTTTATTTATTTTTTTTTTTTTGCACTGAAGTAATGACAATAAGTGTAAATCAGGTAATATAGGAATTGGGAGATCTAACAAGGCCATGTTTTCTTTGAGATCACTGAGAAAAGGAAAACAATATAAATATTTACCAGTCAGAAATGTAAACACAAGGGCCTTCATAAGAGCACTAATGAAACGTTGGCCTGAATTCATTTTGCATGTAGTTCTTTTGAAATCTGAGGAGGTATCAGCAGTTCTCCTTTTGTATTTGAACAACACAGGCACAATCCGACAACTATAACAAATCCAAGTTTCTATGGAGCTTACTTTCTAAATCTAGGGTCTATCAACTGATCTGCAACTGTTTGGATGCAGTGTCTTGGATTTGAGGATGGGGACTTTCAGGACCATCTCCAGAAAGATATTGGGAATTCCTCACCTTTTCTACTCCTGCTTCAGGTATGGAAGGGGTGCTCCATGATTCTCGGTCACCTCACCCCAGCTATGATGGATGAGGACTCATTGGGCTCTCAAACTGATCAAATCTGAGCTCCAAACCTGTTTCTGTTCATTTGCTCCCAGTAGTAACTGATCCCTTTATCCACGTGTGGCTCAGCTAATTAAGAAATGCATTAGGCATTAGACCTAATGAGAGAAGCTTCAGAGCATCTTTGTGCTGAAGATGCATCATATCTCCTTGTTTCTGCAGCAATTCTCATTCACGTTTTTTGGGGCTTCTTACTTCATAAATAGTGTCACCAGGGAAGAAAGTATTATTCAACATGAGTAAATGTGACAGCATCTGGGTCTACAGTTAAGTCAAACCCACTCTGAAGTGAGAAGTGAAGAAGCCTAATGCTGCTCTGTGAGTCACTGGCAAAATCAGAACGAAACCAAGAATCTCTTGTTACCAGCTCTGCAATACAAACTCTGTTGTCCCAACCTTTCATTAACACATTGATAGCTCTTAGAGATTCAGTCTGTTTTTTCCCAGGATAAACTTTCACCTATCTTTGCATTAGGCAGGAATTCCTTGCCTCTTCTTGCTCTTTGTTAACTTTCTCTGTTCCCATAAACACCAGGAGTGCTGGGCTCCAACTGCCAGGTGTGGGTATGAAACTGCAAACACTGGCAAATGCTGAGTGTTTGTTGCCTACTGGGCTGCCCTGAGCCTCTCTCACCTGGGTAGGCATCTCCCTACAGCTCTTACAGTTGTTTTCATTTTTTGTGGGATGCTGCAACCCAATATGAGCATATTAGAATGCTGTGAGTCAGGCCTCCTAGAAAAGTCATGCATGACTTAAAATCACAAGGATGATCAAAAACAATAAAATGCATGTTTTCTATTTGCCTTTGGGCTTTCTAAAGTTAAGGCACACCCACGAAGGCTAGAAACTCAGGGCACCTGTTTTTCATGAGCTACACGCAGTGCCTTTTTTCTTCTTTCTTTTTTTTAGTTGTTTACTGAAACACTTACAGTAAAATGATCAGAATGGCCAACACTGGTTCTGTTGCTGAAAGCACTCAGTGAAACCAAGTGAGTGATTTACCTTTTCCATCCTAAACGTGGGGTTTGATTTTTTCACGACAACGAAATAACTCCATGTTTGGACATATAGGACTTCTTTAAGAAAGCATAGATAGCTTTTGCTAGGACTTTGTTTTTTAGAATGTGTCAGTGGATTGGTGTTGGACAAAAGTCACAATAGGGCTGAATGTCCCAGAGTCTGTGCCTTCAGCATGTGGCTGAATGTGCCAAGGGTTTGGCTTTGGCTTGGCACATTCGTCTCTTTTTGCCTTTACTTGGCTTGGTGCAATTAGGTTGATTGCATTTTAAGAATCATAGAATGGTTTGGGTTGGAAGGGACCTTTAAGATCATCTATTTCCAAACCCCCCTGCTGTACACAGGGACACCTCCCACTAGACCAGGTTCTTAATGTTGTTCTTCCAAGCTTTCTCTAATTTTCCTTCCCTTGATGAAATCTGAGCCTTATAGCAAGATGCTAGAAAGGCTGAGCTTGGCATACCTCACCATTCAGACTAATTAACGGGCTGGCAGCCGTGCTCTTGGCCAAACAAGATGCTGCAAAATGAGTGTGCAGCTCAGCCAGGTGGGTGAAAGACTCCATCCAAGTCTCCAAGAGTAGTAATTCATTCCCTTGGGAACTTATTGCTGTCTCAAACATCACCACTCTGAGCTTCCTGTGCTGGATGCAGTTCCTAGAGTTTAGAGCTCTTCGTATCCAAAAATACAATGGTATCTGCCAAGGCATGCAGTCCTTCCCCTGGAAAGAAAAAAAAAATATATGGGAAAACAAACTACATATGATGGATGTTAGTCATGGTGCTTATAGCACTCTTGGCACAATCTCCACCTGGGACTCCTCTGCTTACATTCAGGAATTAGGATGAATCAGACATCCTGTGTGTATGTATGTATGTATGAGCTGAGCGTATGCAGAATGTAGTGGGGACTTCTTGATGTCCCAGCCTGCTTTTGCTTCCCTTTGTGCTGCAAGATGTCTGTAAATCTTAAGCAAAGAGTCCTTTTTCTCTGACACAAGGTTGGTGGATGGGAAAACAGTGTGCTTACGGGGAACTTCATGTATGGGAACATCACTTCATTTGTGAATGGTGCCAAAATGTGTAGTTCTACTGCAGGACGTGTGGCTTGGTGGTGATTTTCTGGAATCTGTGTTCTGGAGTTCTTATCACCTAAGAATTTCAACCAAAGTTTCCAGCCTCCATGCTTATAAAACAAGGCTGATAACAGATGATTTCCCAGCATATCAAGAAGTGTAGACAAATGAGAACATACTGAACCTGTATTTTGGAAACCAATTGTGTGGCTTTGAACATGTTGTGTTGGCAACTTCATAATCTTCCCTTAATAGCTATGTCTATGCTTGTGCAGCTTGGCTTGCAATACCTTCTGTAAAACAAATATCAATGTCCTTTTGTATATATTAAACTTTTTCTCCTTTTGGGTCTTGAGTCACTGACAGAAGAGAATGTTATATGCTAGGCAGTTCAGGCATTGTGAGACCAAAAGATGAAAAATATTTCCCTGGGAAGTAAAGTTTTGAGGCCTTTCCACACATTTGAAAGGAATGGAAGCTTAAACCCTGCCGAGTTTCTTGCTTCTAGCGAAGTAATTTTCTTTCTTTCTGGAAAGCAGGAAGGTTGTTAGATGCAAGGATTCAAAATAGGAAGGCAAAAAAACCTTTGAGCTCAAGTAACGTGTTGATGAGAAAATGTTTGCTTGCCTTTGGCTGTAGTGCCTCGCTTCCTTGCGGCTGTTTTACTGCAGGCAAAACACAACAACATCGCAATGAATAAAATATTAAATACTGTTGAGGCTTTTATAAGGACATTTTTATAGTTCTTCCAGGTGCAGTGGCATCCTTTTAATTACCCTGACATGACAAAGAGTGCTGCAAAGCTGAAGTGTTGATTCTCTGGTGTATTCAAGGCCATAAAAGTAGCAGCCAGGGAAGGGATCAACTGCAGCCAGGGAAGGTTCGTGTCTGTGCACAGAACTGGTCAGTGTTATTTGTTCAGATCTGTCCTTAGTCATCACCCTGCCAGTAGGAGGAAGTCATGCATAAAAAAACCCATCCATAAAAATGCATCACTTGATACTTGACTTAGCCAGCAAAGCATTGATGTCTTCCTAAATTCCACTACTCTCCAGTGCTTCCCTCTGGGCCTTATTTTATTTAACATGTGCGATACAGTAAGGAATAATGTGCCCAGCCAGTGCTCCCCATCTTTGTCCATCTTTGTAACTCTGTATTAGACCCTTCACATCAAAACCCCATCCTTCCACAACCCATGTGTGTCTGATAACTGCTCTGCTTTGCTAAAAGAGTAAAGCTCGCGTGCAGTTACTCCTTGTTGTCAAGTCTTTCACAGTATCTGACCCCTTAGAAATCTTACTCAAATATTCCCCCAGATGTTAGCAGGATCCTATTTCTCAGGAGCAGAATCAATCCTGATCCCACTGAAATACTTCTTACATGTGATGCCAATGCAAACAATCAATTTTCCCGCAGAATATGAAGAGTGTAAATACTTGCCCTTGTATTAAACCTGCCCTAAGTGTGCTAGAAAGGCTCACTATGTACTGTGGTGAGGTTATGCCTCTTTTGTCCTGTGGCATCCAGAAATCATATGCTATACAGGAAAAGGTAACTTTTGTTGTTAGATATGGACCAATACACAGGTCTTCAAGGTTTATGACTTTCTGTTTTGCTTGTTGCTTTGCTCTCTCTGATCTACCTGTGACTTAATATTGATTCTGAACTACACTGGGACGTTTTGTTATCAGATAGCTTTCTGTTTTATGGCTGGTAATTCTCCCAGTTCCTCCCTTCCAAGAGCAAGGGCTCCAGCACATTTCATTGTGGTGCTTCCAATGATCAGTGCTTCCCCCAGTGTTTTTTTACTGGACATTATTGACACCAGCATAAAAGTAGCACAAAAGGTTGAGTGTCTCATACTGCAGTACATAGCCCAGCATCTCAGACCCCAGCACATCTCTGCCAGCACTGTAAATGAGCCCATCTGGATTCTGAGCTGGGTGACTATCCCTTCCTCCCAACTGCTTACTGGTAGCATTCTGGTTTTGTAACCCAGGGCTTGGCACAGGCTGGGAACTCAGATATTTATGGGGTTATTCTGACTGGTTTTACAGTGCATGTGGCTCGGTGTGGCTAAGCTGGTAGCAGTGCCTGAGCTTCATTTAAAGGTAGCTTGGGTGCTTCTGTGTTGTTTAACAGCCACATCAATGTCTGTCAGGTAGATATAACTTAATGCTGGATGTATTCAGTTGTATAATTAGGTATGCCAGCAAATTAACTGCAGTATGTTAACCATAATCCATAGCAAGTGCTAGTGAACTCGATGTGGTGTGTATAAATATTATTTTGTACTAGTAAAGACAAGAAAACAGGTAAGGTGAATATTGCCACGCAGGTTCCTGAGAGCACTACATAAGAGAGCAAAGCACAATGTAAGGTAGGTTTTATAAAGCAATACTTGTGAAAAATATGAATTACTTGCACATTCCAACTTCCTCATGACTGAGGTCTGTACTGCGGTGCCTTGCCCTCTTTCTGCAGGATTAGTTTGTTGTGGCAATTCTGATAATTAGCAGTTTCCCGAAGGAAGGAGAATTTTGCAAGCCTGTAAAATGTCAGAATATTGTCAATTGGCCATTACTGCAAAAATAAGACCATAGCATGAAGTCATTATGAAGACTGAAGGACTGAGGAGGAACACACGGCACAAATATCTCACAAACTTTAAAGATGGTTAAAAAAGGGGATAAAATTCCCCTCCCCTATTTTTAAACAGAAAGCTATGAAATGCATTCGAGCAAACCGAAAAGTTATGATGTCTATGATCAGCACAAGAAGCTCTGTGTCACAAAATTTTGTGCATACGAAACTCATGCCGACACACGGTGATGCATTTTGTCGGTGTGCACACAGTGTGACGTATATTTTGACCAACGTGTCCACAAGAGGCAAAGGGAAAAATGTAAGCAGGGAAGCAGTGATGCCACAGGAGAGGCTGGGAGAATGTGTGTGTTCTAATGGTCTGACTTTCCTCTTTATCTTATGAGGGGAAAAAAGCAGAAAAGGCTGAATGGATGTGATGGAGTGCTCTGACGTCATAATCTTCTGGATTATTGGTAAGTCATAATCCCACTACCCAGCACTAAACACTCTGCAGGGCAGCAGGAGAGGGGGAAGCGAGCAGCAGAGAGGGAGAAAGATGGACAGAGAACGAATTGTGGGAAAGAAAGCAGGAATCGCAGATGGCTGAAGCTTCCATTGACGGCCGCACATTAAGAAGCATTAGCTGAGCTGTCTATAGGTAGTGTGAGTGTTCTTGGGAGAGTGATGCTAAGACAAAGCCTCTCTTCACCTTTTGACTCATCCATGATCCAAATCCCCAACCTTCTGCTCTGGAAGAGCATCCGGGCACTTTCTGTGTGACGCTGATAAGTTGCTGGTATGTGTTTTTAGTTTGTTCTGTACAGTGCACAAGATGTTAAGAGGTAATAAAGGGAACTGGGCACCAGAATTTCTTCAGATCAAAGTAAATTTAACATTATGGGAGTGACCCAGATCTAGTTTTACAAAATGTAGCAGAGATAGGAATGAGGTGGAAAGGTCTCTAGTATTGTGACTCTCCAGTTGTGTCCTCACATGGGCTACAGCTGCAATATGCCAAGTCCACAGGCTTCTTTCCCCAGGTAGGACACCAACACAGCAGCCATCCCCTTCACATTTGGTGTCCTCTGCCAAAGTCTGAGGCAGCTCCAAGCTGACTGTGGCAAAATACCTGGCTGCTCCAGGACGAACTGCCTGCTCTAGGTGTATTAAGGGTTTCAGCTCCAAATTTTCTCAGGAAAAGATACAAATGTCAAACGCATTCGAAACATCCCTGCAGCCATGGAAATGTCCTGTTTTATTACTTTCTCCAATAAAACATTTTGTTATTCTTAAATCCAGCAAAATTTGATGACATTTTGACAGAAAAGATTAATTACTGCACTTAGGAAGCACTGATCAGCTCTGCTTTGCTGTAAAATTTTTTTATTGGTTGCAAACTTCAAGTCATTCCAGCTATCCAAGGCTGCTTTAGAATAAGACTTGAGGCATTATAGTTTTACAAGAAGTGAATAACAGCTCGGAGATTTCTGCAAAACAAATGGCTTCCTTCCGAGCAATCAAAGCACTGGTTTAGTTTCTCTAATGAGATATTTCCATCAAGAAGCTGGAGGATACTGACACCAGATATTCCCTCTGTTGTTGTGGCAGATTTCTCTGGCACTGACAAATAGCCTGTCTGGTACAGCAAGGTCAGATGGACAGGAACGACACAAACAAGAGTGTCAGCCCTGCCGTAGGCTGGTGCTCTTGGCATTCCTGAACAGGCAGGTAGATGGATGGACAGACACTTCTGCCATTTGTACCACTTGTATCTCGATCCTTGACAGCCATGTCAAATGTGCTGTTTGCTTTCCAGATGCCCCGCTGTGGCCAAGCACCAAAGCTATTTGCACAGAGCAGGCCAGCCACTTCTTTGTCTCTAAATCCAGAAGTCCAGTGACACATGATTAGCTAAGAGCTCTGCTTCGTGAAGCGAAGGCAAACAAAAATTGCAAAAGCAAAAATTGGCCAAGTGCAGCCCCAGGGATGCACTCATCTCTGCCGACTTTAAATGCTTCGAAGGGATCAGCAGCTTTGCTCCCCTTGAATTGTGAGGACCAGAACTGAGGCAGGCAGCTTTCTTGTGTGCATGGAGGCTTTTGATTCCTGGTGGTTGAAAGAATGCTGCTGCCCTGCTAGAGGAGCTCTTTAAACTCACAGCTTAGTGCTGGGCTGCTGGAGCAATGGGGCATCCTGTCCAGTCACCTGTTTGGGCAAGGATTTAGCAATCATGGAATATGGATAATTTAGCATTACAGAATTTAGGGCTCCAGATTTGAAGTTTAAATAGTGATTAATAATAAAATGCTGTAGAACAGCGGGGTGAAAGTCAAGCCTATGCAGAAGCCCTTGGGTTGAGAGGCTGCTGCTGGTGAAGGGAGGACTGAGGAGCACAGAGGAAGCTGGTGCTTGCTGTGTTAAGGACCAGTCCCTCCCTCAAAGACTGCACTATGCACAGACAAAGCAGGAGGAGAAAAAGCACAGAGGTACCAAATAATTTCTTTGTGTAGAAGTTACTCGTTAGCCAAGAATGGCCCACTGTTCTCCTGAATACCAGGACACGCTCAGTGATCTATTTAATGTGGATATTAAAAGCTTAACCAGGGAGTTGCTAAGTCTTTAAAAGGCCCCAGCCCAGATTTCCAAACAGGACTATCTAGAAGGAGGCTCCCAGATTTGTAATGGTGTGGCAAAACAATCTGCCTCACTTTGGAAAATGCTGAGCAGGCAGGGCTCTGTGCAGCATCTCCATCCTCCGCTGTGCCCCGTCCAAGTAAGGCGCTCAGCAGTCACTTTGCTGCAAGGTCCCCTCCGCAGCTCCAAGTGCCAGTAGGCAGCTGGCTCTGAGGCAGTGCTGTGATGGCAGATGTGCTGCCCTGGCTGCCTGGCAGTCAGATGGGCTTTGCTGGGCATCCCATCTACTTGCTTTCACAGGTTTGATCCGTTCTTGCTCAGTCTTTACCTTTGTTTCCTCCTGTAGTCCTTTGTGGCCATTCAGCTTTCCCCACAGTGTGTTTTCTGCTCCCGCCCCTTGAGAGGCACAAAAACATGAAGATTTTTCAGGGAGGGAATCTGATTGGGAAACCAGCACACAGAGAATGAAAGCACAGCATTTAACTTTTTTTACACTATTAGATTGATTTTCTACTGACCATTTAATCACAGGTTGGATGAGTAAGACTCCAGAATACCGTAGAGAAATGCCAAGGAATGGGATTTTCATTTCTGCATTTTCCTGGTGAGAAATCTCTGGGTTGTTGTGGAAAATGCACACTGAAAGATGGAAATCCTAATGGTAATCAGTGTTGGTTTTAATTTTTTTTAATTCTTATATGTGCATCTTTCTTGCAAACTATATAACATCAGCAGAGTAAACACCCTTTATGTAATATAAAAGTGAAATGCAGCATAAAGTTTGCTCTTAGTTCTTGATGATAACACCATATAAACAGAAGCATGAGGGAATCTGAAAATCTTGGGCCAATTTTGGCTGTTAGCTAAGCTCCTGCAACCCCCTTGAAGTCAATGGCATTCTGGGCTTGCAAATACAAGCAGGATTTGGACTCGAATTCTACAAATCTCTGAATGTGTGCATTCAAAGAGGGAGCTGGCATTGCTGCTGATTAAAGAACGCTGCCAAAGGACCATAGGACCAAATTTCCAGTAGGTTTGGATAACAAACTCCAACTCATCCCATTAGTGTATGGAATGGAACAGAGGTCAGGGTGACCTCAGAAAGATAATCATCGAGATTCAGAATGAAATCAAATCTCATTTGAGACTCAGCTGTTCAAGAAAGTTTGGGGGTTATTTATTTTGGATTTGTATAGGCTGTCTCTCAGGAAGCAGAGGCTGATTCCTCTCTCATTAATGCCACAGTGAAATTCTCGGCAGTCTCAGGGGCTGCATGCTGGGCCCCAAACAACTAGGTTATAAGAACTGAAATGATGCTAACGCTGAACACCTGATCCAAAGCCCACTGAAATGAAGAAGAGACTTTCTGTTTACTGTCTCTGAAGAATCTCAAAATGAATACGTTACTAAGATTCCTCAAGTGATTCCCAAAATTTTAGCAAAAGAAGAAATAACAAGCTGCTATAGCAGAAGGATACATAACAGGAACCAAAGGAAAAGGTCCTATATGCTGGTGGATAGATTGAATATAATGGGAAGAAGGGAGTAAAAGTTAGAAGAAACTTATTTCAGAATTTTTTTTGCATATGTTTTCTAGAGAGGCAGAGGGCCCTTAAGATTATGGAAATAAATTGTGCCAAAGTATCAAGGTAACAGGAACCTTAAAATGCAACAAACATCTAAATAATGCAGGCCAAGGAGATTAAATGCTGTTTCAGCTGTGATGCTGTAAATGAGGTAATAATGTTCATGGGTTGTTCCACCTTCCCATACATCATCAAATCGCCACAGACCTGAGAACCTTTCATGCCCATCTTTGGTGTTTCAGCTTGCACTAAGAAGCCCCACTTGAAAGTGTGGAGCCTGGAGCTTCTTTTTGACTATTCTTTCACAGCAAAATCATGTCTAATAGAATGAGGTTGTTGGGATGTTCACCTCCATGCACTGCCTATCAAGCTCCATGTGCTTTTAGTGACAATATGTCCTGCTAACACTTGTGTACTCTTTAAAATCAAAGCTATTGCTACCATCAACTTGAGGAGGATAAATAGCCTTTAACTTCTTTTCTGTGCTCTGTAAAAAACAGCCTTTTGTTTTCATTTACTGGCCACATGTAACCTTCCATCCTCTTTAGCTGATTTCTGATCCCTTCCAAATCCAGGAGGTCTTTCTCTGCTTTACTCATTTCTCTGATCAGATGCTTCCCTCTTTCCAAACAACGCTTATTTTTTTGGCCTCGCAATCTTGAGGTCTTCAAATGAGAAAATTGAACTCTATTTCATTAATACATCTTCTACTCGCAGTTGCTCAAGATTCACTTTTTAACCTGCATCCCGTTACCCAATTATCTCAGCCACCTTTTTCACTAACAGTTTGACTACAGCCCCTTCTGCAGATGACACGCGACTCTCTGTTCCCTATTTTCCACTTGTTTGCCTCTTTTGAGTTGTGGCTTCTGACCACACCAAACACCAATTCTGAACGTTTCAAGAAATCCACTTACTCCAGCATTTCTGTGACTAAGCCTTCTCGTTCTGGCACGTCAGAAAATCAACGAGCTTCATTCGCAATCAAGCAAGATCACATCTGAACATTCTGCTGCTCCCCCTTGACATTTGATGCCATAACTTAACATTTGTTCCACCATGTGTTGCTGGTCAATATCTCCTGGCAGGAGGTATCCATCTCTTTCACTGTCTGCATTTCCCTTTTTATTCCCTGCCAGCTGTTGTGTTGATTGCTCACAACTGCAGAAGAATCAGCTGGCCTTTCCCTAAGCAGACAGAGTGTGTTCTATCCCTCTAGTAAGCCTCTGTATCTCTAACAGTGAGATGAAACCTGGCACAAATAAAGTAGTTTCAGATGAACCCAAGGGGTTTTATGTTTTCTTTATAAGAAAACTATATAAAAGAGGCGACCACGGAGAGGCTTGGAGGAATGTGATCATCACTCCCCACAGCTCTTTGTGATTACTGCCAAGGCCATGAAAGCACTCCAAATAATGCTGTGGGGAATGCTGTGATACCCACACGAGATGCAGGTCATCTTCTGCTCGTGCAACCTGCCGCTTGGAAGACGTATTGCATCAGCAAAGGCAGCCAAGTGTGAATAATCTCTACCAAAATAGCTATAAAGCTATGTTAGCATTTCCACGCTGGTCGCAGAAGCATTTTCTGGTGTTGATCCAAATTCAGATATTAAAAAAACAATAATAATTAAGGGTCTTCGTGCCATTCAGTGCTTTGCCAGGTTTACGGGTCTGCCTGCTGGGCTCACACTGTAGGCAGTGAGAAGCTCATACCGATGGAACGTCTCTTCTGAGACTTTCTTTTTGCTGACACCCCGTGTCCTCCTGCAGTGCCTATCTTAGAATAGTCTCAAATTCCTCTGCCCTAAAACAAGCACGCATTCCATAACATTGTTAAATATCCTGATAAGAAATGGAAATGTTTTGCCCACCTCCCTGCCCTGTCTCACTCCCTGGAGCTTCACAACAGCGGGATTTCTCCTCCCAGACTCATCTCACCTGCTGCTCTGACCTCCCTTACAGCTCCCCCGGTCTCGGCCCAACAGATAAAATTCCTCTTTTATTTGCTTTGTTTCATCCCTCTGGAATCCCGTCCTCCCCCCCGCCTGCTAACAGCCACAGAGTCGCTCATCGCCCTTCAATGTCACCCCACGACCCCGTCGCAGGTGCAGCAATGTCAGGCTGTAGTGCAGGTGCAATACGTGAGCTGCGGTATTGCCACACAGAAAGCACTGTCGTGTGACGTATCGTAGGTCGTGACAGAACCTAAAGCGGAGACTCAGCGCCCCAGGCAGCTCACAAGGACACAACGCACGGGACGGGCCGCGGTCCCTTTAAACACCATTCTGCGGTTCACGTCGCCGCCGTCTCCTTGCGCTAATTAGCGGCGGGCCCGGCTCCGCCCCCTTTCCTCCAGGCCTTCCTTCGGCGGCTCCTCCAATCAGCGCCCGCCCGCGTCACTCTCGGGGCAAGGAAACACGGAGAAAGGGGAGAAAAAGTTTGGCGAGGAGCGAGCGGGGCTGGGAGCAGCAGGAGCAGGTGAGAGCGGGGCGGCGGCACCGGCGGTGGCTGCGGGTGGGGGCGGCGGTTCGGCGCTGAGCTGCTGCGTTCTGTTCTGTTTCCCCGCCGTGTTCGGGGCTGCTTTTCTGCCTTTTTTGGTCGTTCCTTCCTCCCCCGCCCCTCCCGCGGCCGCTGGGCTGCGTGCGCAGAGCCGTCCCGGGGCAGAGGTGTTTGTACGCGTGTCCTTGGGCGGATAAGGGAGCTGCCCCGAGGTGCTCCGTGCCGTTCTGAAGTCCGTTCCCTGGGTGGCTGTCCGGGCTTGTCCCGCACGGGGGGGGCATTGCATAAGAGTTACTGGAGTTAAGAGGTTTTTCTGAGGCTCCGCGCTCCATCAGCTGTGCCAAAGTGTGTGCGCTGCGCGGAAGGGTGCAGCGCTGTCAGCTGCCCTATGAACTTTAAGGGGGGGGGGGGGGAAGCAGCTGCTCTTTTCCTCCTCCTGCTTCCAAGCAAGTGATTTGGCTTGATGTCCTCTGAAACGATTCTTTTTGCAGAAAGCTTGTCCTCCTCTGTTGATAATGGTAACTCAGCAGCTGGGGGAAGCGAATCTGCTAGTTCCTTCCTTGCTGTCTTTCCCGTGTCTGCTTTAACTTCTGTCACTTTGCTCTTTGAGTTCTGCCTGGTTCCTTTATGTGCTGTTGCAGTACGTACACCTGTTCTTCATATTAATTACTGCCCAGCCTCGAACAAGGGGCCTGGCTCTGGCCTCATCCATAATATATTTGTTCTGGCCAAAATAACAGCGTGTTCCTGCTTGTTTTTTTTTTTTTTTTTTTTGTTTCTTGTGATGCTGAGTACCAAAGCTGACACATCAGTGGCAGCACTCCTTGATTTTATTGCTTTCCTGATAGAGTCTTCAGCAGGGAAGGATTTCCTCTATCCTGCGTGTGCTTCTGAGGATACCTCTTAAAATAGCTTTTGCCTTACAAAACAAGGAATCATTAAAATAATAACAGATTAAAATCAACTTACCTAATCGTGTGTTGTTGACACGGATGACAAACATTGTGTTTCATAATACACCTTGGAGAGAGTGATCTAAGAATGCAAGTTTACATTTCAGCTTCTTGTTATTTCACGGTCTCGGATGGTGCATACAAAACCTTGTACAAATAGCCTGAAAGAGATAGCAGCAAGTTATCAGGAGAGCAGCACTGACATAAACTAGTGAAAAGTTGCCATGGTTACAGATAAAGGTAATCCCTGTTTCTGTAAGAGTGTGTCCTTCTGTAACAGCTGTATTAATCAGTTTGATTTCGGAGGGGATTAGAAGTACCCAAACTCCTGGCTCCATTTTCTTGTCAGCTAATAGTTGTACAGCTCCCTTTTTAATTAAGTACTGAATAGGCTTGGACTTGTACTCAACATACTCAATTTAAGCTGCAGAGAGTATTATAGATTATGTACAGATGCAGGTGAAGCATGCTGAATTAAGTGGAAACTGGCTTTATTATTTTTTTTTCCCACCTGAGAGTTACCCGACGACAAGGAAAAATCTTTCCAAATCCTTTTTGGATTCTTTCTCAGGTACTCTGAAATGAGTTTTGTGGCATCTCATGCTGCAGCCTTCAGCTGTGCGTCCGTACAAGATGTAATTCCTTGTTATGATCTTAAAAAAATATTAAAAAAAAAAACTTAATAATATCAGCATGGCAGCTGCTGGGTGATTGAGAACAATTGTGGCTGTGCAGCTTGTACATGAGGAGATAAGAGAGGAGCAAAAGGGAAAGAGAAGGAAAAACATTAAAAAAAATAATAATCAAAGCTGTTCACTTACTGGCTTGTTCCCTAGACAGGAGGAAGCAGTTGGAGTGTAACATGTGGATAAACTTCAGTAAGTTCTCATGGTAGCTCACCTGTGAGTGATCTGAAATAGCTATTTGAACTGCAGGGTCTGTGGCTGTCCAGGCAACTACTGCCCCGCTCTGCTGGAGGCCTGATATTTACCATGTGCACCTCTCTGTTCCTTCCAGGTTTGATTATTGCTGTGCAGTGGTACATCTTGGATCGAAAGCAGCAAGGGAAACCTCAGGAAGTTCTTCAAGACTGCTGCAATCTCATCAGTCTGGTATGTTGTGCTCCATAGGCTCCTGGGGTACCAAGTTGCATTCTTTGTATGCATGGGCCTCCTTAGTTACTGCTTAGGACAGTGAAGTTTCTAGGACTTTGTCTTGCTATCAGCAACATTATTCTCAGGAAGCAGTATGCTACCAAGAGCTATGGAGCTTTATATTGCTGGGGTAGTGCAGGAGATCACTTTCAGTAGTGTTATTCATACAAGGGCAATGAACCTCCGCTCCAGAACCTTCAGTCAACATACACTCTGAACCTGTTTTCATCTTGCCCATCCTGCCTTGCATTTCCAGGCATTTCTGCGAGCTCTTTAAACTAAAACCAAGTTGGAAAGAAGCTATCCCTGACTGCCTGACTCTCTAGAGGCTGCACAATGGTTTGCTGAAGAATGCATAAGAACATGAAAAAGAGTGTTTTTCATCATGCAGGGGTGTTTTTTTCAGGTCCTTATGTAGACATGTTGTTTAGTTTAGTAAAACTGCTAACTTTTGAAATCATCCGTCAAATGCCAAAGTTCTGAAATTCCTATGCTTGTGTGCTTTTAAACTGATGTATTTGCAAAGACCTCTTATGCAGCAAGTTTGAGAACGGCAGCTTACAAACAAGTATTATAACAACTTTTTAATTTTAAAAGTATCTCAAATAAAACTAAAAGACAGGTATGGTTGTTTTTACAAAACCAGCGCATGCTGTATCACTGACACAGTTGACAACAGGAGGGTAAAGTCCTCTTTTACAATTCAAGCTCAGTGTGTCAAAGCTGCACTTCTACTGCTTTGCTACTTATTAACATGTATAAAATCCAGAAGTCCTGGGTATTCGTGACCTGTGGAAAACAGGTGCAAAATGTGAAGAAAGTTTCTGTGATGCAGTGATCTGGGAATCGGATAGCAAGTAACCATCTCTGTATCTAATCCCCCACAGCCTTCGCACACGGCTTTTGATCACTACTATTCTGGTCTCTCTTGGAACTGGTGACTTAAAGATGGAAGGCTCTGGTGTTGATCTCTTGAGCTGTCAAGTCCTCCAAACTTACTGTCTTCTGTATATTTAAGATTGCAGAACAAATGGGCTTTTAGCCGTTCTGTGATTACAGTAGTCAATGAGAGTCAGGTGCTTTCTTCTTGTTGTCCTCAGAGCAAAGTTCAGTGGCAGCAAACCGAATCTCTTTTATACTGCTGTCAAAGCTTCCCTGTTTAGTGTACTTGCAGCTGCAATCTGCTGGTTTATTTTCTTCTGCATTACTACAGATGCTGTAAGAGTAACGAAGGCTTAACTTCAGCCTAGACCTTAAAATGATGTTTCTGCACTTCCTGTGTAGTGTCTTGAGTTTGAAGAGGAAATAGATTATTTGTGTTCAGAAACTGAGCTTATAAATTGGGCTTTTTAATGATGAGTTCCACTAGATTTCAGCACAAGAAATAACTAGAGTAGCAATTTATTTAAAGTAACAACATCTAAATACAGATGTGTTGTATCCACGATTTCCAGTTTGATGAGACAGGGCCGACTGTGAACCTAGTTTTGATTTTACATTTTTTCCCCATTTCACAGATTTTTTTGGAGGATTCTATTACTTCAGTGCTGATAGCAAATAACTCCTGGGGCATTCCTGGTGAGATAGTAGAACGTTGTTTGTTTGCTTTAAAATGAAATTAGGTGAGCAAATTGAGGAGTTCAGTTCTGAACAGAGGAGAAGCTGCTTTGCCATTCCCCCATGCCGTGGTGAGCCACACTCTGGCTTATCAGGAGGTGAGCAAACTCCTGCCAGATCAGTGAGCCAGAGGTGCACAGAAGGGGCTGATGAGCACCAGAGCTGTGGTGAGGGAGTAGGCCAGGCTGTGTGGCTGGGAGGGGAGGGATGGGGAGAAAGGAGGAAGAAACTTGTCCCTTGTGCTGCGATAAGGAGCTACTGGCTGCCTGATTAACAGAAATGGGAGTTCAAGTGCAGGATGTTTAATGATAAGTGATTTCTCATCACTGTTACAGTTACCAGGTGATTAGGCTTCTTTAGTTATAGGTTAACACTTTTATTTTCCTCCTGAAAGTCATAAAGCAGTGTTTGCAGTTGTCACGTTCTCTGCTAGCACTGGGCAGTTCTGTTGATAAGATGTGCAACTTCTGCTGCTGTTATTGTTATGGGTCTAAAGTTAATGTGCTCTGAGTTGAAGCTTTCCAGGATTGGTCACTGAGATGCTTGTAAGACGCTTTGCTGGTATGCTTTATTTGCATGAAATACATGCTTGGTTTTCATTGCTTTGATAGCTGTGGCCATAAGTGCTGTGTAAGTATGGTCTCCTGGTTGCCCTCAAGGTAACTTGAAGTCCTATGAAGTACTGGATTCAAGCATAAGGGTTGACAGCTGATGCTTCTAGCTCAGATTTTAGGTTCTGTAGGGAAAGTTTGGCAAATCCTATCAAAGGTATTTCCATTCTTGTCATGCTTTGTGCTCCTTAACTAAACAACTGCTCAAACTGCTGCTTTCCAGTTCAGTTTGGACTTGTGATGTGACAGATCAGCCTGTAATATAAGGTCGCACAAAGCATGTGTGACTGTTTGAAGGGGGAATTAGACGTGTTCAGAAGGTGCTTGTGTTCTCTTTGGTAGAGTTTGTGAAACAGCAGTGTGCTGAGCTGTGCTCGACTTGGTTGATGTGCACAGGGGGAGTTAAGGTGGGTGTCTGTGCGGTGGGGGAGACATTGCCTGGGGAGAGGTGGGAAGGAGCAGAAAGACGGAACAGCTTTTCCCCTGTACAGCAACAACCCAACCCCGATGTGTTTATGCAGGCAACATGATAGCTTCATCTAGCTTTGTGTTGGTAGCTACCTAGAAATAAGCACTTGAAACTGCTTTATATAAGGCAACTTTGCTGGTGAGGTAGGTATTGTGTAACTGCTGGTACTTGGTGGGTGTGCGAGGAAAGTTGCGGTTCTCTGGCCCACCCCAGGTTTGTTCTCCAATGGGATTTATCAGTGCTTGTGAAATATTTGTTACGCTTTGTTTTTGACTCTTCCTGTATTCATTTGACGGGTAGGAAAATCCTTACAACACCAGCATCGGCTATTTGCGCAGCACGAAGAAGCTGTGCTGTGGGAAAAGCTGCCGGCCGTCGCAGCTCGAGCAGCTCCGTGCAGATGTGGCGAGCCGGGGGAAGGCTGAATAAGCACGAAAAGTTTTGGCAGCGCGCAGCACCTCGCGAGCGGGAGGCAGCCGCTTCCTGCCTGCGCCGTGCTGACTCACGCCTCGAACCGGGAGCGCAGTGTGGAACTGCCCTCTGCGCGTATTTTTAGCCGGGTTACTAATTCGGGCGGCGTGCCGGCTTCCCGGGGCAACTGCGGCGGCCGCCGGGCCCCGAACCCACGGAGCCTCTCGTCTCGCACGGTGCCACGCGTGACGGCGATCGGGCTCGCCGCAGCGGCGACTCGCCGTGCTCCCGTGTCGCTCAACACCGCCGCGCTGTTCGGAGGGGCGGCGCCGCGCCTCGCGTGGGGGCTCCGGCGGAGCACGCGTGGGGCCGAGCCTCGCGACGCGCTGCCCCTTTAAGAAGCCGCTCGCCCAGAGTGCTCGGAGCGGGCCAACCTAACGTGCTAGCAAGGAAAAGTTCTTTCTATAATGGATACGCGGCTGGGCCAATCGCCGGGCGTAGCCCTGCCGGGGGAGGCGGGGCCTCCTCGCCTCGCCCAATAGCAGTGTGGTAGGCGGGGCGCCGAGGCCAGGCTCGGTTGCTCCGCAGCACAGCTCCAAGTGAAGTTAATCTGGGGTGAAGCGAACAGAAAATTGTGGCGATCCGTGGGTAGGCATTTTCCCCTTCTAATCGCGTCGTGTGGCCGCGCTTCGCCCCCCGGGGCGGCGAAGTGCACGCGCGTGGGGCTTTTCTCCATTGTTTTGCTTCCTAATGATGGCAGAACATTAACATTTCTGCAGGGAAGCAGAACAAAAGGGCTCTTTAGGCAGGAAATCGGGTGCCGGGCTCAAACTTGCCCGAGTTTCTTTTGTCACCGGGCGCCTCGCAGCGCGTTGCTCTGCCCGGGAAGGAAGGTCGAGCCGTGCGGGCAGACCGTGAATTCGGAAATATCGGGGGCGATGCGCTGTGCCGGAGTTACACAATGTTACGGAGAGGGCGAGCTGGGTTTTAGCCCCAACTTCGCTCGTTCTGATCAGATTGGAGCTAACGAACGATGACAGCTGCGATTGGATTATTCAGCGATAGCGTTTGCTCCGAGCCGTGTGTCTCCAATTGTCCATTGTTACAGCACGGGAGACCGCTCTGCTGCCGGCTGTGCTCGGCGAGAGGAATGTCGCTCAGAACAAAGATACGTACAACTCCATGCGAGGCACGGCGATTTTTCTTCCTCTCCTCCTTTTTAATCAGCTTTGCCGAACGGCCGGGGCCGTCGGAGCACGCACGGGCAGGGAGCGTCTCTTGCCCTTCCAGCAGGCTTCCCTTCGGGGCCCTGAGAGCCCTGCATCGCCCGGTGACAGCGGGCGTCTGCTTAGAGGGAGGATTATTTTTAGTCTCTTGTCCCAGACGTGGCGTTTAAGGCCCTTCCCAGCACTATTTTTAGCGATACTTTATGCATCGGAGGGACGTTGAGGAGCAGGATAAGCCCAGCTTGCCAGGGTGGCATGGGACAGGGCTGGGAGGGAGGGGAGCAGGAAGTGAGAGCCAGGAAGCCGGGCTGCGGCGAGAGCGGGGCCGTGAATCGCCATCCTTCTGGTCTCTCTGACAAGTGTGTTGGATGAGGCCACGTACAGAACAATGCTTCCAAAGGGGTGAGCCCCTTTTATTTTCTTGCTTCCCTAAATATTTCCTGCCTTTTTTTTCCCCTTCTTTTTACAAAACCGCTCGTCTGTATGCAGCTCCTCTTGGGAGTCAGAAAGCGATAACGCGTGGCCCTAATACTTGTTGAGCCTCAGTAAAGAGTTTGGTGGGATTTGTATGACTAATCGAGATAAGAGAACGGCTGTGGAAAGCCATAGTTGAATCTTGCGCTGTGCAAAGTGTGGTTATTAAAGCATCCCTCACACTTTCGGTTTTGCACTGAGCCCTTTTGCTTTCTCCCAAAGCGATGGGTACGGATTGCTTTTTTGAAAGTACATCAAAGCATCCTGACATGGTGGCATCTTGCTGGCTTGAAGGTCTGAATTACCATCTTTTTCTATCTGCTTACGGTGTTTTTAATGCTGGAGATCATATTTATACCTTGGGAATACTGTAGAATGAGCAGTGATTGTATGCACTCAAGGGGTGAGCCAGTTCTCTGGTCTAAAGGGAGGTAATTTAGAAAGGGGTATACATAAGTTTGATTAGAATCATAGAAGATCCCAACTTGGAAGGGACCCATAAGGATCACTGAGTCCAACTCCTAACTGGGGTTTGATTAATTTCTTAATTTAAAACTGATACTAGGCCACGTGGATGGGTTTCGTGTCTCAGGTGGGGGCAAGAACAATCAAACAGTTTCCTTCCATCTCTGTAAATGGATGCTGTGTGTATGTGAGTTAGACTTGTTAAACTGAAGAAAATTCAAGTGTTTGCCAAAGGCTAAGAGTCAGAACAAGGCTGCATCCATCAGGCAGGCTTTTGGCTCATGGTGCTTGGTGTCTGAGGAGCCATTCTTCTCTGGTCCCCTCCACCTCTCAACTTAGTTAGGGAAGACACGTTCTCTGGGATCAATTTGCTGGATTCATTCAGCATGCGAAGTGCTGGTCTCTCACCACACGTGTGCAGTTCTAATACAGGCTGTTTGTAGAAAGCAAATCTGCCCTGAAGGATCAATGTACTGCTTTGTTGGCACAGCTGTACAGCTTCTGTATTTGGGCTGCAGCATTCAGAGCTGGGGCTGGACCTGTGCTGTCCCCATGCTGATTGGTTGCACCAGTGCTCCTTGTTCGTAAAACCTTCCCTTGCACATGCTCCATCTGCACATCTTAAACACTGTGAATGTGCTGTGGGATTTGTCTGTTGCTCGTGCATCCCATTCTGGCTCATCTCTGATATAAGAGATTCTTAGAGTGATTTTAAACCCGTGTACAAATTGCAGGACCTGTTATCCTGTTGGCAACGCGGAGAGGGACTGTTCTCACCAGTTCTCAATGCTGTGGGGTGGGTGGCTCTCTGCAGGGTCACCCCATGCTCTGCTTCTGGCTAACAACGACTTAGTGAAGGTCGTGTACCTCCCATGGGATGATCTTTGTAAACCAAGCCCTGCAGCCTTAGGGAAGGCAGTGGGCCTGTCCTGCAAACAGCAGCTGGGCTTGGGGTCCCTGCTGAAAGCTGCTGCTCCCCAGCAGAGTGGTCCTGTGGGTGCTGCTGGCAGAGCCAGCTGCACTCACTTGCTCTGCTTTAAATGAGTGTCCTGAGCCAAGCAGGCTGGCTGTGCTTCCCTCTTCTTCCCTCTATTCCCGGAGTGGTATAGTGATCATTTCTGTTAATTGCTTTGTGCCTAAGGCAGAATGGGGGTGGGAGGGGGGAATAATGTCATCTTAGAACACTTCAGCCCTACGTATAAAAAATAAATAGTTTAGTAGGAGCTATTGGGAATAGGTGAACGGTTGGGACTGGGTGATCTTTTAGGTCTTTTCCAACCTTGGTGATTCTATGATTCTAAATAAAAAAGCAATATCTGTCTGTGTTTTCAGGCTTGGGGCTGTGCCCACTCCATAGCTGGCTGCTTCTAGGAAGGCTGTGGAGCTGATACTTGTGGCTGGGGTGTTGCAGAGAGGGCTGGTGCTGGAGGTGAGGCCCCAGAGTGGTACAGGGCTCCTCAGGACATGATCGGCCTCCTGGGTGGGGCAGCTGATGGGGCTGGCCATGTTTACACTGTAATAACGTTTTGTGAAAATAAGCAGTTAATTACACATGACCTACAAAGGAACAAAAATAACCGAGGTCTTTTCTTGCTTTTAAATCCATTTAACAGAGACATGAAAGGTTTGGGCTTTTTTAAACCTGCTTTTTTTTTTTTTTTCTTTTTTCTTTTTTTTTTTACCTTTTAGAAATATCAGGAACATTAAGTCTTTCTTCCCTGTTCTTGTTGGATGTCTCAGATGTGTCATAGGCTTCTCAGCCCTTAATTGAAGGGGTGGGGTGATATATTTTTAACAGATCCCTACTTCCAACTGTGTTTATAGGGCTTTTGAGCTAAATCGATCAGCAAAAACAAAGCTGTGACAGTGTAGAAAACCGTTTTTCTCAATGAAGTTGTATTTGCTTGCTTGTTCCGTGGTTGCTGACATAAGCTCAGGTGTTTGGTTTTTTTCCATCTGGAAAGTAACTTTTCTGGCTATTAAATTATGCATTGAGATTAAGTGAGTGAAATCCTAGCGCAATCCATCTTTTGTTAAATTTAGATCAACTTTAGACGATCATTTGAGTGTTATTTACACTAAATGCAGAAGTTCACTTGCATGTTTCATAAAAATAGTTCCTTTTTGAAGCAGCAGTTTCATTAAATGCGTGGTTCTTCCTTTAAGTTAATGGTTCAGCAGCCTTGCAGAAGCCGTTGCTGCCTGTGAGCTGCAGACCACCCCTGCTCAGCCATTCTGCCCTGTCAGGATCCATTTGCGTCACAGCACTCTAACCTTCAGGACATGGTATTTGTCAGCCTGAAATGTAATAATCCTGTATCTGTGGCACTGAAGTATAAACAGCACGGCTGCCTTGGCAGGCCCTGACAGCCACCTGAGTACTTCAGCTAGCCCAGGGTTGAAGGCGACGCTTTGCTGGCATGTCCTGTGATTCACGTTGCTGATGTATACGCAGCCATGGGAGGGATTAGGGAAGAAAACAAACTTGGTTATCAAATTAGCGTGGCAGCCTAATAGCAGTATTTTTGAGGGCAGAAGTAAGGTGCTCTCAGCTTGTTTAAATGTTTTGTGTTGAGTGTTTTGGTCTTCTTGTTTGTTTTTTAAACAATGATTTAACTTCTGGCCATTAGCTTAAACAAGGCAGGAGAGCAGACTGTGTGTGCCATCGACTATAAACACTGAATTGGACTGATGAAAGACAAATATTGCATGAGGAAACAGATATTTTCCACTGAAGACTTGAAAGTTTTGGAAATAGGAGACAAGAACCTACAGGCAGATAAGAGACTGCAAAGGAAGCTGAGTTTGTCTCTATTTCTGCTATGTAAACTTAAGATGCTTTCCAAAAATGATCATGGAGTCAAGACCTGTAGTGCAATTAACTGTATCATGAAATAGAACGACTTCTGTGCAGCGGAACCTCGATCAAGGAGCAAAGGAACTCGCTGTGTTCTGAGTGTTTAAAAAAGAGTGGGATGAACAGCCTCCCAAAGTTTCCACGTTCAAGTTTTCTGAGGGAACGTCTGCAGACTCCTTGTGTTGGGACCTGACCATCCATATATCGTAACAGTGTGATGTTCTGTTGGGTACTGGTGTTAGGTCATTGAGTAAACTGATTCTATAGGAGCTAGTTAGAACTAGTTATCGACCCAGTGTTGTCATCTTGGTGGAAAGTAACTGTTTTAGTGCTTTTTGATATCACAGTGGTTTCATTTTGCTCCTGCAGAAAACAAGTACTGATATGGAAGGACTTACCTAGATGATGTTTTAGGTAAGAGGCTGGAGAATTGCTCAACTTGTCAATTGCTCAACTGGGGAGTTGTTTGGATATTGGTGTGTGTTGTGGGGGTTGTCTGAAGTATCGTGGAAGAGCAGGAAGGAGGCATTAGTAAGGATGGGTCACGGTGGGTGTGTTCTTAGTTATGTAACCAGCACTGTTGGCTGGAGCGTGACCAGCAGAGCTGGGGCTGAGACCTACCCCCAGGTTAAGGAGCATCTGCATTGCTTGCACTGGCCTCACAGCCCTGCGTGGATGTTTTGCCTTCCTAAAAAGTCTCGTCAAGCCTTGGCTCAGTGCTTTGATTCCACCTGAAAACTCCCGGGTGAAGGAGTAGAACAACTGACTCGCTTTTAAGTTTGTTTTTCTTTTTTGGAGGGGGGGGAAAGAAGGGTAAACAACCACACTGCCCCTCCCAAGAAACAGAAGTGCTGAACAACTCTAATTTCACCCTGCAGTCGCTCAGCGGGTGGTTGCCTTCCTGCCCTTGCTTTCTCTAACTTAGTGTCTGTGAAACTTCTGGTTGTTTTGGTCTTACTTATTTTGATCTGTCTCTACTGCAACAATTAGCTTGTTCTTCAAAGTCATGGTGTTAATTTGACACGTGGTTATTTGGTATGTAAATAAATCCCTGATTAGTTGTTACTTATCCTTCTACCTCGGGTCCCCCACCGCACAATCCTGATGCTTCAAGTGTCAGTCTGTTCTGTTGGGGAATGCTTCTGTCCTTCGTGCAGCTGTGACGGTGCTTTCTTATACTGCGAAGGCCTGAGGTGAAGAACTTGCTGGAATTTCTTTGCATGGCCTGGTAGCTCTGTCTGGGGAACTTACACAGGGTGGTATATATGGTGTGAAACACATATTGACATGTTGTTGGATTTCCTTAAGCAGCTTTGGTGTTGTTTGTTACAATAGGTGAAAATCTTCTCTTAGATTCTCTTCTCTGCCATGCGTTTGCAGGGATATGGCATTGAAACTGGTGCTGGTGTTTTGTTTTGCTTTTTTGTTGGTTTTTTTTTTTTTTTAATGAAAGGGGTAAAAAAATATTCTTCAACAGTGGTGGTTCTTACTTTGTGTTCCTTTTGGAAAAGGAGTGTGAAACAGGAGGGACTTCTGGAAGACAACGCTGGTGTATTGGACTTCTGTTTTTCAAGCTGCAGCAAGCAGGTGGTACTCTGGAATTAGCCCAATGTAAGGCAGCAGCTGAGGCTGTGGTGCATGTGAATGTGTCTGTAGGTCAAGTTTAAGGGCCTTGGTATTGCTGATCTCTGGGTATTTGTAAGCGTATGCCGTAATAAATGGGAATATATTGTCCTCTTTATCCACTGTTTCCTGATAGAAGTCCCATTGGCCAGTACTTGTCAGTGGAAGGGAATGAGTGTTGTGATAAAGCCACGCAGCTGGCCAAAATGAGGTTTGGTATCTTGTGAACAGGCTTTGAATCATACTTCAGAATGGATGAAGAGGGAGCAGGCTTTAGTATGCCTAGCAAACTAATTGGAGTGGGGTCTGGCTTGTTTTCCTTGCTTTCCTATTTCTTTATAAGATGAATTTTCCTGTCTCTGAAAGGTGTTACTCTGTCATGTGTTGATGTATTCCACCAGAGAGCACAATCACTGTGGTAAGAGAAGAAATCAGATGTGCTTCAGAAAGAGTTATAGTTCAAAGTGTTTTTAAAAATGTAATTTTCTTATATGCTTAGGGGGAATCCCAAAGCGCTGCTTAACAGCTGGGTCTTTTTGGATACGAGTCCATCCCTTAATGCCATTTATGGCTGTATTTTTCTATGTAGAATTGTAGAAAGAACTCTGTACAAAGGTACCATCATAACAAATGGGAGACAGTGGCATCCAGCCATGCTATTTTTAGGCTATTGTGCTCCTAATTTGCTGACCTAAGTGTTCTGGACAGTAAGTGGAAGAGACATTGTACTAGAAATGCACGCTCACGTAGTAAAGTCTTGTCTGAAAACGGAGTGAATAGCAAGCTTGCTTGTCAGAAAAGCAGTTTAGTGTTGTACCTGAAGTGAGTATTAGTAAGTAAAAAGGATGCCCTGGTACTTGCAGTGTAAAGTCTTGCTTGGAAGCTGGCAGTCTGCTCAGGTCGAGGAACTGAAATGCATGCGGTCTCCTCTGTGTGGTCTTAGAAGTATTAATAAAAATAAAGATTGTCTGTTCTGTGATAGCAGTGAGGGAAAATGCCAGGTGTCATCAATTAAGTTTCTTCCACGAATTCTTAAGATTTTCCTAGGCGCTGACAATCTTTCCATCTGAGCAAACAGTGTAGTTCTAGAAACCTTCAGAAGGGAGAATGCCTTATACTCTGCACATCGCCAGTTGTTCTTTAACTCCTTACGTGTTAGTGTGACACTGTTTTGGGCGCTTAAGGCTGACACAAGGCAACTTGTACTTCGTTGCCCCTGTGCCCTCTTGGTGCCACGTGCAGCTTGTGTTTCTCCTTGCACTGTGGCTGGGCAGTGGTGTAGAGGTTTGGTTCCCATATAGATTTGATAGTTCTACTTTTTTTGCTGTAGAGAACTGCTTCCTTGACTGCCCTGGCGCAGAACTGTGGAGCTGCACCAGGAATCAGGTGCAGGAATGGGCCCAGGCTTTTGAAGAGCGAAGTCTTCAAGGTAGATGAGTGCCTGGCACAACAGCATTGTGTCAGAAGCATCTGAAGCTGATATAATCCCCCAAATACCTGTATCTTTGCATTGGTCACAGGGAAATATATGTTGGATATACATGTACTGGCTGCACATGGCAGTGTAAGTGACAGCTGAAAGGAAGGTAAGGAAAGACACAGAACTTAATGGCTAGTATGAGTAGTTAGTTGATGTATTTGTCCATTTGTTAGTAAATGTGGAGTGATAGATAAATACCAGTTGCCCAGCATGATGCTTACTGATCAGTTGTATTTTCCAGTGTTTTCTGTGGGGTGATTGGTTCTGATATTTATGTATTTGGATACATGTAAGCTGTCTTCTCTTGTACTTTTGTCCTTAATTATTATTTCAATCACAACAACAGAAAGCCTAGAATCACATTAGGGTTAAAGCAAAGTAGCACCTTGGAGTCGTTGGCTAAATTTAACTGCGTTCCAAAAGACCAGGAATGCAGCTTTGCCACAGGGAATATTATACCTCTTTTGCCAAAAAGTTGTCCCTAAATACCCTCTTTGTTTGGTCAGGCTTTAGCTTTAGGTTAAATTCCCCATCGAACCACAGTAAGAGTGTTGTATAATTTTGGACACTTAAATTAGACATAGTGCATAATTCTAAATAGAACAACACGTCGTGCATGGTAATCACAATGTTCTTGGAAGTTAAGCTGAATTCAAGCTGCCCTAGCCAGAAGTGATGATGATCCTTTTATTTATTGACATCCAGGAACCCTGATATTAAAGCAGGACCTCCCTTAGCATTAGGCCCACGTAGAGCTGTAGCATTATAAGCTAATTAAAATTCTACATAGTGCTGTTTACAAAAACAAATTATAATGTGTTTTGTGCTTACTGCCAGTTCTGAGCAACAGGTGTTTTGTTAGCAAGAAGCTGTCTATTTTGGGAAGCTGTGTTAAAGCAGCTTTTATCTCTTCTGGGCTTGATATGCTTAAAATAAGTGAAACATGCTGTATTGAGAAAAGATTACTTCTCTCTGAATCTCAAAGGAAGTGATTACTGAACCCAAGTCTATTCTTTTAATAATTGTATGGGTAATCTTGTAAATGTTTGATCTTCCTTAAGTGTTTTTTATCAGTTTGTGAACCCAGTCCTGTTATAAAATGGCATCAGTGATAGTTTATGAAGCCGCCTTCCATGTTCATCCCTTAAACTTCCATCTGGTGCCCGAAGGGAATATTGGGAATTCTAGAATCCTCTAATTTTACACGTCCACTGACTTCTGAAATGGCAGCAGTACGTGATAGCATGGCAGGCTACACGTAGCTTTGTCCTGCCTGCTTCAGAGCAGCTTGCTCATCTCTTCCAGGGCATCTTAAAAGGAAGCATTTCTACAGTTTCAAATAAACACTTTATTTATAGGGCTGTGATTGAAAATATAGAGAATAGCTTGAGGACTTGTGCTGTCTTTGGCCTCAGGCACCTCAATGCCAAAGCTCAGCTGTGAGATAGCCCTCCCTGCAGTTTGTGCTGGGGCAGAGAGGAGCCCATCAGCAGTGCCTGATGCGGTGCAGCTGTGGCTTGTGTGAGTTGGGAAGTAATTGCTGAGATGGTTTGCTGTTCTCATGGGTGTAACTCCTGGATCTTTATTGCTTTTGAGCAGAGAGATGCCTGAGCTGCACTACCTAAAATTAATGCTCTTTTCCTAACAGTGGTGTGGTCCATCACCGGTGTAACTTCACGGAAGGTCTCTGTGGCACTCTTGTTGCAGAGCCAGCTTCCCAAAGGGGAAGGCAGACCTGCAGCCTCCTGCCTTTAACCATGGGAGAGCTGAGCTGAGCAGTGCAGCCTTGTGCCTTGGGAGCAAGGAGCTTTCCTCTCCTTTGGCCTGCGTGCTGGTGGTGCTGGGCATTCCTTGCGCTGCTTCCTGTGCTTCTCCCAGCTCGCCCAGGTTTACCAATGCAAAAGCAGCTCGCAGAAGCATAACATGCTGACGTGCTCTTTTTTGGTTCTCTTTTTCTGGTCGGTAGCTCACTTGAAGGTTGTCTTCACTTTGTGCAAAACAACTGTGTTATTGTATTGCTCTTGGTGCTTTAAACGTTCAACCAGTTCTCTTCATTGGAGGTCTCTGTTGTGTCTCGCTGTAAACAAGTGCATGTCCTGCTCTGAGGGCTTTCTGCTCTTTTTCTCCTCAACCCTAGAAGTGATTTTTGTGGTATGTGGGTTTTTGGTTTTGTTTGTTACTTGCATGCAGTTTGACCTCTCCAGAAAGGGCAGCCTTTCTGATAAGCATCACAGAAGAGCACAGAACACGTGGTGGTGGTGTTTCTGAAAGCCTCTGGGTGCTTCTCTGTGCTGGGGTTTCTTGGGGTTGCCTCCAGGTGCATTGTGCTATTGGGAGTAATGTGAAGAAACTCTTGGATTCTCAGCCAGAGAAAAGCTTTCTTTGAATCTCACCAGCTTCGGGTAATGTCATGCACAAGGGCCTGATGCTGGTAATGCTGCACTGTGAGTCTTGGTGAACTAAAGTCCAACTGCACTTGTTTAAAAAATAAAAAATAAAAAAAAATACAGTAAGTGATACATAATAATAATAAAAAAAAAGTAGCACTGAAAATATAAACCTTGGCATGCTTTAGCATCTTGACTTGGGGTGATTGTTTTTCTGCTCTAGGAAGAAGGTTCTTGAAGGTTTTACGCAGAGTGCTGCATTGAGCCCTTTTGGTGCTGCAGCACTTACCTGATGTTCCCCCAGCATCACGCAGCCAAAGCCAACAGCTCTGCATGGCAGCTTTCCGGAATTCTGATACTTTCATGAAACTCCTTTTGTCTGTGCTCTGCCTCTTTGAAATCCCATGTAAACAGATTGTGATTCCTCATAGTAGTCAATGGAACATAACTGGTACTGTGCTCGATATTTTTAAGCTGCAGTAGTGAATGTCATGGAATTACCCCTTTACTTGGTATGGTGAAGGTACTAAAGGTTTGGAAACAAAATTAGGAAAATTTGCTTTGGCTTCTGCTGTCTGCTTGTAGGTGCAGTGGTGTCTGCAAGTAACTTGATGCTTTTGTTTGAGGTGAATGAGAGTTTCAAAGGTGCCTTGCTGTACGGAAGCTCTTCTTGGTTCTTGTAATCCCTACTTTACAAAGGTTGAATGTGGCCACAAGTAAGTAAAGTAGCATCTATTAATAGTGCATGCAGACAAGCGTGAGAAGCTGAATCCTCATTATCAGTGATCTTCTTGATACCAGTATAGAGTCTGTGTCTTTATTTTTGCCTAGTAAGAGCAAAGGCACTGTAGTGGAATACTTGTTCCTCGTGTAACCTTGAGTACAAGAGCAGACAGCTGGAGTTGACGATATAAACTCTTCCACACTGAGGGCTTTGTCTGTACCGGGTGTTCCTGGCTCCTGCAATGAGGTGACTGGTTTGTTTTCTGGCTCAGATCAGCTGAGAAAGTGACTGATGCTTCTTCCCCTCCTATCACCTTCTGTCCACCTTCCATTTCTGAAGCTGCATTATGTGTGTTGCTGTGGCTTCTTCCTCCCTGTGTGGTTCTGAGCCATGCTGGCTCTCTGTTTGTTTCCCATCTTAAATCTGGGATGTACACTACTGAGGGGGGAGGGGGGAGGAGGCTTCCTTGAGGGCCCAAACTTTAATTCTTAAGGATCTGACCTCACAGCCTACTTAGATGTAGAAGTGGAGGGAAGAGTTCCTGTAACTCTTCAATTTTTCATTTTGTAAAGCTCCTGTTAGGAGCATGTAATAGAAGTGCTTGTTGTTTTTGAGCCTAAAATAAATCTATGCATGAAACAAAAATAAAAAGCTGTTCAACAAGAATAGACTGGAGCATAAGTAGATATTAGATGACTTGTCAAATGAGTTGTGAGAACATGTTATGCAAGTCTTTGGTCACTAGTTTGAATATTATGTTTTCAATATGAAGTCATTACATAAATTCTGCTTCGGTAGTTCAAATCGCATCTTAAAGCCACATTCAGCTGCGAGCAGGAAGAGGTTTGGAGGAATCAGCGGAAAGCTTTACGTGCCTGGGATCTCCTGCTGCTGCGGGAGCTGGAGAACTCCTGTGTGCACAAACACGCAGCAGCTGTGTGCTCTGCTGCTACGCAAAGAGGTCACTGCCCTTCCAGATTTGCTTGCATAGTTGGTCCTTAACCATATTCACTTTTTTTTTTTTTTTTTTTTTTTTAACCCAGAGGATTCTGATGAAACTGGGTTAGAGTGTAGCTACACACACAGCTATGCTGGCAAATCTGAACCAGCTGTAGTGTTGTAGGCAGGAATGCCATGCCTACATGTCTGCCTGCAGTCGGTGTGTAGGGCTGGCCGTAAGGGCTGAGAGCCCTGCTCAGCCCTGCTAGCTCTCCTTGGGTTCGCAGCAAGTTGCTGGGGCAGGGCAGTGCCTAAAAGCTCCAAGCCACAGCTCAGTGAATGTGAATTGGAACCTCTTGGGAGAGAGCAGTAGGGTAAAAACTGAAACAACAGGGCTATTTTGTAGCTTGCTTTTATTCTGCGCTCCTGGGGCTTTGTACCCTGAGCAGAGCCCTGCTTTCAGTGGGGCACCTGAGCAGCTGCTCCCTGTTTCTGTGGCTTGTGCTGTGAAGTGGTGTCCTGTAACAGTCAGCGCTTGGGAGGCTTCTGCAGCAAGACTCAGCAGAGCTCTTTTCTTAGGCCTTTATTTGCTATTTGTTTGGATAAATCTGGGGAGGAATGCATTTTGCTGCTTACTGCTTCTTGTACCAATATGCCTTTTCACATGGTGATACAAGTGGTATCAGACATTCATACCTGTATGTTCGATAAAGTGAAATGTGTTTTTAGTCTGCACAGCTTTGTGTCTTGCTTGTGTTTGGACCTGGGATGAAGCTTTACATGCTTAAGCAGCACCAATGCCCATTTGGTTTTTTTTTGTAGTTTCTTCCCTGCTTCTTTAGGACGAGGGGAGATGACCATTAGCACTGGTTTAAATGAACTGTTCCATTATAAATGTGATTGTGATAGAGGAAGGAATGTCTTTAAACACTTGTTTAAAAATTGGAATCAGATCTGAGATGAGAGTATGTTGATACCTGTCAGTGCATTGCTCAAGCTTCCTTGACAGTGAAGAGCACCTTAAACTCAGCTCTCTGCTTTCTCTTGGAGAAGCATTTCCAAAGTTGGCATCAGTGTGGTCCAAACTGCATTTTGGTTGGCTATGCACCTGCTAAAAGATGTCTCAGTACTGACAGCTTTGAGTAAGATGATGTAAACTGAAGTAGGAGAAACTTTAGGATGAGGTGTGAGTAAATGCTGTTGAAATGGACGTGTCAGAATGGGAAGGAGGTGTGAGGACAACTTGAATTCAGGAGATCTTTTCCTGAAGGGGAATGGATGAAAGGAAGGCTGACTGCAGGCTGGCATTTTGGGGTTCCTAAACCTTGTGTGTTTAATCCTACTAAATGCTGCTCTCTGATCTTACTGATTAACATTTCAAGCCTATAAAACTAGAGTATCAACTCTTTGAAATGAGTGACACAGAAACATTTTAATTAAAAAAAAAAAAACAACTAACAAACCACAACAAACCCAGCAGCACAGTATTGTGGTGCATAGTCAGGGGGGGAAAGGAGGTTCATAAATATTTTGTTATTTTCTTTGAATTACTGGGAGAGCTCTCTCTTCTCCCAGAGAACCCAATGTCCTGGGGAGCGTAACCAGCTTTCGCAGTTCAGTTCTGAATGTGTTATGATCACTGGTGCTGTTTATGTGGTTCTGTGTTGCTTGTTGTGGAAAATAATTTCCCCTCTGAGGATGTGCAGTAGTGAGAGGGGAGCAGTTGGACCTGTGCTAGTGGTTGAGATGGTCTGAAAGGGCAGGAAGGAGAGGACTTAGCATGGTGACACACTGCGGGCTTCTTATGCCAAGAAGCATTTCTGAATTGAGCAGTAATATGAAGTCAGTCTTAATTTCAGTGATGTTTAGCCAATACAAAAAGAGGCCATTTCTTCTGTAATCTTCATCAAAGGCTGTGTTGGGGCTGTGCTGGTTTAAGGCTCTTGCCCTTCCTACAGTGCTCTTCCCTCATATTGGTGCTCGTGCAGCTGGCTGTGCAGCTATGCTACAGAGCACTGCAGGGAACGTCTCTGAAATATTGTGAAGAGTTTGGATGTTTGGTTGTTTTTTTTCTTTTTTTTTTTTTTTCTTCCAAAGATGGATCAATTCCTGTTCAAAGTAACAGGGTGACCCTATGAGCATTGTGGTAGCACAGATTGGGGGGGAACAGGCAGAGCTTAGAAACATTTCCAGCAGTGTTCCAGGCTCTGTACTTGCTCTGTGGCACCTCACTGGGACATGCATATATCCACACTGCTCCCAAGACCTTGCTGTCATTCCAGCTGTGAAGTTTATTCAAGTTTTGTGTCCAGGCCAAGCTTGTAGACAGTTGTGAAGCTGCTGATAGGATATATCGTTCAGTAGGCTTAATTCCTGGTAACAGCTAGCTTCCACTACAAATGGCCAGTCCCATTTGTAGTCTTTTTTCTTGCACTGTATGCTGGATCTCAGCTGTCTGTCAGACCAGTGAGCTTCCCAGTTCACCTGCACAAATCTTGCTGGTTTTCCATCACACAAGCAAGCTGCTCTGACTCACCATGGGGTTGCCAACAAAGGAAGGGGTGGGAGCACAACAGGGGCTGTGGGAGCAGGCATACTCCTCCTGCAGCACTTCTCAGGGTGCAGTTTCCATGACAGCCCACTGTTATGTGTGATGGTTGGACTTGGTGATTCTGTGAATCTTCCTGTTTGATGAATTATGGACGGTTCTGAAAAGATCTTCTGAGGCTGAACCAGAACAGCTGTTCCACCACCTCTTGCTATTAGTGCCTGCTAAGATGGGAGCAGCCCTGATTGCTGTGCTTGCTGCTGTTTGGCTCCAGTGGCGTGAAGGAGGTGAGGGAGAAGTGCCAATGAAGCATATGCTGGGCCTCTGGTCCCTTGTGTTCTCGGCGTCTGCTTTTTGGTCGGTGGTTCTCCTAATGCTTGAAGCCAGCTCCTCTGCTGAAATGAGTTGTTCCATGCATCTTCAGCTCCTGCGTCTCCCACTCTCATCCCTCTCTCTTGCCCAAGAACACATCACAGAATTACAGAACAGCCAGTGTTTGAAGGGACCTCAAGGATCATGCATCTCCAACCCCCCTGCCACATGCAGGGCCACCAACCTCCACTTTTAATACTAGACCAGGCTGCCCAGGGCCCCATCCAATCTGGCCTTGAGCACTTCCAGGGGACGTGACAAACATGTGACAAACAGCTTGGCTGATGCAGTTGGATTTCTAGAGCTGATCACTTCTTTGATCCCTTTTAGTGCCTATGAGCGCTGCAAGGGTGGGAACAGCATGGGAGAGGGAGTGAGAAGCTTGGCAGCAAAAGCTCATTATGCTGATTTGGCATTGTGTGGCTTTAGGGTTCAGATGGTTCAGGTCAGCCATCTCATCCTGGAGCTTGCAGGCTGCTAATGAAGTGAGGTGATGGATGCATTGCCCCTTTGGAATGCAACAAGCTGTTGTGCTGTTTCAGCTCCTTTCTCATTGAGTTTTGTACTGTTGCATCAGTTCAATACTATCTCTTCTTCATTTTATTCCCAAAATATTAGCAACCAATATAGGAACTTCCACTTCCTGTGGCTTTTATTGAAACTCCGGAGGCATCTGTGGCACTTCCCTTGTTGATCAGCACATTCTGGAGCCTCATGCCATTGGCTCGTGTGCACTTGGTGGCTGGATCCGCTGGTTAAGGAACTCAGGAGCTGGCTTTTCTAGTTTTTCTTCTGGTCATCCTTGTGCACCTTTCACAATTTGCTTATTGAAATGGAGCAGACTTGAAGTCCATTATCCAGAGATGGTTGCTGTGTGACTTTAGCACCTGCTCTGTTCAGCAGCTGTTGTTTGGGCAGGAAGAAAAAACCCAGTAATGTGCTGTTATTGAGTTCCTATGCACTGCTTGAAGCTGGCTGGTGAATGGAAAGACAATCATAGTAAAACTCGAAGTTTAGTCTGGTAGGGATTTTAAATCTAAAATTAAAAGCTTTGTTTTTGCCCAGTGACTGAGTCTTTATTAGCTGTTGAAATACTCTGTCCAAAGTGGCTCTTAATTAGATTTTCAATCTTAAATACTGTATGCCAGCAGTGACTTGTATAAGGTTTCATCTTTAAAGTGGTTTGAGTTACCACAGCGCAGACAACTCGTGTTAATTTACACTTCAGTCTTCAGCTGCACTGTGTGAGTGGGCCCAGCATAAGAACTGAATTCCTGCATAGGTTACTTGCAGCTCCTTCAGTGGGGTTATCTAGAGGAAAGGCAGGCAGGAAGGTGCTTCTCCACTTACAAGTACAGTACTTCAGCAAAATCAAATCTAGCTGCCATTTGAGGTCAGTGGGGGCTTTGTGTGTTAAAAGCAAAACACTTCTGTATAGTGGTGGGTCAGACAGCTGAAAGAAGCTTAATTGCAGGTTGAAGCTTAATAAGATACTGAAGTTTTTTTTTTTTTGTCTTCCATGTCTTACATTTTGAGTTCTCAAAGTAGAGCACTTCACTGCTATGAACAGGGGACTTGGCTGGTGTTGGTGTTGCTCCGAGCCTTGCAACCCAGAGATTTGCTTTTGAGTATCAGTTCCACGTGCTTTTGGTAAATGAACACAAAATGCAATTGTTGTGTGACTTCAAATACATCTTGTCTAAAATGAAGCCTTTTTACCCAAGCGTATTTCTGACCGTAGGTTCATCTAGTTTTATAGCTAGACAATTGGTGAAATAATCAAGTCTCTTAGATCCTCTTCCCTTCTGAGTTTTCTTTTTCTATGCTTTTGATAAGTATGCTGACATTACTTGTAGCATTGATTTTCAGTGATGCTGCTAATCTGTCTTCATTTTGTCTTAGAAGAATTGTCTGTGCCTCATCCTAATTTCTGGTGAGGAAATATAAAATGGTAGACCTACGCTGATCTTGAATAAAATAGCTGATACCTTGAGATACTTAGTTTGTTAACAAGAAACATTTATTTCGCAACTGGTGCAAAATTGGGCAGATATGTCTGTATATATGAGGAGGGAAAAAAATGAAAATTGATTTTGCCTCAGTAAGTAACAGATGTCAGAAACTCATCTACAAGTTAGGCCTTTTGAGAATAGTCACGAAGTTAAGAATACCATTAAGGAGGATCACTTGTGGTAGTTCTGCTGGTAAGGTTTAAGGTTATCCTTGAGCACCTTGATGGAGCGTAGAGAAATGTAGGTTTTCAAATATTAAGTGTAAAAGAGTGCTTCTGAGGTGTCTGAATAATGGGAAATATATCAATTTCAGGTGTGTAGAAGAAGAGAAAATGGCTCAAGAAACCAACCGTAGCCAAGTGCCTATGCTTTGTTCCACTGGTTGCGGATTTTATGGGAACCCTCGGACAAATGGCATGTGTTCAGTATGCTACAAAGAACATCTTCAAAGGCAGAACAGTAATGGTAGAATTAGCCCTCCTGGTAAGTTATGCTGTTGTGCTGCTGTTTGGAAACTTGAAATGATAAGCTAGACTGCACCTTGACCGTGGCACAGTGCTAAATACACAGGAGCATTAGTGCAAACCAATAGATTGTATTCATCGACACATTCTAACTGATGGATTGAACTTGGATGAAATGCTCACAGTGTTGTGCTGTAATTAAGCTCCTTAAAGTTGCTAATATATATTATATTCATATGGTGGTTTACAATTCCAAGATGAAAGTGCAGAGATATGTTAACACATTTTTCCCAAAACTACTGATAGTGGAGGAAACATCTGTCCTAGGGAATGTTTCTGAAAAGCGTTTGAAGTGTAGGTTTGCAGCCTGATGCTGAAGGATTGACTCCCAGACGCTTTTTTCTATTTTAAGAAAGGCTTCTCCTCCTTTTTAATCTTTTTTTTTTTTTTTTGGTCCAGTGCCCAAAGTATTTGTTCTGTTCTACATAACTGATTTCCCCAACCCACTGCAGTAAGTGCAGTAGAAATTCCCTCTCTAGGAGAAAGCTGGGAGGGCTCTTCACCCTCAAAGTTAATGGTGATTCCCTAGGGAGAAGGAACCCTTTCTCTGTTCTTTTTCACTCTTTCAGACTTCAGCATGTCCTGCTGTGGGAAGGAGTGTGACAAGTGCATTCCTCTAGAATCTGAAATGCCTATTCTGGCTTGGCTGGATATCGACACCAAGCTTCTCCCATTGGGCTCTATTCTGAACTTTTTTTATTATTATTATTATAAATGTAATTTTTACTTGGAAGCTTCGGCTTTCATCACTGGAAACCTAGAGATCCAGGTTCTACAACTTCCTAGTGTATCCTAAGGAGATGTTGAGATGCTGCAGTGCTGTATCTCGTAGATCCACTCTGGTTCATTTAAGAATATCAAAACCTATCATGTTAGAGAACTTGGAGTTTATACTGAGAAGGCTGTTTGTAGACACTCTAAGTAACAGAAAATAGTAAGTATTTTAAAGCTCTAGTTTTGCAGTTTTGTGCTGTGAAGCTTGTGGTGGCCTGGGGCCGAAACACGTTTGAAATATGACCAGACATAATTACTTTTTTGTAAAACTATTTTTCATTATGATGTAGACTGAGATTCAATTACTTTCCTGGCTGGTGTCATGGGGGTCAAAGAATAGTTGTGCAGTTTATGTAACCCTCGGAAGTAGTGTAACACATTTTACATTAGTGTCTTCCTTCCAGCAACTTCTGTCAGTAGTATAACCGAGTCCTTACCGGTTCAGTGCACAGAAGGCAGTGCCCAGGAAACTCAGTCAACTTTAGATTCTTCATCGACTCAATCTATGCAGCCAAGGTAAGCTGGTCCTGTCATTCTGTCTTTTTTTGCATGGAAATGTGTTAGTCTGCGTGATGAAATTAAGTGTGCTTTGATGCTCCGTAATTAAGTGCAAGGATCTAGCTTAGGAAAGCATCTAAAATTTATCTGAAACATTTAAAGCATGGGATCTCACAATAAATAGTAGAGGATCTGTTAGCTACATCTTGCATTCAAATGCAAATTTCTCTTCAGAATTTAGCCTCAAATAGGAGCATTGCCAGCTTCATGCTGTTCCATGGAGATTTATCTGGCTAGTCTTCCAGCTCCACAATTTGCAGTTAGTTGTATACTTACCAAGGCAGTGTTTTTTCCATTCCATACACTTGAGAATTGTGTAAAAATGGCAGAAAGCTGTTGATGGGTACTCTCATAAGTGTACGATAATGTGTTAACAAACTGGTTGCTTTGCAAAATGTGGAGCATGCAGGGGAAGGATGTCTAAATCCTAGTACAAGTTGTACTGCTGAATTGATGTCTTATTAAACAAGTCATTTCCAACTGGATTATTCAGAGAGACGTAATGTCCTCTTGTAAATCACTCAGACTTACTAAGTGCTCTCCATTTGTGAAAGCTAAATATTTATTTGCTTGGCTGTATTTCAGTTATGGATTGGTATAACCAACAGCAACTTTAGAAGTGCTTTGGAGTTTTTTTGGAGTGAGGAATGTTAGCTGCATGGTGGAAGTGAAATGAAAATCTGAGTAAATACTGCTGGTTAAAAAATGAAATGTAGTAAAGTGCAGACCAAGGGTAAGCAGGATTTGGTTTCATTAGTTATCGCTGACTGATTCTGCTCAGGCTGTTTTCTGCCCTATAGCTTTTTATAGGAGGTTTTATCTCTTGCTTGCCTCCTGTTCTGAACTGAGTTCTGGGTGCTGTGCTCGATGTCGTATTTGATTTTTCTATTCTGGGATTTCCAACTGAGGTAGAATGTAAATATCTTACCCTCATACAACAGTTACACTAGGTATTCTTAAAATAAATTAATGAGAGAAGAATCATCCAGGTCGGTGTGCAGAGGTGAACCAGCTGAAGTGCCTTGGGTTTGTTTTCCCACCCAACCTGTATTTAAAAGAACTGTATTTGATCACTAGCTTGCTTGTTGGTTACAGGAGAAAGGAATGGCTGTTTGCCTTGAGCCTCGCATGGCAGAAAATCAACATCTTTTTCTTTTTTCCAAAATAAAAGTTGGGGGCTCAACTTCAGTCTTTGGCAGTACCTCACTGAGCCTTTCCATGCTCTGAGGAAACAGCTGCAGAACAAAACATGCCTTTCTGTAGGTGTTCAGACCTTCAGGTCAAGAGCTGCGTGCAGCTCTTGGCAATTGAAGTGACCACCCAAACGTCCTGGTTGTGTCATGGCCTTCGGGGAGGGCTTTGTTAAAGTGTGGGCTGCTGGGTAACCCAGTTTCTCTTATTCAGAGCAAATCCCTGAGAACAGAGGGAGAAAGAAGTTGGGCAAGTGGGTGGTGTTACCCCTCACCTGAGCCTTGTGGCACAGAAGAGCTGCCACTGTCTCTCCCATAACTATCCTGGGTATTTGACTGTGGCTCTTCAGCTGCCCTCTGGTTTTAGCAGTATGGCTGACAGAGTGGAGAAAGTTGGCCATTGGTGTTTTATACTGCACGGATATAAGTTCTGTGTAGAACTGAGGATGCTTTACTGCTGGCAACATTGACATGCTGCAATTTTCTTGTTCATATCACTGCAACACCAGAGGTAGCTCCCCTACAATTACCTTGCTGGCTAAGGTTTCAGAAATTCTTGTGTTGAATGTTGCATTGTTGCTTCTTCTGTATGGAGGAATAACATACTGAACTACAGTAAATGGTTGGGGGGCTTGAGGTAACACATTTTTTGTTAGTTGAACTGGTTTATTGCTCTGTATGAATGCAAAGATGTTTAATTTTTCATCAGTTCAGATTGCCTAGTAATCTTAATTGAACTTTGGTTACAGAAACAACACTGAAGTGAAAAGTATTGGCATGCTTGTCAAGACTTACTCTAATGTATTTCTTTCAGGAATGCTCTGTAGGACATAGACAAGCTTCATGTTAAAAAACAAAGTATAACTTTTTTTCTTTGCCTTTCAGCCCTGTATCAAGTCAGTCGCTTTTAACAGAATCTGTAGCATCATCCCAACCCGATAGTACAGCTGTGGACAAAACAGTACCTGAGACAGAAGAGTTGCAAGGTTGGTACCTGGCTTTTGGAGACGGATCTTGCAAATATCTTTAAAACCTTGACTGTTCATTATACACTCCTGTTCAAGAGATGGCCCATTCTCAGAACTAAATGTTCTGTGAAATCAGATGTGAAAAAATAATGATAAACTTAATGTAAGAGTCTTGAACTGTAGATTTGACTTTAATTGCAAGTTTCAGTAACAAGTGTGTTAATTGAGATTGGAAATACACGTCATAAATGAATGTATTGTTAAGTCTCTATGCCACAGCTACTACATGAGGATAGACTTGGGAGAATTCATTATTTCTCAGGTTGGTAACTTGCTGGTTAGGCAAGCACCACGGAAGTTTGAGTGTATTTGTTACAGAGGGTGTTATGACATAGCTGAAAACTGTCAGTGTAAGCATGAAACATCTACTGAAGAGCCTTTTGCCTAGGGACTTGATTGATTTTTAGTGTATTACTTGATCAAAGATAAAATTATTATTAGGTTATGCACTCCAGTTGCTTGGAAAAAAAAAAAACACCTGAAAGGATCATTTCAAGTCTGGCCTATAATTCTTGTTGTTATTACAATGTAAAGAGATTTTGTTGTTATCTTGTTTTTTTTTTTTTTTCTTTGTTGATTCTTCTGCTTATGTAGAGGCTTGCAGAACTTAAATGCCATTAAACGCTTTAGTTTTCTTAGGAAAGTGCAAAAATCAGATAGTATACCAAATTTGTTCAGGCCTGCAATCCACAGACTTTGTAGAAGGTACTTAAAGGTAAGTCAGTAAGTATTCTGTGTTTTCTCTTGCTGACACAGCTAAGGCTTCAGTGTACAGAGCTCTGCTTCTGCAGGCTTAAAATAGCAGTTCAGGTTTTCCCACAGATAAAATGTGCCATTTCACTCAGTTGCTAAATACAGGTTCTTTTGAAACTTCTGTTACTGAAGTTCAGTGTTTCAGGTATTTTACCAAATCAGAGTTGTCCCTTTTTGTAGGGTAGAATAAAAGAGTCACTCTCTGTGACTGTTACCTGTGCTCAGCAAAGTCTTCTGAGTTTCATAACTACAGTTTGTGTGACCAAGGAGGTGGAAAGACTTTAATGCTTAGGCTGTTTTGTACTGCTATTTGCAAAGTTAATTACTGGAAACATATTTACATCCAGAATGCATCTTTAAGAGTATGTACTAGTATCCATTACTTCATTTTCTGGAACAGAATACCTCAACTTCGACAGTGTGCACAAGGCATGCTCTTAATATACAGATCAGTGACATCTGACCTTACCTAGTCTCAGAGAAAGCAGGGGCTGCAAGGGCTTATAGGTCTCAAGTTGTGGGTACTTGCACAGTGGAAGTGGCTTTTCAAGGCATATCTGGAGCTGTTGTACCTCTGAGTAAAAATACACAGATGGCTTTACTTTCATCTCAGTTCTACAGTATGGAGAAACTGGGAAGCATTGCTGTAACCCAGCTCCTGTACTGGTATGTGCCTTGCAGGGGACCTCATGTCAGACACAGAAATCTTTGTACTGCATGTCACATCTCTATCAGAATAAGCCTGTATCAGGCAATATGATGTCAGTTCTTTAGGCTCATCATCTACTGCCATGTTTTTTTCTTACTCACTCCCAAAAGCTTCCAGAACCTGCTAGTCTCATGATTCTTCTTCCACCCAGAGCCTGGGTTAGTGTCTCTGTCTACATATACATCTTGCTTGCTTGGCTTAACTGCAAGTTGAAACTTTAGGCTTACAGCATATACTGCTTTTTCACTTGGAGGTAGGGTAATAGTATTGTAACTTAAAATCATCTTTGCTTTTTCTGTGATTGGGCCTCTGGAAGGACTTTACCCAGCAAGCTTTCAGAAGAATGTCTCAAATCACATTCAGAGAATTAGAGGGAACATACATTTATCCGTCTCTGAAACTAATTCTCCCTATGAGAAGATAGGAACTAGAAGCTTTGATTTCAAGGGTATGTTCCTGTATTCCCATTCTGCAGAATGCATTTCAAGGGTCAACCTACGTCAGGTGTTTAGAGTGTTTCAGCTGTGTCCTTTTCTTTGTACCTTATTAGTTTCTAAACTAAGAACATCAGCACGTAATTGCAGTTCTAAATTACAGTCCCTATTTATAACTGGCTGTGGCAGGGTCAGCCCCATTTTTCTGAAGATTACTTCTGTGCTATCCCTTAACTGAAAACTGTATGAAATGTAGCCTTTCCAGTTTTAGCCTTCTGCTTTGGAAAGTGCAAGTTTGAAAAGAAAGCAACTTATATTAAGTGCTAAGTGGGCTTTATTGCCTTGTTAAGGTTTTGCATCCTAAAGTTTGTTTTTTCACATCATTCAGAATTTGAATTTTAGGCTTCTGACAGGAATGTAATAGGGCTGTGTGAGGCAGTTAGCATGACTAATAGCATACTCCTACTAGTATGGTAGGAGTCCCAAACTAAGAGCTTATAATTCTTGTGCTGTCTGTGCATAGGGTGTGTGTGGGGGGGATTCTCCTGTTTGATCACTTGCTCAGCATTTATTAGCTGGGAAAAAAAACTGCTTTTAGGTACCGAGTAGAGCAAAAAGCCCAGGCAGTGGATAGTGGCTAATAGGTACATATCTTTAATTTACTGTTCTTATGAACGTATCATTGAAGGTGACCTAAAATGAAATGCACTAAGTAGGTACAATCCAGCTCTTCTAGCAGCTTTCTTCTATTTTGGGCATCTCTGCAACTCGTTTTAGGTTACCTTGTGGGCTGCTGTACCTTTCACTCAATGTTACAGCCGTGTTACAATTAGCCAGTCAGGATTCCTTGTTTGTTGGGCACTGGGTTAATTGGGCTGCCTCCTGGCAAACCTGCAAGCAATTGAAAAAGGTGTTTCACTGCTCTAGGTTTAATGAGTTTAAAATCAGTCAGGTTAGGATTCACATATTTCAGAAAGACTTTTTAAGAGGAAATCAGACTTAACCGACTTGAGTAACCAGCTGAAAAGTGCAGGCATGTTTGTTCTCAGTTAAGCCAGCTGGTTTTGCACTTGCTTGGCTTTGGTTGTGGGGCTGTTGTTTTCATTGTGAGGTATCACTGACTGAATAAAAAGCTTTCTTAAGAGTAGTTGCTGTGGAATTTTACAGGCAGGTAACCTGGACCTACTGGGAATGCTGTTGAGCCAAAAGTTCATCAACTTCAGTGGGCCTTATCAGGGCAGTCTCAGTAAGCAGTACTGGAGTGGCACTGATGGCTACTTCATGTTTTTGTGGTGGTACCAGGGACTTGGGTGTGGAGAATGCTTATGATAGGAGTGCAGAAATAACGTAGGATATTTTGATTTACTAGAGGAGTTCTCCAGGCAGAGAGGGAAGGATGATAAAGATTTAAACTTAAATTCTGTAGGTAAGTGTGCTTTTACATAAGATAGCACTAAAATAAATGTAGTGCCTCCATGTTATAACACTGTGTACAAGGTCTCTCAGTAGTATACTGGATTAGTTTTTTTAGAACTTCTGCTTTACTCCTAAGGTTGTTCAAGTAGCACAGTGATTATGTTTTATTATGGTCTTTACTTTCTAGTTCATATCCATAAGGATTAGCTTATGTTTGTCATCAGCCAACATCTAAGACTCCTTCTGCCTGTGGTGGGGGAAGGCTAGACTGACCCAAGAGAGAAGAGAACCCTTTTTAAATTGTATGGGAACCTAGCAAGGAGTGCAAATGATAAGGTTGCTTTTTGTTTTTTGTTGCATCTTTGATTTGAGGCTGAAACAATCCCTCTCATTTGAGGAAAAAATGCAAACAGGACTGGAATGCAGCAGTATCCTGCTGTTGTCTTTCTGTAGGTGCAGTGTGTGTTAGGCTGAACACTTTGGCTTGTTGTTGAAAATTAGTAGTGATCTTCTAGTTTAACCTTATATTTCATTTCTTTTGGGGAGTGAGTGTTGTTCTTCCTAGGTTTGGTCAGATGTGCTTAAAAGGTAAATGTAGCTGTTAGTCTTTTCATGGGAATGACCTTTTTCTTTCAGAAGCTCTGCCTGGTAGCAGAGGTGACAAACAAAACATCCAGAGCAGGCGGAGAGGAGAGAACAGATGAGGTGTCAGCAGCTTTGCAACAAATGTACTCAGTTCTGTGTTGAGCCTGCAGGGATACAAGAACTAAGTGTGCTTTATCTCCAAGGTGTTGTTTTCATGGTCGGAGTATGCTGAAGTTCAAGCAGACTTGGCATGAGCAAAGCACTAGCAAAAGCTGCTGCCTCTAGAAGGAAATCCAGGCTCTGGTTGTTTTGATCAGCTAAGAGCACGCTCTGTAAAGCAAGGGATTTCTAGTAGGCGGGACAGCTTGTCGCCTCCCGAGAGGTGAATGTTTCTTCTTGCTCTGTTCCTTGTTGGTTAGTTGGCAGCTTGTCCTGGTACTGCTGGTGCTTCTGTTCCCCAGCAAAAGGCAGGGCTGGGGCTGGAGGAAGGGAGGGAAGCAGTTCCAGCAGCACAGGCAGCAGCATCCTGGAATCCAGACAAAATATAGCAGCTGGGAGTGGTTGCAGCATATTTCCTGTGAGCTCCAAGCTGGGTGGCATTGCATTTTACCTGGCTTTTTTCTATTGTGTGTCATGCCTAGTTTACAGACAGAGCACTGACACCCTGTTATCTAAAGGTGACTTATTAGTTGGGGCATTCATGATTATCAGAGAGGATCTGCAGTCAAATCTGTCTTCTGTGCAAAAGCAAACTGAGAGGCAGAATGTATGGTTATTACTGTAGACAGAAAATGACTTGTGGCAGCAGTAGAATCTTCCCACTCAGTTCAGCAGTAAGCAGCATCCCTTAAATATTATTAAACCTTTTTTTCTTGTGTGAGAGTCTTATGTAGAAAGTAAATAAGTGTATGTGTAGATTAGAGAGCCTTGCTATGCAGGGAACTGTGCCAGCTTTCCTTAAATTTGCCTTACAGTTACAGAGGCTTTCTGTAAAAACTTATATTGAAGTAACTGGATTTTGCTGCAAGAGGAAATGCAAGCCTGAGTTGTTAGCTCCGAAATGCCAATTTATGGCATAAAGGCTTCCTAATGAATTAATAAATGCAGGAAGGTCTGCTCTGTCTAACACTGCTAGAATTCACTTTGGTAACTCTTCCCACTTCTGATACTTCTTGTGCGTCTTTCAGTCCTTGCTGCTTTCATGCTTACCTTGCAAACCTCTCGAGCCCTTCTTGAAATCAAGTTTGCTCTGGTATCTATTTTTGTTTTGAAAAGTGAGGAATGTGCAAATATTGAGGAAAACCAACCAGTTTCTGTTTTGACCTGAGTAAGGCAAATATTGCCAGTACTTTTTGTTCTTCCACACAATCTGTAAGCTGTCTTCTGTATGTGAGAGAACACTGAACTAGTCTGAACAGATAGTAGTCTTAACAAATCTCTTCAAATTGAGAGAGGGATTTCCCTTCCTCGTGGGTTTCAGAGCAGTGGACGTCCTGTAGTTCTGAGATTCATGGACAAAGGAGTGACTTCCTTGCTGTAGATGTAGGTGAGCAGCAGCATCACAGTAGAAGAGATTGTTCTGAAACACTGCACTTTGTATGGCCTCAGTATTGCAGCCTTCAGTGAAAATGAGTGTTCCAACATTTTGGTAAGGAGGATTTTTCATAGCACGTACTCATAATATACAGTGCTGCTAATGCTGCTTAAAAGCTTCTTTGTGTATTTCCTGTGTTAGGAAACAGACCAGTAACACTGATGGGAAACACTTGGTGCTGGATGTTCATTCTCTCCTCAAATCTGGCAGCTCTGACTCTTAATTTTTAAACCTGTTTTTACTTACTTTGATGTATAAAGGGACGGATAGCAAACCTTTTAATGTGTGGTAACTTAATACTGTCAATTCTATAAGGGCATTCAGTGAGTTCTCTCCTTGAGTTGGACTGAATGTTTAAATGGAGGGAGTGCTTTGAGTACATGACTCAACCCCACAGCCTGAGTTGACAAGATGGGCTTTAGCTTATCGTATCATTTAGAGGAAGAAGAGAGAAATGTTTTTTCCAGTGTTCTCATCAACTTTTTAATATTAGCTTCCGTGTCAGAGAATGCAGAGCCTACACCTGAAGAGCAAGACAAGTCACTTGACAAACCAAAACAGAAAAAGAATCGCTGTTTCATGTGCAGGAAGAAGGTTGGACTTACTGGTAAGAAATTCTCATTTTGCTTCTTCTTAAAAAGAAACTTAGGCTTTGGAGCTTTGAAAACATCTTATGGCATAAATGGGGTACAGTCACTTCTTCATGCTGTTGATTGAAAGAGCCTTTGCCCAAGTTTTGTTTCTAGCTGGCTTGTACTAGATCTAGTCTTCCATGCATTTGTTTTGTTTTTCAGCTTCTTTTCTTTAAGTGAAATTTATAACTCCAAGTACTGCTCTTTTGAAGTCTGCTTAGCTGGAGGTTGGCTGATAGCTGGCTGCCATCTGCTAACCATCATTGCAGTGGGTCAGTGGAAGGGCCAGAGAAGCTTGGGTTGTGTGGGATAATGGTTCAGAAACAAAGAAAGTGATCCAGAAGTCTTCAGGAATGCGTTTTGCACTGATACATAATGCAATAGGAAGGATTGGTCAAGTCTTGATTTAAATACTTAAATGCATTATTTGTGATTCTTATGCTTTCTGCAGCAGAGCTTCTCTTTGGCTGATTGACACTGGTGACAGATTTATTGATAGTGAGTGAACACATTCAGGATTTAGAACAGGTGGGTGTGCTCAGAACACTGAACTGCCTAAAGTGATGTTTCTGTCCACAGGGTTTGAGTGTCGGTGTGGGAACGTTTACTGCGGGATGCACCGCTACTCAGATGTACACAGTTGCTCTTACAATTACAAAGCTGATGCTGCTGAGAAAATCAGAAAAGAGAATCCTGTAGTTGTGGGGGAAAAAATCCAGAAGATCTGAACTGCTGCTCCTGCTGGAATACAAAATCCTTTGACCATCTGCAAATTAAATTGACTTGAGCTTTTTTTCCTTAGTCATCAGGAATGTAGAGCAGTGTACCTTGCCTAGACCTTTTAATCATGCATGTCATCAGATGAATAGATTTTGTTCTTTGTTTTTGTTTTGAAAATGACCGAACATTTATTTTCATTGCAGTTTTCTGTGGCTGAAGACTTAAGTAAAACTTTACAAGTATTATCCTTTAAGATCATTTTAATTTTAGTTGAGTGCAGAGGGCTTTTATAACAAACGTGGAGAAAATATTGGAGGGCTGTGCTTTTCCAGGATAAAACATGCATGCGTTAACTTTGCAGTTTATTTTCTTGTTGTATATAGCATTTCTCTGCAGCACAATTTCCTTTTTTTGATAATGCCTTGTATGGCACAACTAGTTATCAGTAACTGAATGTATTTTAATCATTATGGCTGCTTCTGTTTTTTTCCCATTAACGAGAGGTTATACATGTTCGCATATTAGCTTGTTTGCACCCTCTACCTATTTATGTATGAATCATTTGTAATGAGAGTGTGTGCTGAGATTGTCTGTGTGGTTTGTTTTTTTTTTTTAAATTGGTTTGTGTGTATGGGGGAAGGCTGTATGCACTTCACTGACTGCAGGTTCCATTGGTATTACATCCATCAGTCTGTCTGTACACAATATGAAGAATGATCTGAAGTACCTGTGCTGTATTTATGTTTATTCATGTCTTAACTTTGATTAAATAAAATTAAAAAAAAAAAAAAAAAAAAATTGGAGCCCCTGTGGCTGTCACTGGCATCAATAACCTGGATCTCTCCTGCTTTGTTTTCATGGAACCTTCCATTGATGGTTCCTTTACTTACAGTGCATTTGTCCACAGGCTGTACGTATCCCAGTGCCAGCTATAGTCTGATTTTGTATTTTGTGCAGCATCCCTGACATGTGCAGGAGTGGGGTTGTCTGTGATGATATGCTTAAGTTGGGAACATGCCTACAGATAGGTGAAAGCAATGTCTCCAGCTTTATTGGTAATTAGGCCCTGGAGCCAAGCACGTGTGACTCTGGTCCTAGAAAATACTGCTCTGGGGTTTGTGATTCACTGTGACAGAGCACTGCACAAACCTCCTTGAAGTTAGAATGTGTCCTGAGACAGCTCCTCCAGTGGCATTGTGTTCTCAGGTTTGAAATCCACAGGCTCCAACGTGGAAAGCTGCCACAGCCACCCTCCATATGCATCAGCAGATCTGCAGGTTTGTAAGTAATCCTCTTGTGGGGGGTAGGGAGAACCCTTCTTACCGTTTTGTAACTGTTCAGTGATTGTCTTTAAGACAGTATGTTTGATCAGACCCAGAGTGTTTCACCATTCTACCACCCAGGTCATCCACATGAAGTTTGAGTAGTTTGTGTAGTATGGTAAATTCAGGCAGTGCTGCTTATCACAGGACTTAGCAGAACACTGAGGTGGGACTAATTCCTCTCCAGGTGGTGGCTTGCGGCTGCCTTTGAGCATTTGTGAAATAAATGGAACTGCGTGGCTTTATTTAAGATGTTAAATTTTTAATCAAAGCTGGCTGCATCCTTTAAAATTCTGAATGCTCTTTAAAAGCTATGGTTGGCAATTAGTAGACGAAGCATTTAGCACAAACACTACACAGCAGAAGGAGCTTTCTCTATCGGATTGCTATGGAGAGTAATTTGCAAGACCAGTCATAAATGAAGTATCTTGTTCTTGCTGAAGTGGCTTACTCACAATTGATGAAGCAAAGTGTTGTTGTAGTAAAGGAGGGGAGAAGTAACTCCATGTTCCAGTAGCAGTCTACACCTATGGGTCAAAGATCTTACATTTCTTCAGAGCGCTTGCTAAACTTCCTCTTATGCAGCATAGAGAACACAAGAGCAGCAGCTTCTTTTTTCGTGGCTGTTTGCTTTTCACTTAGCCACCGCTTTACTCTTCTCTAAAGCTTTCCTTCTGAGTTTAACAACTTCCTCTTCAGTATTTCTGGTCTCTCCTCCTTTATCTAGAAGTATCCTTTTCTGTTTCCTCTGGCAGTGATGTTTCTGGGCTAAGCAGAGAGGAGATGCCATCGATTTTGCAATGGGGGAAAAACAATTGTTTTGTAAGTTCTGGTATCTGAGAGACTGGAAGAAGAAAGGGCAGAGAAGCAGCTGCCTTTGGAATTCATGTAATCCTTACTGCTGCCTGTTATGAAGCAATAATTCTGCTGGCCCTTGATTATAAGGTAGGAAATGCAACTGTGCCAAGAGGAAACTGGACTTGCAGTGTGATGGCAGTGCTGACTGGCAGGGTCAGTCTTGGGTAATTCTGTTTCTACACGTAACATTCTCAAAATAACCTAATAAATCTGTTTGTGGCCTGGCTTGTGCAGATTGCTCCGAGTAAAGAATATTGAAAGATGTAATATTGAAACTTGGACTGGAAATCAACCTTTCCTTGATAGTATATTGGTGTTTGCTTTGGCCTTGGCTTCGTGTTATCATGGTGGTTGATCTGCTTCTCAGCCTGGATAACCAGCGATGCTTTTCATATTCTGTCATCAGCATTAGGTTAGCAGATGAACACTTTAATTAATACCAGTACATTCACAACACTACAGCACCCTTGCATAAATCTTGTTTTTCCAGACGTGTGCTGCGTATTTGATGCACGCTTTCAAGATGTTTTCTTCTTGGAGTATGCGCACACAATTCCTGTAACCTGGCATGAAACCACAGTGTTAAACATTCTCAGTGGTCACTGGAACAGTTGTATCTGAGATGCACCGAATTTGCTTACGGGGAATTCTGCAGGAGTTGGTGTGAGGCATTGTATTGTTTGAAATAAGAACCCATTCCAGATGGCACCACGTGAGCTGTCTTTGCTATAGTGAGGAGCTGTCACAGATGGGCTCTCGTCACTGGTGTTGTGTCATCTTGTGCTGAATCTCTGCCTCTCCAGCTTGTTCTGTTTCTTCTAATGAGTCTCCTCTGCCAAAAAAAAAAAAAAAAAAAAAAGGAGTTGAGCAGGAAATAAGTTCTTATAAGTTCTTTGCCTTGGCAGTCACAAGCTGTCTAACCACACTTATTGAAAAGGTGTGACCTCTTCTATTTGGTTTCAGTTTCACAAGTATTCCCTCATTGGTTTCTGTTTTTCCCAAATGTGGGTGTCCCGTGCTTTGGGTAAAAGCTGGGCTGGTGATCCGAAGATGCCACAGGTTTCCCTGCTCTTGTCCTGTTTGCACAAGCCCATTTTTAAGCTATTGGAACAGTCTGGCGAAAATGTAACTTGGATACAGCATTATGAAGCTAAAAAGAAGGTGAAGTGCAGCTGGAGGTGACAGTTGAGCACTTTCTCAGTGTTGCTGAGCTGCTGGCAGAAGAACTACTCCGTTGAGGTTAGGTGGGGACATCGTTCTCCTGCCTTGCTGTCAAGTGAATCACCCCATGGAAGGTAAATGGACGGCATCTCTGGTCTCAGTGCCCCATCTGGAGCTCTCTGCATGGATTTCCCCACCTGCAAGGATGGAGCTGCTGAAGGATGGCCTTGGTTTCACATAAGGGTTTATCGAGCAGGAAAAGCCTGTCTGCGTGCTGGCCCCATACCTCGACAGGAACAGTTACCAGCTGCTGACTCATGCAAACCTCTGGCACTAATTAACCGCGGCTGCTGCCAGCAGGATGAGGGGTGGGATGCGGGCAGGGCTGTGATTGGTTTGGGGCTGCGGATGGAGGGTGGGATTTGGTGCTGCTGTGCTCCCCCTTACAACATCTGAAGGGGCTCTTCCTTCGAGGTGGGAACGCAGTGGCCCAGCAGGTCAGAGCCATCTCTGTGAGCATTCAGCATGTCTTTCATCCACGTGGACAAGGACTCAGATTTCCCTCTTCAAAATCTCCCCTATGGGGTTTTTTCCACCAGGGAGGAGGTGAGTAACAGCACATGTTGTCCTTGGGCTGTTGTAATGGTGTGGATCCTGTGAATAGGAGAAACTCCCAGCGATGTGGGATAAGGAAAAATCTTCCAGGTGGTGCAGGTTGCTGATCTGACAGCAGAGCAGCAGCTATTGCATTGTCTTTTTGCTTCACGTAGGGTTTCTGGTGACAGCCTCCTCAAAACCGTACTAAAGAATGGAAAGTGTTAATACTTCTGAGGAGCACTTTGGCTGCTGCGTCCTATAGGTCTTGTGTAGTTTTGATTACTTTTATTGTTAAATGAATCGTCTCCTGCAATAGCTGTATTTGTACGTGCTGTGTTCTGGCCCTTAGCAGCCTACTTTCACCAGCTGGGTGGAGTGGTTGCAAGAGTAGTAAAGCAGAGCACAGCATACATGTGTTACTTCTGTCTCTGCTGCTGCCCCATTATGGTTTGTTGGGCACGGCACTGCAGCAAAGGGTTAAATGTGCCAAAGCAAAGCTGTGCCCAAAGGCTTGAGCCAGCTCTGTTTTGTCATAGAATCATAGAATGGCCTGGGTTGAAAAGGACCACAATGATATCTACTCTCAACCCCCTGCTATGTTCAGGGTCGCCAACCACCAGACCAGGCTGCGCAGAGCCACATCCAGCCTGGCCTTGAATGCCTCCAGGAATGGGGCATCCACAACCTCCTTGAGCAACCTATTCCAGTGCATTGCCACCCTCTGTGTGAAAAACTTCCTCCTAACATCTAACCTAAACCTTCCCGTCTCAGTGTAAAACCATTCCTCCTTGTCCTATCACTACGCATCCTCAAAAACAGCCGTTCCCCTTCCTGTTTATATGCTCCCTTTAAGTACTGGAAGGCCACAACGAGGTCTCCCCAGAGCCTTCTCTTTAAGCTAAACAAGCCCAGTTCCCTCAACCTTTCCTCATAGGAGAGATGCTCCAGCCTTTTGATCATCTTAGTGGCCCTCCTCTGCTTCTTTCTTGTACTGGGGACTCCAAGAAATGTGGCTCAACCTTTTCCAAAGAAGAGAGCTCCCAGTTCCTGGGTGCTGAGCCCCATTAGGCAGCTGCTGACCTGAAACCTGCAGCCACCCAATGCCTCAGAGCAGCTGTAACAGGCCCTGGAAAAAAAGAGAAGTACCTGGGAAGGAAGGACTGGAGGACTGCGTACTGAAACTTCATTGCTATCTCCTGGTTGCTGCTGTCTCTGCTTATCAATACTGGTTTAAAAAAGAATTTAAGCCCAAAGATTGTGTTTTCTGATCTCTTATTTTCCACGGATCAAAACGAGATGGTTCATTTAATCTTTTCCTAGGTGCATGTGTTGCTATCTAACCAGTCTGGATTATTTTTCCACCTTCACGCTGTTCATCGAAGAAAACATATTTGCTAAGATCTTATTAGAAGGCAGGCAAGGGTTTATGGAAATTATTTGGGGGAAAAATGTTTTTAAAATGGCGCTGTGTCGCCCTGATTTCGAGCTATGGTGGTTGATGTCGTGCACCCCAGTTACAAATTAACCTGATGTGACCTTTAGAGTGCTTTGCAGGAATGTTTGCTGAATAAATCCTTATCGCATTGGAAATCATGCTTAGAAATTAAAGATTAAGAAACATCTCGTTTGGAAATTCAAGGTTAAAAAATAGGTTTGGTAGCATGGATTTTTATCAGTGATTTTTTTTTCCGTTTTGTTAAGTTAGTTTTCCTAATGAGTGCAACCAGACTGTCTCTATTTGCTTTAAGGTGTGGGTAATTGAAATTTGCCTTTGAACGTGGCAGCGTTTCTGAAATGCCCATTCCTCAGTGGTGGAGCTGCAGTGTGATGGGCTGTGATGGTCTGTGCTGCTCTGAGCACCAGCATGGTGAGCCCTTCAGGACTGCAGCAAATGAATGGGGGCTTTGTTTGTCATCTGTCAGGCAACACGACCGTGGCACTCTCCTACACAGGCAGGATGCTTTCCCTGCAGTCAGGATTGCACCAGTGTTCACAGATTGCTGTGACATTAGATCCTGTCCTCATGGATTCGGCTCCCTGCAATTGCTGCCTTCCTCCGTGTGTTCTTTGGAGAATTTTTGGCTACAAATGTAAACTCTTTCTCCCACTCTCACCGCTTTGCAGCCTCGGCACAGGATTGGAGTAGCAATTGGAGACCAAATTTTGGATCTCAGTGTTATCAAGCATCTGTTTAATGGACCGGCTCTTGCCAAACACCAGCATGTCTTTGACCAGGTATTTATCTCAGTCTATAGTTTGAATTTCTGCATGCTTTTAAATATGTGCATGAAAGTTGTTAGCAATGAGCAATGAGACATAGACAGCAAACTGGGAATGCTGATTTTCATTCAGCACTGAAGCTCTTGGTCCGTTTTTAGCCTGGTGTAGTTGCAAAGTGGAAGTACAATGAAGCAATGCCACCCATGTTTTGAGTGGTAAGGAGAAGTGAAAGAAACATCCAGAATGAGCAAAGTATTTCCAATCACCTTGAGGCCTTTTCCATTGAATTGTTAGTGCAGCACAGAGCAGTGCTAGCAGCTTTTCTCATGAAACTTTGGATTTGGATCTAAGGCAGGAACAGAAACGCAAGTTTCCCAAAGTCCCATTCTGGGGGCCATATGGAGTGGTCTTGGGAAGACTACCAAGATCACCTAGTCTAGATATCAGCCCATGCCTGTGACCATTCTAAACCACGTCCCTCAGTGCCTCATCCCCACGGTTCTTGAACACTTTCAGGGACAGTGACTCCACCACCTTCCTGGGCAGCTTGTGCCACTGCATCATTGCTCTTTCTGAGAAGAGATTTTTCCTGATATCCAACCGATTTCTGTGACAAGGCACAAATTTGGGGTATCTCATGGGGAACACGGCCAGCACCATTGGCTGTGCTACACTTAGAGGCAGAGCCTGTGGCTGTGAGGATGCAGCGGGGGCATCTGGGGCCCTGGATGTCTTTTGTGAAGCAAAGCTCAGTCTCTTATCTATTGCCCATCAGCCCACCCTCAACGCCTTCATGGGGCTGGGTCCCACAGCCTGGAGGGAAGCCCGTGCCCTGCTGCAGTCACTGCTGTCAGCCGCCGAGCCGACGCTGCGGGACAACGCAGGCCTGCGGAAACGGTGAGCCAGCCTGGGCCTGAGGCAGCTGCCCGCCATCTGAATGGGATCCCACTGCTGTTTGTGCCTAATGACAGCTTCAGGGACAGCTTCCCACCCCTTGCTGTGTCTCTGGTTAATCAGTGCCTGCAAATGCGATCATAGAATCATTTGATTGGAAGGGACCCTTAAAGGCCAACTGGTCCAACTCCCCTGCACCTACAGGGCACCTACAGCTGATCAGAGACCCGGGTGTCCAGGGGGTACATGGAGCTCCATGCACACCAACCACGGCCTCCATGAGGGAGGTGGCCGTGGGACCTCCAGCCCGTGCCTCCCCCTATCCCAGCAGTGCCCTTGTTTTTATTTCAACAGAAAGGAATCGCTGCAAGGCTTTGCAAAGTAAAATAAGGATGGAGCAGCTTCGAGAGATTCTCAGCCCTTTATGTGCTTGTAAACCACTTCAGGGTGAAAGCCACAAACTGTTCTGAGAGCTGAAGTCTTTGTCTTTTGTTTCAGGGCATTTGTACCTCAGGCTTCTGCTACCATGCACCTGCCGGCACACATTGGTAAGCCTTCTGGGTTGCCAGCTGCTCAGCTCTGTCCTTTGCTCCTGCCTAAAGGACCTGCTTTATTTCCAGGTTGCTCAGACTTAGCATAGCTGTGATGGGGAATGGGCTTTGTAGGAGCCAGAAGTAGCTCGCTGTATGCAGAGAATGGTAGGTGCTGTCTGCAGTGCAAGAACAAAAGTCCAGGGACACTCAATATCAGCCTGAAAATTCCTGGATGTGGATTAAGGGTTGTCCTGCGCCATGAGATCCTTGTCATCAGATTTGCAACACCAAGGGTCTTTGTGGCTGTGATCCTCACACACCTTGCTCTCTAGACTCTTCACCATCTTCGTTGTCCTCCTGTGGATGCTCTGATGGTTTTACGTCCTTCTTAAGTTACTGCACCCGAAGCTATGCACAGCATTAAACGCTCAGTTGGCTGCAGCTCGGCTTCCAGCACAACATCCCCCAGCAGAGGGCAGCAGCTGCCCGCCCGCTTCGGCAGGAGCTCCTCTCGTGCAGCCTTGTATCAACAATTCCAAACGCTGCTGAGCGCCTCTCCACCCTTCCCTGCATCCTTCCCTGCACCCCTCCCCACTCTTTTCATCAGCTTTAGTCCCAGCACACGAGGGGCTTTTCCACATCCTTTGCTCCACATCCTCTGGGTTTCTATCCATGCAGGAGATTACACCGACTTCTACTCGTCGCGACAACACGCCACCAACGTTGGAATCATGTTCCGGGGGAAGGAGAATGCTCTGATGCCCAACTGGTGGGTTATGAGGGTGGCTGTGCTGTGTGCTCACCCGTAGGTATATATATGCATTTTTAAAGGTCAGGGTAACCCTTCAGCAAAACATTGATGTCAGCTCACACTGCTGTCAAGAGCTTGAGAAAAGAGCCCCAAATCACACTTCCCCAACCTGTGCTGGTGCATCTGCACCAACCACAATGAACCTCTGGTTCAAGGGCAGATTTACCTAAGAAACTGTGTTCTGCCAATTGCATTCTGGATTTAAGCTCCAAGGAATTAAGCAGAGCATTGGCACGGGAATGCATTAGCACAGGTACATGGTTGCGGGATTTTGTATGTGTCTGTATCACAGAGCAAGGATGGGGCAACAGTTTTTGCCCGTCTGTGCAGAGTCTGCTCCTCAAACCTTGCACTCTGTGCAGCCCATGATGATGCTCTGGGTGCTGTGCTCTCAGATCTAACCTATACTCTGTGATGCTCTTTCCTGAGGCTGCACCTGCCTGTTGGGTATCACGGCCGGGCATCTTCCGTTGTGGTGTCCGGGACACCCATCCGGAGACCTGTGGGGCAAATGAAACCTGACAATGGTGAGTCCATGACAGGCTTTAAACATGGTCTCTTACTCTTTTTTTAACTATTGTTTTCCCTGCACATTGCAGTGTAGGGTCTGTGATGTTCCAGCTGGGGTCAAGGCAGAAAGCAAGGGGAAGCCAAGAGCTGAAACTGCCCTGTGTTTGCGTGCCAGGCAGCATTGGATGCTTTGTTTCTTCTGTACAGTTTTCATTTTCATTTCTCTGTTTGCTTCTTGCCTATAAAATACTCTTTTTCATGCCCACAGATAAACCTCCAGTGTTCGGCGCTTGCAAACGTTTGGATATCGAGTTAGAAATGGTAAGATGGGTTTTTTCCCCTGCCATTTTAATAGATGAACATTAAAAAGAGGGGAAAAAAAGGAAGGATCAGCTTCTAAAATGAATATTACACGATCCACTTATCCATTTCCTCTGATAACTCCATATAGCAGGCAATGAATGTTTCTGTGGAGGAAATCTTCCCTTCTGAGGACAGCAGGGTGCTTTAGATCATCCGCTGTTTTGTTAATACAGCTTTGAGACTGGAAACAACTTGTCTGGTCAGACGTGAGCAACCTGGAAGTAAGCAGATGGCAGGTTCTCCTATCAGGCACCACAGCCTGTTCCCTGGTCAGCAGTTCTCATGGAGCTGCAGCCAGGATCCTTTGCTGGATGTGGGGGTTTTAGAGGCCCAGAAAGGCTGTGCAGGAGCAGGGGGAGCAGAAAATTGCTGCAAGTGCAACCCAAGCACCTCATCCTGGCTAGAAAGAGAAAACTCATGCTGTGGGTTTTGTAATTAAATATCCTTGGACAATGCATCTTCTTGTGGCTTAGCATGGCTCCAAAGGAGAGAGCTTTCTAGGGTTCCCTGTCGTGATTTCTGTGGCCTATGTTGTTTCATATGGGGGTAAGAGAGATGCTAGGTCATGGTAAACACCCAGCAGGGACATTTCCCCACTACCTCCTGTCACTGTAGTCTCCCACTGAGCAATGCAATGACTTTAATTCTCTTTCATCTTCACAGCCCACAGAAAATATGAGTGGCCAATGGACTGTCTTATTTTGCAAATGGAGGGACTAATTTTTCTTCTTTGTTTTGATACAGTCCTGCTAATTCCTGCCTCTTGGAAATGCAAGTCTCCTAAGAGTTTCAAAGTCTTAAGGAAGGGAGGAAAGAGGGAGTAGGTTGTTCCTTGTCTAATTAGTACAGGAAAGGATGCAAAAAACCATGTCTTGGCCAACCTCAGTTGCTCAGACATGTAACCCTCTGTGAAGGAGTGAAGTTCTCTACCTTCAGAAACTTAACCAACATTTTTATTTTCAGGCATTCTTTGTAGGACCTGGCAACAAGCACGGGGAGCCGATCCCAGTCAGCAGAGCCCATGAGCACATCTTTGGAATGGTCCTTATGAACGACTGGAGTGGTAACCAGCACCATGGGTGGGGTCAGAGCATTATGGGGTGCCCTAGAGATGGATGAATAATGTTTTTAAAAACACATTCATGGGCACTGAAACCACTGGGTGTGTTTCAAAATGAAATACTACCTGCATTTCTTAAGCTCTTTCTAAACCCATCTTTGATCAATCAGTAGAACCAGTGTCTGCTGCCTAATGAAGATTGATCTACTTATGAAAGAGCTAATATCCATCTAGCAGGGATCGAGCAGCGCTAAGGATGGTGATCTAAACAGAGGATTGATTTCAATGTCAGGATTAGGAAATAATTTGGCAATCACAAATCCCTCTGCCTATGCAGAGGTTTAAGCAGACAAAAGCATTGTTATTGAGGTGAAATGAACCCTCCGGCTGGTGCAGCCCCCTGGCTGGGTGTCAGTTTAACTGAACGGAGGAGGAAAATATGGTTATGGATGACCTAGCTTGCTTTAGTTATCCCTGACTACTTAATGTAGCTGGTCTGAGAACTTTGGCTTGAGAAAGGGAATGGAATTAAACCAGAATTTGGGCACAATGGCTGTAAATTGGTAGTGAGAATATTTCCAAGTCCACACAACTTGTTCTGTAGCTGTGCAGAGGTCTTTCACCAGTGTAGAGGCTTACAACTCCAAGTATGTTTAATGGCATTACTTTCAATTTTCCCTTCCTAGCCCGTGACATCCAGAAATGGGAATATGTTCCTCTAGGCCCATTCCTGAGCAAGAGCTTTGGCACAACCATCTCCCCTTGGGTTGTCACCATGGAAGCTCTGCGGCCATTCCTGCTGCCAAACCCCATCCAGGTCAGCAAGAGAAAAAGGCTTGAAACTTTGAACAGTTTGTAAGTGTGATCCTGCTTCAAAGACACAAAGAAAGCTTGAGCCCTTTGAATCCAAATGCTGACTGATGCGGCACAAACACGTGGTACCTGCCATCCTGCCCACTCGAGCAGAGCAGAAATATCATCTCCTCTAAAATGTCTTGAAAACGAACTGATCACTGAGCTGCTAGGTCATGTTTGGTAGTGCTTAGCATCCAGAAAGCAGGAGGGAGAGAAAGGGTTCATGCCAGAGCACTTTGTTCAAACATCTGTGTTATGTGGAACTGTAGTTAAAATGGGAAAAGATAATGAAGTTCTTACAGAGAATTTACCACCCTCTCTGAACAGGCACAGAACAGAGAGATGTGCTAGCTCTGTATTACTTTTGGATTAACATCCATGCCAAAAAGATGGAGAGGGCTTTTGGAGCCCAAGTGCAAAAGAGGGAATCTGAATCTGCAGGATATCACATCTGCTCAGAAAGATCCTTAAAAGCATGCGTGTGAGAGCAAGAAAAGCAATAATCTGAACAGTAATAATGGGAAAGTAAATGGATTGTAGCACAGCCTGCATTAACAAGAACTCACTGAGATGGCACATGGATTTTTTCCTTTTTGCTTGTGTAAACTGTCACATCTTTTATATGACTTTAGGATCCCAAACCACTGCCCTACCTTCGGGATGAAGAACCCTACACTTTTGACATCAATCTCTTTGTTGCAATAAAAGGTATGGCAGTGTGGAGCCAGTTGTAAAGCTGAAATCACCAATTAAGGACTGCAGAACCCCCCACGTACATAAGGCAATTTGCTCTCGGCTCTGCATTCCTCTTTTCTTGCAGAGCTCTTCACATTCCCTCTTGGCCAACCAGTGATGCACATAGGAGGGAATGAAGCCCACTTGAGGATTGCAGATAATCAACCTTTGATGAGGAGCCCCTATGGGGGCTGTCTGAATGGGTGGGCAAGAGTTGGGCAAGGAGAGAGCAGAAATCCGTGATGTTAGGCCAGCACAAAGCCCAGTTAATGGCCTCACTGAGCAGAAGGTCCAGTTGTTGTCCGTATTGTTGCTCATACAGTAAAGGAAATGATCAGAATTGGGTAGCTTGATGTTACGTTGGTGCCATCCATACACTTGTTTTCTGGCCTTCTTAAGGGAATGGAAAATGTTATTTGCTGCTCTGCTGCTAGGGATTGTAATGATAAAAGGAGTCATCCATCTATAAATGAAAAGACTCCATCATTCATCCAAAACAAATGAGTTATTTCCCTGTTTCTTGCATTTTATTTTCTGCAGGAGAAGGAATGAGCACGCCAACCACTATATGCAGGTCCAATTTCAAGGTAGGACTTTGGCCTCTTTCACTTGCTTGAAATCTTGCTTATGCTATCAGCTCAGCTCTTAGGCAGCCTCAAATACTGATTTTTGCATTAGTCAAAGATCAAGTCAGGTTTGGGTAAGGTTCATAGAATCGCAGAATAACATGAGTTGGAAAGAACCCTTAAGGATTGTTTAATCCAGCTCCTGGCACCTCACAGGACCATCCAAAAATCAGTCCATATGCAAACAGAGGGAGAGGAGAGGATGGTAGTGGCAGCTTTTCCCTCCTTTGGGATGAGAACTCCCAAGCACTGAACAAGAGAGCAGCTCCTCCTCCTGCTCAGCTTTGAATTCATGTAAAAGGGCTCTTGCTGTGCCACAGTGGAAGACAGCCTTGCAGTCACAACTTGTGCCTCCCATGGGGACACAGCCGTGAGCCCAGGTCTGCCCTGGTACAGTATATGGGCTGGTGAACCATTTTAAGTTCACATTTGGCTCTGTTCATCTGTAGTAATTACCCTAATCAGTAAATCAGCAGTCAGCACAGCAGTAATGAGGAGATTTTTCTATAAGCCTGTTAGAATACTAAACATGATCATGGATCCTGGGCTAGTAGTGCTGGCCTTGAAGAGGAAGAAGAGGATAAATGGCATCTGATTGAAAGAGGAGGAATTTTAAGGGGCAAAGTTACATGTTATATGTCTGAGTTTATATGCATGCAACAGCCCCTTGGTCATCATGGGCAACCTGGTCTAGTACCAGGTATGGAGGTTGGTGGCCCTGCCTGTAGCAGGGTGGTTGGAACTTGATGATCCTTGGGGTCCCTTCCAACACAATCCATTCTATGATTCATTCTACTATCCTGTGATCATATAGAAAGCTATCAGCCATGTCACAGTTACTATTAGAAATGCAGCTGGGTGTGCCACTTTTAGGCTGCTGAAGGTTCCTGATTAAATAAGGAAACATCTTTAGGGATCTCCTGACCGCATCATCCAGAGAATGCGATTCCTTCAGCACAGGCAAGTGACAAAGGTTTGTCCTTCATTGCTTTAGCCTCTTCCTCCTTCCTGCAGCACATGTACTGGACCATGAAGCAGCAGCTGGCACATCACTCCATCAATGGATGCAACCTTCGACCTGGAGACCTCCTGGCATCAGGAACCGTCAGTGGGCCTGTGAGTGTTCAAGTGCTGATAGCACCAGTAACAGCTCAGCAGATTTAAAATACTACATCCACAGGCCTAACTTTGCAAGCTATCACTCTTGTACGGGGAGTGGTTGCAATGTCTGAGTAAGGTAGTGGCACTTGCTGAAACATCAAATATAATCACTCTTCATGCTGTCTTTCAGACAGCTTCAGGGTAAGTGGTTTCCAAACATGGATACCTATCCTTCCATTCCGAGCACCTCTGCAGTGCTTTCTGCTTCCCCTAACCCATTGTGCTGCAGACTGACATTGATGATTTATAAACCTTTGCCAGCTTTGCTTCTGAAGAACAAAACATAAATAAAACTGCAATGTGGTTACATGAAAGTGTGGGTTTTCAGGAGTGCCCTAGATTTGTTTCCATGCTCTCTGTAGCTGCCTCAAGCGGCTTGTAAAGGATTTAGGACTGCTTTAAACGTACCAGATGAAGCCATGACTGCTTACAGCAAGCAAGGAATTGTAACGCAAAGGCAAAGCAATAAGCCAGTGTATTACCAACGAAGTAAATCATAGAATCATAGAATCATAGAATCACCAAGGTTGGAAAAGACCTAAAAGATCACCCAGTCCAACCGTTCACCTATTCCCAATAGCTCCTACTAAATCAAACAAATCAACTAAATCCACTAAATCCACTAAATCCAACTAAATCAACAGCAAAACTCCATTCTTTGTGTTAATCTATTTGTGAATCTACTTCCAGCTTAGTAGTAGGATTAGCTTAGCAGTAGGATTGTTACTAAAGAGACATTCACCTGTTGATAACTTTTGCTGCAGGAGCCTGAGAGCTTCGGCTCCATGCTGGAGCTTTCTTGGAACGGGACAAAAGAAATTCCTCTTGGCCATGGACAGTCTCGTAAATTTCTGCAGGATGGAGATGAAATCATTATAACAGGTAATGGCTGAGAAATGCTCATATGCTGTACCTAGGAGGTGTTTCCAGGTGTTGGTAACAGCTGAGGACATGGCTGTGCTCCGTGTGCACTCATGCAACCCCAGCTCTTTCCATTCCTCTGAAAGAGCTGTGCTTGAGAGCTCTTTCATGCTGGGCTATGGTTTTCATTGTTATTGAGATGCACGTGTCTGCATCTCCCCTAGTGCTGGTGTTTGCACTTTGTTTTCCTTCTGCACTGCAAAGCATTTCCTTCCCGCCCCTGACTGTCTTCAGTTACACTTTTCCTGGCCTCTAGCAATGATCCAGCTACCAACCCTAAACCTTGCAGGAAAGTTCAATGGGCAAAAGCAACAATAGGACTGTGGCATGTGCTGGCAGGCTACAATTGCCTGCTCTAATTAATGCATTTAACGCTGAAGATCTGTTACCGAGCTGTATCTCTACCACAGAAATGTTTAATTGGAGAAAACCCAACACAGTAGAGCACTAGGACATCTAAGTAAAATGTGAGGCTGAAGGTAGGCACTATGCTTACTAGAGCAGTGTTTCTGGCAATGCTAAAATGGATGAGCTGACAAAATCCAGCATAATGGATTGGTAGTGCTGCAGGTTGGGTCTGACTGCAGGAATATTGCACATCTTGTTTGTTCTGTGATCACATTCACTGAACTTGCATATTGCTGTGTTTCACCAATAGTCCTGGCCTATTTGAACTTCTTTTTTCCCCCATTGCAGTTCTTAAAGTTTTTATTTATCAGTCAGATTTCAAGACCACTGTACTCTTAACCCACTTTACACACAGTCTTAAAGGTAGCAGCACCTGAATCAGCAGCTGTCACAGATCATAGCTCCATGATGAGAAGGGACAGTGCTGAAGGAAGATCCTGAAGGAAGATCAGACCCAGGTTCTCCTTGTACTGAGGAAGGGGTTAGCTTCTGCTCCCACGGAACAGCATTAAGATGAGAGGGAATGGCCTCAAGCTGCATCAAGGGAGGTTCAGGTTGGGTATTAGGAAACATTTATTTCCTGAAATAGTGGTGAGATATTGGCACAGCTGCCCAGGAAGATGGTGGGGTCACTGTCCCTGTAGGCGTTCAAGAGCCATGGGGATGTGGCACTGAGGGATGTGGTCTGTGGGCAAGGTGGGGGTGGGTTGATGGCCAGATAATCTCAGCTGTCTTCTCCAGCCTTTGTGATTCTATGACTTTTCCTGATGTCTGACAAGAAGGACCAAACCACAAAGCCTCACCGTGCTCGTGGGTTAGGCTCCAACTTTAAAAACATTCTTGTGTTTGTGCATCTAAAAAGTAATGGAAATATCCTTACCATAGGATAGCCTCATCACGACATCTCAACATGCGCAGGCCTGGGCACATGCAACCCGAATATCCACGAGGATAATTCCATTCATTCATGGCAGAACCCCACTGTCCTCACAGCACAACCTGTCTCCTGTTTTCTGCCCCCAGGTTACTGCCAAGGCAGTGGCTTCCGCGTGGGATTTGGTCATTGCTCAGGAAAAATCCTCCCAGCTGTGTCAGGTCTGTGATGTTTGTGGGAAGGGAACATCCAGGAGGAGGAGTAAAAGAAGGTGGAATATAAGGGAAAGGAAAAGGAGGACGTTTCCCCAGCCTCTCACAGCTGTGCTACTGAACTCAGATTTATTACTTTTATATGACTGATTGGAAACTTACTATTTTTAATTATCAATAAATATCTGCAAGATGAATGTGGCTCTCTGGTGTGATAAGAAAAGTTTTTCTGCCCTAGCTTTAAAGTTCTTGCGATGTGAGAACAGGGTGATTTAAATAGAAAGCGAGATTTTTATCTCTTCTACATTAATATTTTTATCACAGCTATAAAAAGGTCTTCAAGTAAACTGAAATATTCACTAGGTTGGTGATACAGCAGAGCTTAAATCCTGGCTTCTTTTTTTTTGCAGTGTTCATCTTCTGGGGGTAAAACCCCAAAAGTGGATGCTAAAACCCAGGAACCATTTGGAGGAAGATTGCTCCAGGAGCACCCCCAAAACCAACACACAAAAACACAAAATTGAATGTGATGGTCAGTGCAACTGACAGCAAAACAACAGGGTGCTAAAGGAGCAGCCTTTTCAAAAGGGTGAAAACAGAAATTACACTGTACCAAAGGGAGGGTGGCAGCCCCAGCATGATGATTTGCACTTTGTCCCCTGTCAGGGAACAACACGGGTCTGGGTGCTGGCAGCTCCTTGCAGCGGGCAGTGAACAAAGCACATGGCACTTCTCTCCTGTGCAAAGGGCATCTGCCTCTGTCCCATGGCCTACAAATCAATTTAACGCCATGGCCCAGTGCCAAATCACATCAATTAGAGGACATCACTGACTGAAGGAGCTCAGGAGAGCAGCTAATGAACTCTGGTATGGTGCAAGGGAATCTTGCCAAATATCTGCTCGGTCCTCCAAGTGAAGGGGCTGATGGAGCTGTGGATTTTGTGCAAGGATAGCAGTCCCAGGGCTGCAGATGCTTTCCCAGAGCCAGGAGCCCCTCATGCTGGGGCTGGGGGCAGCAGGAGGGCAAGCTACGATCCTGACTTGTGGAGCTGCCAGCAGGAGAGGGTCTGGGTGCACCACCTCCAAACATGGGTGTCAGGGCATGCTGATATTTAATATCACCCTTGGGGGAGTGTGCTGTGTGACCCGTTGGCCAGGCAGGAAGGAAGAGTGAATTTGGAATGAAGATTAATGAACAAATGTGACAGTGCATAAATCATTGCTAACGGGGCATGCTTGCTGAAATGGGATCTCTCCCGGGCAGCCTCAGCGTGCAACAATAACAGTCCCTTTCAAGAATGATGCTGGGAGGATCATCCTCAAATCAATTTAAATTTTTAGCTTAAGACATTCCACTGTTGGCAGAAGGGATGACCTGGGCAGAAAAACAGCTCCTTGTTTATATTAAAAAAAAAAAAAAGGAATTTTTTCTTCAGGGTCTGTTAGGTACTCCTAATTGAGCTAATAGACAGATACTTATTTTAATGCACTCTGACTTAGATGGCAAATGACCTTGAAGGACAACCACAAGCTGCCATATTCCCTCTTGGATTTGGAAATAACTCGTGTGATCCTTGATGCTAAAGCTGTGGCAGCCCCATATTTCATCTTGCCATGATGTCACCATCCCATGGAAGCACGGATGGGTTTTGTATGCTGGAAGGAAGGCTGTTTTTCTGAAAAACCCAGGAACAATCTCTATTGACAAGAGCTGGTGGAGGTGTCAGGGCAGTACATTGCTATTCGTGGGTTTTGACCTTGATGCAAGTCATTTTGCAGCCAGGAAGGACTGCAGAATCAGTGCTTTTTGGGTACAGGAATATTTGTTGGAAAGCATTAAAACCATTGTGCAAAGGCAGTGCAGCTACATCTTCCATCCCAGGGATACAAATCCCAGTTCCTGGTCAAAAACCTCTGCGGAATGGTGGGGACAGGCAGGAGGTGACAGGGTGCTCCCATAGCCCCCAGGTGCTTCCTTAACTTGATTAAATCTGAGAAATCGCAGGCTTCCAGAAATTGATGTTTTCCTTCCCAGAACTCACACAGCTCTCTGAGCAGATTTTGGATGTGGGCTGGAGGAAGTCCAAAGCTTTGCTCAGGACAGAGCTCAGAGACATGGACCGCCTGCTGCATGGCCAGAGGCCAAAAGTCCAGCAGATGCTAAAAAAGGAAAGAAATGATTTTTATGGCCAAGGTGAATTTTTTTTCACCTACAGGATAAAGACATGGGCTCACGGTGTTGGAGGCATCTCGCCTTTGAGGGAGGGCACCCACAAGGGGGAAACGGGTGGGTGGAGCAGGAGGGTGCTTCAACCTGGGGCCCTTGGTTTTGTGCTTACAATGCTTACATCTTGGATCAATACTTGCACCTGGTGCTGGGAGGAGTTTGTTTCTAAAGGGCCATTTAAAGTGGTTTGACCCTCCCTACAAAAACTTCCTCTTCAAGTATGGAAGCTTCTATTGCCATTGGATTTGAAGGTGGAGCTCTTTGCTTCTGGATTTTATTGCTTTTAATTCAAGTCTGCTTTTGTTAAGTTTATTGTATAGCAGTTTCCAACAACAATGAATGAAGTAAAACTTTAAAACCAGAGCTCCTCTACTTCATCACAGCGCTGAGATTGTCACTCAAGTGGAGAAGAAAAAATTCCCCTGTGGATTTTCAGAGGCCTGGAGGAAAGGTAAACCCACCCCAGAGGGGTTTGGGGCCATGTGGTGTGATGATAGGCTCCTTCCCTGGGTGGGGGAAATGCTCTTTCAGAAGCTGTTTGGGGTTAAGGCAGTGACTTTGTTAGAAGGGATGCTGTTAGTAGGTGATATTTGCATCCACTTTCTTTCTGAGAGGCCATTTCTCAGGCTTAGGATTGCCGCCTTCGCTCAAGGTGCCCACACTGTCACTGCTGTGTGAGAAAGAGAGATAATTTCTGGGCTCTAAAGTTGATTGAAAGCTCTGGATGTGTTTGGCTGTACGTGAGGGACATGCTGAAGGTACAGCCCTGTGCTGGGGTTGGTCTGCAGATGGCTGCTGCTTGAAAAGCTCATTTGGGTTTTAAACTTGTTTTACCAGCCTTCCTTTTCCTTATGGATTCAGCACACTTAATGCAATTTTAATACTTTTTGTTTGATTTTTGATTTCTCCCTGGACAAGTTGCAGTACAAAACAGGGAGCTTTGTAATTAAGCACATCACTCAACGCTTCATAATGCTGTTATGCACTGACATGAACCCTGAGAGTAAATGCAACTAGAAGTCTTAAACTGTGCGTGGCCTTAAAAACACATCTGTGATCAGTGGTTTCCTCCTGGGTTACAAAAAGGAGCAGTGGCCAGAGGGTATCGACTGCTTTTAATGAAAGGAGTTTAAGAAGGAAAAGTGAACGTGCAGAATAATACAGATAGCAATAAGGTATTCCCATGGCCATGCTAAGGCATGGTTAAAATTGGGGATTCGGTATCCTCTATTTAGATCAGTTCATCTGGGCTGTGCAGAACCAGAGGGCAGCTATAGAGATTGGTGTAATGGCCGGCAAGGCTGGGCTAGTGGGGTCAGGAGGAAAGGGTGGCCAGGGCTTGGATTTATGCCTATGCATGGAGCTTTTATCCATTCAGGAGCTGCTCTGAGAGCAGCATGGTAACTCCAGCTGCTGCTTCTGGTGTAGGGAGTGGCTTGTTGCAGTCTGTGCCTGCATTGGATCCTAGTGAGCAGTGAACTGCAACACACACAATTTCTTTCCATGTTGAAGCTGTTTATTGCATTAAGTAAATACATCTGCAGTACGTTTGCATTATTTCCTCTGAGTGCGAGTGCCGGTAGTATGGCATAATGATTAAAAACAACAGAACTGGCAGAGGCACTTGTTGCATGCAGCTGTAATTAGTGCTGAGCGATGCAGCCCCTACCAAACTTCCACTGCCCAGGAACGTGGCTCTGCCAACCAGACTCCCAGGAGATGGAGTAACAAACATGTCCTGGGTGGCCAGGTCAACCCAGAATGCAAGCAAGGTGAAGCTTCTGCTTTCAGCATGGTGTTTGGTATTGCTTTTAGTTAAAGTGGTGAGGCTGCGTTGGTAACGGTTGGTGGAAGGCAGAAATTAGAATATACATATATACATTAGAAGTACGAAAAACAACCCCACCAGTGTTTAGGTAGTCATAGGAAAAGGTTTGATGTAGGGGAGGCTTTTTGCAAACAGAAAGTAAAATAAAATCTTAAAATGCTTTGTATAGATGAAAGGGGAGAGTGGGGGAAGATAACTACAAATATTCTTGTTAGGTGAACCTATTTGCTTCCCCAGCATTCATAACCCTTTGCTCTCATATGCGCTTCCTTCCCCTGAGGGCTGTGTGCTGCTGTCCATGCCCAGCCAAAGGCACAGCACAGTGCTGACCCTGCTCCCTGGGAGTTCAGGTCTTAAACTTCAGAATATGCATAAATCCTTAGCTGAACAGGAGCTTACTGGTGGTGTGCAGCAAAGCCAAAGCATACATATTCTCCTTGAGAGGACTATTGGCACCAGGAGTAGTGACGAGCACTTTTCTTGCTGTGTCAGTTCTGAATATAGTCAGAAATACAGAAGTCTCTGTAGGCTGGAAATAGTTATTTTACTACTTCTTGCTTTGTATATTCTGTAGCCCCACTGGTATCAAAATGGGATATGGAACTTAATGACTAAAAAAACCAGGCTCTAAATGTCAGTGGAATGGAAGCAATGCCCTTTGAGCTGGGGTATTGGTTCCTATGTTATAGATAGGCACGCACATGGATGAGACCAACATATTTGCTCAAAGAGTGTTGGACTTTAACATTCACACTTACAAAACTTCCGTTACTAGTGGTTAATTAGGTAACAGAACCTGAAGCTGAACAGCAGGCTGGTGAGCAATCTGCAGTGGATAATTGAAGCAGTGGAGATCTCTTGGTAAAGAAGAGCAGGATTAAAGCTGATCCTCAAATCTCCCTTCTGACTGGGCTCTCCTACAACAGAGATTAGCTGAAATTGTGCAGTTGAGCCTAGGGCAAAAGGTGCATGCGAAGTTTCCATATACCTCATAGCCTGCTCTTCTGTAGTCAGTACTCCTTGGAACTCCATGGAATGGGCAATAAAATCAGGTGCCATCAGAATGATTCAGGATGTTCTGATCTCAATAAAAGTACGTAGAGTTCTGAACAAGCTCTCTATCGTGGAGATTTTCCCTTCCTTTTTCCCTTGCTGCACACTGAGATTCAGACCTTCCTGTGTAGTTTTACGTAAAGAAGTTGTAAATCAGTATCTTACTTCCATGTCTTTATCTAAGGCTCTTCAAGAGCTTGTGTAGTGATGTGATAGAGCTGAAACAGGGCAGGACAAGTTAATTGTATTGTACCAATTTTACATGTTTGAAGACTGCGACAGAAAGAGGGAACTAGTGTAATAGTCAAACAAATCTGTCAGAGTGCAGAATACCAATCTACAGAGTCTATATCCAGCCTACACAATTATGCCCTGGTTCCTTGCTCCAGCCTCTTTTTCCACCTTTTTTTATCCACTCTATGTTGTCCTATGGCAAGAATGTAGAAAACAAGATGGCGAGGAAAAGGAGAAAATGAAGTATCCTTTTTGCAGATCTGTGCTCTTAGGTCTCGTCTATTCATGACACTAGTGGTTGCAGTACCTACTCCTGATTGCTTCAGCAGCTCTTTACAATCCCTTAAGCCATATGTGTAGTCACTCAAGGCAGCTGCGGGCAAACCTTAGAACTTAAGAAATGGAGGATGTGGGAAACCTTTGATTACCACTCTTCAAAATGTAAATAATATAATTCCAGAGTTCCCTTTTTCGCTTCTTTCGTAATGGCATTCTTAATGCATTGAGAAAAGGAAATACATGGATAATCAACAAAAACATGGAGGAAAAGTTTTTTTTTAAAGGTACTTTGCTCGAGGTAGAATGCATGTTCTTGCTACTGTAACTTGGGCTAACAAATTCGACTGACAAAGCTAGGAGTGTCTTTGCTTATTGTCTTTAACATCTATGTGCGATCCCACTGAACTGTCTCTGAAAGAAGAGATTAATGAAGTTTTGTGTGGAGTCAGCCTTTGATAAATGTTGCAAGTTCTTTGTAGTTGAAGCCAGTGGTGTCCAAGCTCTGATCTGTGAACTGTGGCTACCAAGCTCATTGCAAGAGATCTGGCTGATTGATGGACCTATGGCAGATGTCAATATATCTAGTTATCCATGAGTAGGATAGAGAAAGGCTGTGCTGCAGAGTCAACAGTAGCCCACAGCCCCCTTGGAAACTGCAGTTTGAGTGCTTCTGTATATTGATCACTAAAAATATGACAGCACTGTGGTGGGGAAGCATATGGACACTACTTAATTCATTGAGAATAAATTTGCTGATAGCCATGGTGCTTTAGTGTTCCTTCTCCTGGGCTGACAACTGGACTTGTTGGTCTTTCCTGCCCTGATGATTTTATGATTCTACCTAACATTACCTGGGAAGACACAACTGCAAAACTTTGCCTTTCTCCTGAGCACAAATATAATGACTCGGAAAGGTATTTGAAGCAATCTTGTATTCAGGGAAGACATTCTTATTGCTTTATCAAATTGCAATTTCTGACTAAAGCCCTGAATTTGTGGGAGACGTTGAGAGGGCAAACTGTGCTATAGCTGTAGGAAAAGTCTAGAGGATGTTGTGCTACTGAGTTATGTGATGACCATCTTCATTAAGATGAGGGTTGCTGCATAGTATTATTGTGCTTCCAGAATGGCTTGCTGATGTCCTGGTGTATTGAGCAGTAATCATATGAGCTATTGGCTCTTAAATATATTGCCATCATCCTGCATATCTGAAAATGGCTGTTCCTGCTTGCTTTCCTGATAGGAAGAGTCCTCCTAGATTGCAGCATCTTATGGCTCTGTGTAGCCAAGCCCCTTCAGTCATCCAGGTGCTGCTCCTCCCATGTGGATGTGGGGATAGCACTGTAAGGGTCCATGATGACTTTTGCACAGCGAATTATCATCACAATCAAGAAAAGGCAGAGGAAGACAAAACATGCTAGTGTCAGTCCCTTGTCCACATCAACATATGCGGGCTCTGGGGTGGGTCCCTCCATGGCTCATGCTGCTCCTCATCGGGGTTTATGTTTGCTGCTAACATCATTGAGCACCTGCAAAACAAACAATGTCAGACAATGGGGAAACTCAGTGCAAGTGGGAACAGAAAATATATGATGTGTTCTCAGAGGGAAATCAACCTGCTGGAAACCTCATAGCTTGAGTAATAGGGGGCTATGAGCTGGAGAACCTTGACATTCTTTCTTCATTCATCTGTGTTTCTTGCTAAAATGTTAGACAATGGAAACAAACGTTAACAAAAGAGAAGGATGGTGCTTGTGCACTCCTCTATTTGGAATATCATCTTTTAAGAAATCCAGACACTGATCTTGTATCAGTATTCCCCAATCATAAATATATTTCCACTCCTCTGTTAGTGTGAAAGACCAGACAAATGGCAGAGCAGACTGTTTCTATCCCAATTTTCTTCTCTGTCCAAACACTTCCTGTCTCTTACTGGCACAAAGCAAAGTGAAAATTATGCATACTCATTTTCCATAACATTTAATCTCTACTACTCATAGGTTCTGTAGGCAAGAGATGATTTTCAGAAGCAATGTTCTTTAAGTAGGTGTTTTATCACCCAGAAAGGTATGGGTGATTACGTGATTCCTACATGAATTATTTTACTTAATGCAGATGTCTGCACTGCTGAAGGTCTCTTCTGACCTTATCTGAATCCTTAAGCAAAATTACTTCAGCAGAGATTGACTCCTTACACAGGTATGCTGCTGGATTCTTCATTGGCTGCTGGCTTTGGTGTGGCAGTGCTTAAGGAGAGGAGCTGACCTGGCTGACAGAGTGAGTGAGGGAAGTTTCTTGACATGGTCAAAGTGGGAGATGTAAGAATTGAGGGTTTCTTCTATGAAAGAGTAATAATGTTGAATGCCTCCTTAAAACAAGCAAATGTCTTTCACACGAAAGACGATAACCAGCCATGTTTCATTGGGAGTAGAGAAGACAAAGAGAAGATGTTAAACAACAGTGAAATTTGGGTATCAAATGGTGCAGCTGCTCTCTATAACTGCATCAGTGCAGGAAGGAGATCCCAGCCAGCTTTGCCTAGTTCCACGTGCAGGGAGCTGCTGCTGCTGGCAGGGCTCTTTCAGCAGCAGTTCACATCTGGCTGGAGCACTGTGTCCTTGCAGCACCTTGTGAGGACCCCAGCACTGAGCCCATCTGCCCCGAGAATTCTTCCCAGGGTGAACTGGGGACCCTTATTTAAAACAAATCACTGTACCTACTTTCATAATTTATTCCCTTTCAAGTTTTCCAATCTTACCACCTCCTAGATCCTACAGGGCAAGGATAAATCAGCTGGGCTCTCCAGTCTATTTTAAGCACAAGAATGGCTGGTTTTTATTTTCAGAAAGCTTAGAAAATACGGCAACAGCCATTCCTGCAGCAGGGAGTTGGAAGAGAAGACGAACTGAATGAAACCAGGCAGCCACTGTATGTGTTTACCATCCTTAGGAGAGAAGAGCAAATATGGGCCAGCAAGATGATCGCTGAGGAGTGGGGTAGGTTTGTGGTGCTCATCTGACCTGACCAGAGGTTTTTAGTCCTCAGAATACACCGTTACTTGTGCTAATTACTTGTGCTACCCTGGAGAAGATTGTGCCGCTGCTCCAGAAGTCCCTGCCACCCTATTTGGCTTGAGCTGAGATCTATGGCAGAAGTGAGCACCTATTTACTTTGCTTGTTATCCCACAGTGTGATGTGGGGCTATGAGGAAGGGTGAATTCAGTTTGGAATGAAATTTTGGCAGCTTTTAATTTGGGAGTATGGGGGGGATTTTGATCCCTGTCTGGTTAGGAGGCTTCATAGTTCCCTGCAGAGTCCCTCGTGCTGAGAAAATAGTACTGTGGATTTAATGCTGAAATAACAGTTTTGTAGAAGCTTGTATACCTATTTTGCTAGCCAAGAGATCTTACATTATAATTTAATTTGTTGAGCAGGAGTCAAGACTTTGTCAGCAAGGCTGAGTACTAAGTGTGGGTGCTTTTGTGGAGTGGAACAAAAAAGCTGTTGTCAAAACTACTGATGTAGCCTCGTCCTTATCAGTACTCCTATCAAGGTAGGGATGGATTTGATTTCTCCCTCCTGACTTCCTGGCTGTGCTATTATTTCACACTAAGTTAACCCCTATGAATAACAGAACTACCAGGAAGTTTCCATCAGGATTGACCTTTGAAAATCTGTATTTCCAATTAAATATGCCGCCTCTTAAAATGTTAATAATTTACTCAGTAAGTGTTCTGAGATGTCATCAGAAAATCAAACCTCTCGAGTATCTCTTTTCAAATTCCATCACAGAATCTCATTACCTATGGAACTGAAGCTGGGTGATGTTCCCTGTGAAACACTGGAGCAGTGTCTTACCCCTATCAAAAAGGAAAGAGCATTTTGTGGGTGCGCCATCCCTGGAGGTGCTCAAGGCCAGGTTGGATGGGTGCTGGGCAGCTTGAGCTGATGGGAACTTCCAGCCCATGGAGGGGGTTGGAACTGGGTGATCTTTGAGGTCCCTTCCAACCCAGGTCATTCTGTGATTTTGTGAAAAGGATACTCTGGGCAGTAAGATTCACCTAGAGATCAGAGTGAAAGCATATGGCATTTGAGCTACAGTTCACATATACAGTTCACAGCGTATTATGGTGACAGCTTGAATCTAATGTATTTTTTTTCAGATTTAAATTGATATGTTTTGCAAAGCAGTCAAGATGTTCCATGGGACAGAAGGATCTTTTTTTCCAGATTACTGTGTTCTTGACGTTAGACCAATCACGTGTCTCCCTTCCTTCTGTTCTCCCCATAAACATAAGGTTCCTGCCATGTGACAGTTATTCTGCACTAAGTAATGGAAAGCATATTTCTTGGGGCTGGGCCTGTCTGCTGGTACTCCTGTGCTCTTCCATCCCTCTAATATATAGAAAACTTATTCTGCTTATTTCCCAGCCCCCTGCCTCAGTTTTCATTTCCTTGATGATTCTGATGGTGTATGCGTGGGGAGAAAACAAAAAGTTGAGCAGAAATGATTATAAACATTCATGCTTGACTGATCAGGTTTTCTCTGAATAGCTGAACTTTGGGAAATGACTTTCTGTGGGCTGTGAGCATGCAGCTGTAGAATAGTACCTTTTAAATTTCTTTGGATTTGTTGAAAACCATTCAGTTTTTAGGTTTTTTTTAAGCCATCAAATGAATGAGAGCATTTCCTGGTTCCAATTTATTAGGCAGCTTAGCAGCCTTATGAGTGCCTGCTCTTCTGTAAATCCCAGGTGTTTAATAACATCCCAGGTAAACTCTTGGCGGTGGCCATGGAATTGTCTGCTTCTTGTCTGACTGTTCTTGCCATCAGAAATCATTCCCGTGTGGTCTGTGGGCAGTGTGGCAGGGATGGAGAACTCATGTCCCTCAAGGAGAATTCACCCTCAGCCTTTGTTCTCAGCTCTCTTGTTTCCCAGTGCTCTTTTCCTGGACTGCCACACATATTCATTTTTCTATGACTTTGTATACACCAGCAGACAGAGATGGGTTGGCATCCTCTATTATGAGTGCTCTGCAACGCTTGTGCTGAGCAGGGTGGCTGAATTTCACCTTCATTCTTATCTAGGCACAGTGCTGTGAAAGATGTTTCCTTTCCCCCAGAGCTGCAAATGTTGGCGCTGTCACTTTAAAAACAAAGTCATAATGCACATGGATTACAGGGAGCTTGTCTAAACCAGTTCCTATGCTGGTTAATTCTGTTTCCACTCATCTCAATGCATAGAATGCATTTCAAAACACAAAAAAATCCTCTGCTCCTTTTCCAAAGTAACGTATGTGCAAAGGGAAGGGAAACAACGCTATTTCATACATGCAAGCAGATTCCTACCTTCCGGACCTGGGTAGGAAGCCTGTCACATCCCGGCATGGCAGCATCGTGGAGCTAAAATCCTCACTGTAGTCATATTTTAAAAGTTTTGTTGGTCAGCTTGGCTTTAACGCCTTCAGGCTCCGCTCAGGTTTGTGTCCACCCAGACCTGGAAGCAGTTCTTATCACTGCTGTGCTCTGAAGGGAGAAAAAAAAAAAAAATTAATAAGTGGCAATTGCTCATCAGGCAGGATGTGGGCGTTACAGTCGTTGAGCAGTAGGGATGCACTTCTCTGACAGCCTGAAGCAATCGGGTGCAGTCAGATGTGAGATGGATCTCTGTCAGAAACTCCCGAGAAGAACACCTGATCCAAAACGACAGCAGTGTTTGAGCCCAGAGTTAGGCTGTTTCTTTGAGCAAAACACACACTTCTTATCAGTAAAAGACGAACCAGTGGTGCCTGTCTTTACTTTTTTAGAATTTTTCTTTTTCTTTTTAAAAGGAAAGAAACTCTTTTTTAAAAAGTGAAGGGAAACATTTCAGCAGCTTAAAAATAACGTGGCTGATCCAATCTGATGTAGCAACACTTTGAAGGCTACTACTTCTGATTTTTCAGTCTAATCTGGGGTGCTATTCTTTTTTACATGCAATAGTTTCGACAGTTGTTGGATGAGAAACCCATCTCACTGCTCACTTTTGTTAACTTAGACGTTTCTTATTGCCTGGAGTGTGGGACAAAGAGGTCAACATTGGGATTCTGAAACACTTTCCCCCCACTGGAACCAACCAAAGGGTCAAGAAACTTGATTCTTCTCCTGGGGGAGCTTGGTGCTCTGATGCTGACAGTCCTTATTAGACCAGAGAATGAGGGTCTGGATCTGCTCTCAAGTATTTGTCACAGCAGCAACTGGAGTGGATAGCCCTGATCTGCTCAGCAGCACCACTCGCCATCTTGCTGGTTGCTGAAAGCCTTGCTTCTGTTTGTTGCTGTAGAGGCAGTGGGACTTTGCCATGGACCATATGTGTCACACTAAGGTGTCTGTCAGCATGGGCCCAAATGGCAGCAGCTGCTCAGAGGAGCTCAGTTGAGATGTGAAGGCAGTAGGTAGCTTGGGAAGGTAACAGCTGGAACTCAGCCACCCAGCGCTGTGAGCACCAGCATAGTGAGGTCAGTTAGCAGATGTGGTGCAGTGGGCATGGTGGTAATGAGTTAACAGCTGGACTAAATGATCTCAGTGGTCTTTTCCAACCTTAATGATTCTGTAGTCACTGCAAAACTCCTTGCCTGTTTGTGAGGGGACACGTGGCAGGAGTTGGATGGTGCTCATCAAGTGACCAGAGGTGTGTGAAGATCAGTTTAAATGGAGAAGAAGGTGGGAAGAGCTGGTGAGAGGCTGTTGTGGTCCCTGAAAGAACAGAGTTGTGCATGTCTAGTGGGAAAGGGAGAGATTTAAAGGAAGAAGCAGGAGCTGATGTCTCATCTTTTTTGGAGAAAGAGAAAGATATTTATCCAAGCTGGAAGACAGGATGTTGTGGCAATTAAAATGGTGAGGCATTAAAATTGGGAGCTTGCCTGATTGCTTTCAGGATGACTATGGAGGTGGCAACTCTGATTTGCTCCTATGGAAAAGCTTTAAGAGTTAGAATGTGAAGGCAGGAGAGAAGAATGAGCCAACGCTGACCCCGAATCCCAAGTGACAGAAGCTGAAGCACTGTTTCAGGGATGTATTTGGTGTGTGTCAGATGAACTTGCCCTCAGTTTGAAGTTCAAATCTATAAAAGAGGAGTCTGGACACTTAATCATAGTCTAATGTTCTTAACAATCTAGTTTCGATTAAAAACTTGCTGCCTTGGAGCACAAAGTGAAATGTTGTAGATTGATATGGACAGATGAGGTTCTTTCTATATCCAGAGAGCAATAAGATAACCACTACCTTCATTTAAAAATTAATTGTCCTTTTATACTTACAGTTCCCTCAGCAGAAAATCAATACTTTATTTCAGTAACTCTGTCTTCCTACAAGCGTGATTTCTCCTGTCTACCTGTAGCGCACAGACAGGATTAATCTATTTTATTTAATCCACTTGTTGGGTTTTTAACATTTATTTTAACTTTATTTGGTTTTGCGTGTGCATGATTTGTTCTTTTGCATACTTCAAATGCTGACTTTACACTTAGTTTCTGCAAACTTGTTCATTCAATCTATCCCACTCAGTTACGGTCAAGTGATAAATAATCTTCCCTCAATAAACTTGCTTTCAGCCAGTCATAAATCACTTGGTCAGTACACCCTCTGAAAACTAAAGGCATCGTTTGCGGTTGCCCAAAAAAAGTCAAAACCAAATAAGCACATAAATCAATCAGAAGAAAGTGTTAAAAATTGCTGTTGTGCAAATGTTTCCTTCTGGCGTAACCCTGTGGTAAGAATAACATTAATCATCGCTGAGAAAAAGATGCAACATGCACATAGAATAACTGAGCTGCTTATAACCCTAAATCAAATAATCATTTCTCACTTGAGACACACACGGTCTTACTTGCAAGTCAGAGAAGAAGAGAAAAACAAAAGGTTGTGCTTGTGAGCTGTTGAGCTGAATGATGGGCAGTTGGCCTCTGGAGACAAAAGCCTCTCTAGTCCTCCAAAGTTCAAATTGCGTGGATAATCCTTGATTAAACTTTGCCGAAGTGAGATCCTGAGGAAGTCTAGGAAGCTTTTTATGAGAGACTGGAAACTGTAGTTCAGAGATAAGAGTAGGGTAAAATGGGGTGAATTGTTGACTGCTGAGCATGCTGGTGGGAAGAGCTAGGATGTGAGCAACATACGCCAGCTGGAAGAAGGCAGATAAGCCAGGGCTGAGGTCTTTCTGTCAGCTGCTGTGTGCTGGAGAACTGGATCCCCAGTTTAAAGGGTTTTTCTGTATCTCACTGGTATTGCCTTTGGCTGGCCAGGCTCTGAGCAGTGCGTGAGCCACTCTGATCCTTTGAGAGATGATGCAAAACAATTCATGTGATATGTAAGGTTTAGATGAGCTTGGAAAGCAATGTCTATCTGCACCAAGACCATCCTTCATCACATATGTGCTTTGTTAAGGAGACTGAAGCTGCTTTTCCCATCACCCAGTGATACAGTGCACGGTATGTGAATCCCCTCTAATCACAGTAAACAGCAAACAAAGGAGTCTTGGAGAAACAAATGGGTTTGGCCTTTAAGCCAAGGTTGTAAGGTCTGAGTAGATACTATGTGAACACAGTTTAATGTACTATGTACTGTTCAAACCTCATGCTGTTTAAATTCTACAGACAGAGACAAACACATCTGTTGTTCTTGTCAGTTATTTTATAGATTAAACTGGCTGCTACCCAGGAGAACCATAAGCAAAGCTCTGTGGAAATTTTTCACTGCAGCAAAGCTGACAAAGAGGAAAAAGGAAAAGTGTGTGACAATATTTTTACAAAAGCAAAAGATGCACTTCAAGGTAGAACAGGAACTCCTTTTCACGTGACTGTTTCCTGGTGGTGATGTCCAGCATTCTCTAGCTTGCAGGGTATTTCTCAGACACATCCTTTGACCTTTCATCTTGAGAAGCTACAAATGCCTGCACTGGATTGAGGCAGCATCAGTGTTTTGACATGGGGAGAAGTCTTGTGAATGACAGTACTCATCAGTCCAAAGGAATTATGTCTGCATTAAAAAGTGTATGGATTGGTTTTCTCAGGTGCTTCAGAAGTTTGAGGAGAGAAGGATTAAATAAATGTAAGTAATAACAGAGCTCAAAGTCTGGAGTTCTGTCTTTGTGTCGGAGTTTGTGACCAAAGTTGCTGCCTGTGTCTTGTTCCTTTTCAGAACTGCTTAGTACACAGGGTTATAGAAGCACAGAATGCTTGGGTTGGTAGAGACCTTAAAATATCACTGAGTTCCAACCCCTGCCCTGGACTGGTTGTCCCCACTGCACCAGGCTGCCCAAGTTCCCATCCTACCTGGACTTGGGCATCTCCAGATGACCTGAAGTGAGTGAGGGTCAGGGATGCACAGAGCTCTGTGCTATGGGAGGCATCGGGAAGCTCAATGCTGTCAGTCCTTCCAGCAGGAAGGTCAGACTTGTTGCAGCATGTTGGCCAATTCTGGTTGTAATTTGCCAACAGAAGAAGTAGAAATATTGTTACTAGTTTTTTCCTTTGAGAGGTTTTTCCTGTTTCAGCTATTAGAATTGAGAGAATGAGCCCATTTTCAGAGATGCTGAGTGCCTGGAGTACCTTCTGGAATCAGTGTGAGCAAACAGTTCAACACTACAGAAAACCTTCCTGTTTTCAGACTCCCTTTTTGTGCAGATCCATGCATGAATACTGCACAAAAGCTTTGTGATGAGAATCCAGCTGGCATCCAGATAAATTATGTTTTCAGCTGTCTCCCAGTGGGGATGGATTGCATTTTCCTTCAGAGGGGCCAGATGATTTCTATTATAAATGAACCAAAACCTTGAGGCAGGACATGCATTACATTTCCATGACAGCACTGGCAGGAGTGAAAGATCCTGATAAGAATTTAAGGGTAATTGAACTTTGGTCTCCAGCTCTGCAGGTACGTAACAAATAGAGCAGCTTCCGAATGCTACGTGTCACCAAGCGAGGCTGGGCAAAAGGATGAATGGCCCCATTGCTGAGAAGAGTGAGGATCAGCCAGGGCCCTCAGCCTGTACCAGCTGTGTATGGCCTCTGTTGTCCTTCGAATCAAATGCACCCAAGACTATTTTTTGGCACTAAGGGTGGCTGGCAATGGACAGCCCATCTAAACACCTTTAAACTTGCTGACCTCTGAGGCTGATAAGGATGTTAGTGCGATCATACAGAGAAACAGCAAAGCAAACTTATGAATTTCTAGTATCTTTCAGTTGATACATTTTGAGATGTGCCAGATGGATGGGAGTAAAATACAGTTTGTAATTAATCAAAGACAGAGAAATCGAAAATGATCTTTGAGAGTGGTAAAGCACTTAGTTATTTTTTGAATGTGCCTTGGTGTCAGGAGGTGGGCAGAATACTGGTTTAGTTCCCACTAATTCCCACTAGTTCCAGCTGTTCTAAAATGGACTTTGAAGGCTGCCCAAGTGGTATGAAAGCCACGCAATTGCTCTACTTTTCATCCCTAATTCTGGGCATTCTCCATTCTTCACCACCAACTCTGCAGCCCTCAGGCACCCAAAGCAATGGCTTTGTCTATAGCTTAATGGTTGGAGTTGCTGGGATGGTTGGTGCTATGTCACTCCCTCCTTTCCTATCATCTCAAACTGCAAACCAATCACAGCCTGTGCCCTGAATTTTATCCTGTGTTTTTGCTTTTTTTTTTTCTTCTTTTCTGCTTTTTTTCCTGATTGTGCTCTCTAAATACACATGCAGTCATTCAATCAAATCAAGAAAAAGCCTCTCCTCAGCTGGTAACCCATAGACTATTCTGTAAAGTCTGTAGTCAGAGCCACTCTTTAATTAAGACTGTACCAAAGGAGCTTTGATTCCTGTCATGTATTACAGCCCGATGTTGTTTTCTTTGTCACTTCAGCAGGTTATTGGAAATGTAGCCCTTGATTAAAATGATTGTGTGTAATTACATTCCATCCCCACATCTTCAGCTACATCAGAATCTTGTCAGTGGGTCATTGGGAATCAGACTGCCAGAACCTTTGTACATGTTCAATTTATAAAAGGCTGTTTTTCTGGCATGGCATCAAACAGTCCTACACATCCAATAGCTTATTAATGCACCGTTAGCCACAGGGAACACTTTCAAGCAAATATAATGTACAGGGAGAAATGAGGGCTTGCCTGAACTGACTCAGCAGTTTGAAGGTCTTTTCCTCTTTGCAGGGATCACACTGACTTCTGAACATGCTTGAATGTCTCATGACTAATAATGATTTTCTGCTTCTGTACACCTTTTGTTATTTTGGTTTCTGATGGATTGAGATCATCAGAATTCAAAAGCAAGTCAGTGGGCTAAGAAATAGAGTTACAGAATCATTAAGGTTGGAAAAAACCACTCAGATCACCTAATCCATGCCTGTGACTACTCTAAACCATGTCCTTCAGTGCCACATCCCCACAGTCCTTGAACACCTCCAGGGGCAGTGACTCCACCACCTCCCTGTGCAACCTGTGCCAATGCATGACCGCTCTTTCGGAGAAGACTCTTTTTCTAATGTCTAATCTGAACCTCTCCTGCTGTTACTTAAAGCTATTACTTCTTGTCCTGGAATTATCTTTAAACTGATTAAAGTGAGCAAAAAGACTATCAGCTGCTTTGAAAGAACCCAAAGATGGGGCTCTTCAGTTTGGGAAGGTGGCTGAGGAGGAATACGTTTGAGCTGCACCGAATCACAGATCTGGTGAGTAGGAAAATGGCTTAAAAAAAGAAAAGGTATAGTTTTCCCAAGGCCCTGGTCTTTGCTTTTAGCTTGTCTCTTTTTATATATGTATGCAGCACAATAATGAGATTCCTCAAAAGCTTTTCATGCATGAAAGGAAACTTAAATCACGCAGCTCTGTTCTATGAATAACAAGGTGAGTTGAGTCCCAGTGAGTCTCTGCCAGACCATGGTTGGTATTTGTCTGCTTACTGTCAAAGGCTTCTTTTATATCTGTTCTTCTGGAGGTTGCAGGCTGTAGAGGCTAGTTGTTTTGTGGAACCCTTTTGGACAGAAATAAGTATGAATCTAACTGATAGATATTGCCTCCACAAATAAGTACGTCCTTTGTCTGAACCCCATCTCGCAAAGCAAAAGCAACTCGCCAGTGATCTTCAAAATGATGCAGGGAATGAATTATGGTGATGCAATGAGGATTAACTAAGTTCTCCTGCCTTGTTTGTTGTGGATCCATATTAAGATCTGTGGTAGGCTAGGAGCCAACTGGACTGCAGTTATTTCCTCATTTAAAAAAAGAGTATTTTTTTTCTTAGGTGAATTTTCATGTATGTGCAAATTACAGATCTGAACTTGCTTTTAGATGAGGTGCCTCTTCCCTTCTCCTTGAATTGTATTCTGTGCTGAGATCTTCTAGGTGATCCTAGCGCTGAGCATTATGGATAGGATCAACTCCAAATCTCCCACAGGCTCAATATGCCACAGCTGAGTCTGAGAGCATCTGGAAGGACAGTGCATGCAGCCTAAAACAGCACTGATTTTCCAGTTGCTGATCTGCAGTTCTGCCTGCTGATGTTCCATCGGTGCCAGGTTCAGAAATGACTCTTACTCTAGTGTCAGCTTTCCTAAAGCAGGGCTTTGGCTCTCTTCTAGGATGCAAGGGCAACTGGTGCTCGTCAGTTTTGCAGTGTTTCAGGCGTTAGCTGATTCACAAAAATAAAGCAGCCAACTATCTTCTCCCTTGTCGCCACATGTTAATGTGAAGAGAGAGCAGGTTGTGTTGTCTGGGGGAGAAATGATTTTAAATTTAATAAAATCTGTGATTTTTTTGAAAATGTATTTTTGTTCCATATTGACACAAAAATGAGACCTCTGCGAAAGATGAAGAAGAAAGGAGAAGAGAATAGGCAGAGCTCAGACTACCCTTGTAATGGGTGGGTGGGTGTAATAAGACTGCTTTAAAGATCTGTTTATGCTCACAACTACAGTCCAAATGTGTGCACCTTCAGCACATGTGTTTTCTGGCATGCACGTGTACAGGTGCGAGTTAACACTTCTGAATATACAGTAATATATAATCTCTTCCATTTTTCAAAATAAGCCCACAGGCTAATACATTAAACAAGATACAAGGAAGCTCCTTTACTCATTGAAACCTCCAGCACTGCATCGCAGTCAACGCTGTTTTCTATTTAAGCCTGCTTTGCAAACTGAGATTTAGTCAATCATCTCTGTATTACCCCAAAAAGCACCCACAGCTTTTGGAGAGTAGGAAGCAGACAGCAATGAGACTGCCATAAAATTCAGTTTTTGTATACACCAGACCTCTGAGTAGGAGAGACTTGCTTTGGCTTACTGCTGGAGAAGACAGAGTGTGACAAAGAGGTTGGAGCCTGCTCATAAGCACTCTGATGCATGTCGTGTTACTGAGGTCAGCAGCCCTACACTGATACACTGAATAAATAATGGGACTCCTATGTTAGAGCTGCCCAGGGCATCTATCCTGGGTTGAATGAACACTAACTGCAAACCTTTCAAAAGCAGAGAGATGTGCAGCATTGAGCTAGAAAATAAGACTTTATGGGCATGTTAAAATATGATCTGTGCATTGCATTCTTTGAATGTATTTTTTTCTAGCAGAGAATAATGTTTTTCTTGCATTTACTTGATGGTGAGCACCCTTGAATTACATTAGTTCTGTAAACATTGGACTGGTAGTGACTGAGTTGATATCTAGATCTATTTCTTGGTAATAAAATGCTTCATAAAAACTGCATTGGCTTCAGGCGGTTTGTGGGCAGGTAGAGACTTCTGATTGCCAGTGCTTGACCAATATCATCCTTCTGGCAACTGTCCTTCACTAGCAGGAATAATAAGGGTAATTATTTTCGGACTGGTATGACAGTGGTCAGGTATTGCTCACATGGTCAGGAGGAGGTCTGGAGAAAGGGAGGCTCCAAGCGATTCAGGCTGAGCAAAGCTTGTGTTTCCAAGATGTCTATCTGGAGTCAGTGGACCATAAAGACTGACAGCCCACATTTGGCATCCCCCATATTATGCAGTGTTAAATATGCACAATTTCCAAAGCCTCCATAAAACCGAAGGCAGCTCTGAGTGCTAACAGTTTCAGGAAACACTGCTGAATTTTGTCTTTGAGGAAAGCTGTTCTGCCAGAAAGGATGCTCTGACAGAACACTGCATTCCCCAAACAAATTCCCCTTGGTATCACCTCCCCTCATCTCCAACTAATAAAACTCCTTTTCCTTCAGAAGGAAATCCAAGCAGAGCTTTGACTTTGCAAAAGAAGTGCCAGTAGTTATCTAAGATCCAATAAGGCCATTTCTATTGATATGCAGCTTTCAGTGGGAAGTGTTGACGGACTGTACCAGCAGCATGAAATCCTACAGTAGGCAGCAAGTTTGACCACAAAGAATGGTGTTCAAACTATCCTCTTGGCATCTGCTGGAAGTATGAGTTATAGTGACAGCTCTTCATTGTGGTTTCAAGTCCTTGTAGACTGTTTTGTCCCAGCTTAATGCCTCTTTAAACCTAGGAACAGCATCCTCAGTGCTACACAGTAGTTTTTTTCTTGGTGACCTACTGCAGTGGATAGCAATTAAAGCATTTGCCAGGTTTCTTATGAACTTAACCTTGAAATTCTATTAGCAATCTAATGGTGAAATGTAGCTGATGTGTGAATATCTCTCTGTCAAATGACAATATAAGTGCAGTGGTTAGGAACAAGTCCAAGTCTGCCTGTAAGAACTCTGGAACATCCTTACTGCCCACCACTCTGCTACTCATATCAGCTGAACTGTGGGGCAGGGACTCCTCTTAACTCTTTTCTGCCTAGGGTCTTCTGACAAAAGTAATTATGATAGCAAGCAACTTTCACTAGTGTCAGCCAGTGTTTATTTGCTGCACTGAATTTCAGTTGTCCTTTGTTGGCTGGTGAAAATGTGTGGGAAAATGTTTCAGTTGCTGTGGTCAGGTGCATCTCAAAGCACAGTAACTTGCTCCTCCTGCAAATTTGCTTATTCAAATGAAAGTATGATGATTTTCTATTTATACATTTGGAAAAATTCCCCCACAGTGTGCTCCTTCACCCTTGTCACTCTCCCCCCACTCTGCTGGATAACCAACAATCACAGAAATTTTCCCTGCTATAGTAAGTGACTCTAAAGCCTGGCTCTCTTTCCTTATGTGTTATTTTAAATGTTGCTTTTTTAAGCTTGGGAAGCAAGATTGCTTTTGTAACCCTGCAGACCTTAGCTTGAGAACTGGATCTAGGTTCTTTCCTACTTCATCATCCTACCACCATCCCAAGAATGATTCTGCACTGGCACTTGGAGCCATCTGATAACCCAGGAGGCATTCCCAGCTCCCACCCCCCTCCCTGCCCTTACATACAGTGCTGCTGCATTGCTGCTGGATGCAAAAGCCAGCAGGATCTGCTTCAGTCAGTGAGCAGCTGGAAGTGTGAATGCAGATGAGATATAGACTTAATTCACTTGAGTATAAAGAGGTCATTATTTTCCTGTTCGTAATTGCGTTTTAAATGCATAATAAGTAGACTACAGTAACCATATGCTAATGGGTCTAACTATTCTTAATTGATTAAAATAGCTTCCAAAGACTGTTTTCTATTCAGGATTTAGTGCAGCACGATGTTACTGCATGGCATCAGGATGGATTTGCAGTTAACTGTGGCTCTCTTCTCTAGGTCAGATTTTGGGGGTCTGATGGGTGGGGAGAAGGATGGATAGTTTTGGATGGACAGGTGGAAAAATCATTTATTCCAAGTTAATAACATGAAGAAGACCACATTCAACTTAATCATGGTAGACAATGCATTGCATTACAAAAGCGTGTAGACTGGAATTGAGTTTTTCCTCAGTGGGATATTCAGACTTGGGACTCCATCTGTTCTGATGCAAGGTTGGCTTATATTTCATTTGTCAGATGTGGCCAAAAAAAGAATTGAATATCTCACAGTAAAATCAAGATTATTATCTCTGCGTGTGTGTGGAAAATCCAAGGGAAGGCAGTTTTTGGTAGCGTCCTAGAATGAAAATATTATTTCTCCTACCCTTGTCTAGAATGAAGGCTTTTGTTCTCCAGCCAAAGAATGAGAAAGAAAGAACTTCTGAAATGTCTTGAAGTTGGCTGCAGTACAGGTTGCTCAGTATTAATAAGCAGAAAAAAAAATAATAGCATAATCATCATAGCAATACCAGCTTGGTGTTTTATCCCACCTCCTTTAAGCAGACTAAATAAACTGTTGCTTTAATAAGTGATGTTCCATGAAGCAGGGTGGCAACTGCCCCAGTTTGCTGGCACTTAGGCACACAACAGTATTCTGGCAAAACTGCAACATATACATTTTAAAGACAGCAGCTCAAGGTTTTGTCTTTCAATGGCAGAACATTAAACCACACAACCCATCTACCTCCAGGCTCTCTGTCTGAGCCATGTCTTATGTTAACCTGTTGTCAAAATAAATTTGATTTGCAACCATAAGACAGTCAAGGTTAATATTTTAATTTTAGGTGTTTGCTCTGAACTATTTGAAATGAATTTTTTATGTAAAGGCTTAAGTACACACTTAACTTTAATATGTTCTTAGGGCAGCCCTGAGAAGTGAAGCAGTAAGGCCAAGACACTTAATTGCATTTGGATTCTTAAATCCTAACTTCTCACTGACTTTAATGAGAACAGAGGTGCTTAGGCAGGATTTAGGAGCCAATCTGTTCCTTTGTCTTTGACTTTTAACCTCAATCCAAATAATACAGTCAAACTTAAATGCATTTTCCAAGTACTTGCTTGTCTTGCTAGTTGAGAACTAGACTACTCTGTGCACTTCAGTCTTTGTGCTGGACACAATAATTCACTTTCTAATCTCCACCTTCTGTTACTGAATGGAAAGGCAGAGAATTGGAGCAGTGCTAATTACAAGAAGAAAGAAATCTAACTATAAAAATTAATGCATTTATCTGAAATTCTCCCTGGAATGCAAGTTATTTCCTCATATCTCAAGAAATACTGACCTTCGGGAAAGACATAGTTACTGTGTATATATTAATTTAAATCCATGTGACAAAGGATATCAGATTGAGCCAAAAAAAACCCCACAATTCATAGATCTTTGCTGACCAGGCAAAACTGGGGAAAAAAAGGCTGGAAATAACTTGCTTAGTAAATTAATACAAAGCCTTTGACATCATAAGCACTTTAGAATTGCACCTAAACAGCTGGTAAAATGGAAGTTCGTCATTCTGAGTGTTACGTGGAGGGAAGGTCAGAGTAAATAATTAAGCAAGTATGCGGCAAGACTGACATAGCACTTATTAGAAACTCAGATCAATGGGAATTTGTTTTGCAGTACAAAAACATTGCTGCTTATGAAACCATTAAAGAACTGTGGACTTGGACCAAGTAGATAAAAATCTATTTTCAAAAGCTTTTCTCCTTAGTACAGGATGTTTCCTAATTCTTCTTTTAAATAACATTTAATTTACAAACACTGGACTTCCCAATTTTGTAATTGGAAAGTAAATTCTATCCCATACTTGGTGGGATACTAAGGCTCAAGTAACTGTTTAGTATTTGCCCCAAAGCACAGCTAGTTCTTCAGTGTCTGATCTTATTTCACATCTATGAAAGCAAGATTCATGTATCAAAGGAGAACTCTTTATAATAAGCCTCTGACCAGTCACGAGAAATAGACTCATGTTCCATTTAAAGTGTCTAACTATAGGGATAGTAAATGACAAAAGCAGCCCTAGCTCATGGGATCTGCTGAAATTCATGAATGGCAGATATTATGTCATTGCCAGGATTTGGAAGATAGCGTATGCAGACCCCTGGGAATAATTCTCTAAAAGCCTGGAGTTCCACAATCGTATCTGGGAGATACGTAGTATATAAAAATAATAATGGTGAGTTTGCACATTCACCACTAGCCTTATTCTGCATATCTGTGAGGTATTGCTTCAAGATTCAATCTCTGTTATATGTCTGTATAACTTCTGAACTGCTTTCAGGAATGGGTCCCCATCGTTGCCGTGGTGTTTAAAGAATATAGTGTCCCACTGTTACTGTTTATTGCAATGCATCCTGCTTTTAAATGAGTGAAGGATCCTTCTCTTGCTATTTACCAGCATGCAATATGAGTTGGATGGTTCAAGCACTCCTCTTTTAAGGAGAGAAACCATTTAGATTTCATTTAAATTTGCTTTTACTCTAAACTTTGTAGGACAATTTCTAGTTATATTTGGTCAAATACTGCACTTGGTGACAAGAAAACAAACTGGTAGTATTTTACTGGAAGAACTGAACATTAACTGGGAATAAAACGTGATGGTTCTACACAGCTTCCAGGGCTGATGTGGTTCATTTCACTTCCCACTGCACTATGCTTTGGTTCCCTATGCATTCTGCTTCAGTAGTTCATTTCATATTATTTTGATTTTATGCTAGCATAAAACTCTGTAACACAGAATTACACAACTTTAGAACCTTAAGGAATTATTTGGGACACTGTGAACTATGCATAATTCCATTCTCATAAACAACAAAGTCCATAAATCATCTTCCATGTAGTTTGACATATGGTGGCAGCCAGGAAAATGCTGTGCAGAGCTCTCCATCTTGCAAATGTAGGCTGGGACTGTGGTGTCAGTTAATGCAGCACTGCTAAGGCTTGCTTCCAGGCAGCAAGCACAGAAAACCACAAGAGTAAATTCTCTTGATTACTCTTTCCTATTATGTTCTTTTTTTTTTTTTTTTTTTTTTTTTTGTTGGTGTATACAAAAACAGAGAAACCCACAAAACAATGCAAATGCATACTAGAGCATCTACCTATGTATCACCCTTAACTTTAGACAGATCCTTTTCCACATTTTTCATCATCCAAGCTTGGTAAATTTTATTAATCTTAGGTTAAAATATGGGAAAACTGATCTCTGTAGGATGAAAATCCTTCCCTTTTAAAAGAAAAGCTTCTCTACATGGGCTCAGCTCTGACCGAATTGATTTTCCATTCTGTCTGAAAATGTGTACGAAGCATCTACAAAAATGTATTCTGATTTTGTAAGGATTTGTGGTTGCTTTGCACAAATCCTGCCTTCAGGGTCATTGTTAGCAGGCATGGTGAGGATGATTTGGTGGCTGGGCTAGATGATTTCAGTGCTCTTTTCCAATCTTAATGATTTTATGAAATGTTGCCAACTAAGAGGTAACTGGCAAACAGATACCTTGATGTGCTTGAGTTCTGTGGGCAAAACCACAGGCTGGAATTTTCAGCAAAGGCCTTAAATTTTTTGCCTTACACTCAACAGATAGTGAGCACTCCAAAGTTTAAACCACCAACTGTAATGTTTAGCTGTTAATGTGGCAAATGGGGTGAGAAATGAATTGTATCGTTGCGATGCGAATGCCGTTCAGAAATGCTGATGCATATTAATGCATGTTGATGTCATTTAATGAATAATAGATGTATTTGTTATTGCTACGCTACTCGAGCAGGGAAAACAACAGCAGCCTGTGTGGAAATGTGTTGGGAAATGCTATTTGGCAAACAGAAATTGATTATGTATAAGTACTTTCCTGTGTTGCAGGGGTAGAAGAGAGAAGGGGAGTTGGCAGCTTTCATGGACAGAGAGAAGGGCATTCTGGTTTCACGTTGGTTGCATTGGGACCTTGGGTAGGCCAGCCCTAAGAATGTCCCCCACAGGTACCTGCCACCATGGCCTCCATCTGGCCAAGGGCTCTCATCCAGGCTCCGGAGCATGGAGAGACATGATGAAGCCCAAATTCCCCATGGTGCTCACTCTGTCACTGGTGGCTTGATGGTGGCCACAGGCTGCTTAGGCCTTCTAGGCAAAGCCTCACATCCCCATGAGGCAGCATGGAAGCATGGGTTAAAACTTGATTGTTTTTTTTTTCCAGTTGGAAACCATTTCTTCTTCCTTCCTTTTAGTAACCTGGTGAAAAAGTGCTTTTATTCTTTCACATATGCCTTTTTTAACAGCAACCAGCAAGGATTTACAGACTGGTGATTCTCACAGCACCCTCTCAGAATCACGGTAGTTGTTATTCTGCATAGGTACACGCAGCATATTTGAGAATAAGTGCAAGAAAAGAACCCTAGATAATATTTTCTTTCCTACACTCATGCTAGCCTCACATTTTTAAAATAGTGGCCTCTCATAACGTTACTGAGGAAAAAAAAAAAAAGCCTCACAAATGAATTTGTAGACTTGTCTGTTATTTTGAAGACATGGTGATTGTTCATTTAAACATGGGCTAGCGTTCTCAGTTGCTAAATTTGTTCTAACAAGAACTTTACTGGTTATTTACTACCTCTGTTCTCACCGAGTGACACATAATTCAAGTGCACCTTTATGTTAGCCAGAGTTGTATGGAAGAGAGAAAACACTAATTCAACCACAAAGAAACTATGCAAACAGAAACCAGAAAGTTTTGACCAGAAACTCTGTGCAGAAAGACAGTTCTTTTTTTGTGTTCAGTTCTTCAAATATTGGTGGGGAAACTTATGAAGACAATCCAAAGAGGTCAAGTGGAAAAAAGAAGCAATAGTTATCTAATGTGCCATGTGAAAAATGCTCCCAGAAAAGTACTATCCTCATTTTCCTCTGACATAAGTTTCTGGTTAGAGATTTTACTGATTTTTATTTCATGATGAGACAAATATGGGAAAGATTGTCCAGATCCTAGCATTGTGATTAAGAGAGCCTAATTGTTATTTCACTTATCCTAGTGACTATTAGATAGTGTCTGGTTTTCCTCACTGCTACATGTCTGGTCTCATAATTTTATTCACTGTTTTAAAATTCTCTTTGATTTTGCTTTCAAGGCAGGAAAATGCTTAATAGCAGCAGTGACACGGCATTGTGCTCAGGAGAACTGGCACAGCAGTCTGAAGGAACTGCTCCTGTTCTCTGATCTCTCTTACAGAGACATTCTGCAAAAATCCATTATTTTCGAGAGAAGTGCATCAATAATGGAGGAGAACAAAAGTTTAGAATACAAAGATGTTGCTTGCCAGTATCAAGAAAGGTGGGAGGCAAATAATAGGTCACGTGCAGGAAAGATTGAAAATAAGTCCAATCACTCAAAATGTTTTGAAGGAACGGGTATTCTTATTTTTCCCATGGTGTTATTAGTCTATTTTATGGCTGAAACTGCTCTAAAAGTGCTGATCTTCTCAGTGCAGTGGAACTTCCAGATATTTCAGAAAAGTGCTGTTGGGAAGTTGCATATTAAAATTAAGGTCTGCTTACAATTACGTCTGCTGCTGTTTGAAAATCCTGTTCTCTCAGCAAACCCAGTGAATTTAATAGAGCTGTGGGATAAACTTTTCCTATTCTAACTTAGTCAATTTTCCAAACATTTGATGAGTGAGATGTTATGTTGGATCTCATGAAAAAGAAATAGGAACTGGGAGAGCAGAGTAGCTGCAGTTGACATTTTTAGAAGAATTTGTTTCAATACAGCCTCTTCCTCTCTGCAAAAAAAAACAACAACAGGTCATTCAGGTGATACTGCCCACTGAATGGGACACTGCCTCATGGAATAGGGGCAGTGAGAGTTTTGCTCTGCTAAAATGAGACTCAGCGTATTGATGGGACAAGAAGTTTTTGATTGCGTGGAAATTCTCAATGTAAGATTTATCTGCACAGCAGATTGTGAAAAGATAAGGGGGAATGGTCTTAAACTGAAAAAGAAGAGATTCAGGCTACAAGCTGGCAGGAAATTTTTTGTGCAGAGGGTGGTGAGGCCCTGGCACAGGCTGCCCAAAGAAGCTGTGGGGGCCTCATCCCTGCAGATATTCAAAGCCGGGTTGGATGGAGCCCGAGGCTTTGTGATATCACACGCTTTGCACTCAAGAATATGTTTTCTGTTGATGTTGAGCCACTTTGAGGAATTTATGTACCCCAAAACAAGGCCACTTGGCCCATCTCAGATCTCTGCCATGATACTTTACTAACCAGGATGTGCTTTACTCCCAACACCCTCCAGTCATGCAGTTATGCATGCAGCTCATGTGCTCACCACTGTAAAATACCAAGGATCTCTTCAGAACAAACCTGGTTGTTGTGTTGACTGTTTTGCATATCAGGAATTCAGTATAAACAGACATAACTTGCAAGGGGACAGAGAAAGAAGGCGTAGTAAGAAATGAGTTTGATTATATATTTTTTTAAGGAATAAAAGGTAGTAGGTGAGCTAGTACAGATTGCTGCTGTTGGTTATTTTATTTTATTTTTTTGTAGTTTGTGGGCTGACTTGCTATGTTGGATTCTGCTAAATGTACTGATGATTTGATTAAATTGTGACCTCTCAGCTGAGCCCTAGGTTTTGATGTAGGTGCATAAGGAGATTTACAGTAATGAATTGTCAGGCAAAAAGAAAAAGACACCCGTTCTGATCCCTACACAAATAACGAAACAAGACTTGATTTTATACAGAGTAGCCCATTCTTATCAAATCCAACATATAAAATACTGCTGAGAGTGCAAATGTTATTTCCTTCTCTGCTATTAATTTTAAAAAGTGCTGTAGGCATTCATATTTTGCAGATGCTTGCTTAAGCTGTAAATACATGTCCACAAGTAAATAAGAAATTGTTTAAGATTGAAGTAACATCTTTTTTGCTGTGAGATGGAAAATCACTTGGAAAATTCTCCTGTGCTGCATCCAAAATGTCAGCAAAGCATTTATGTGCTTCACTGTCCCAAGGCAATGTTCTGAGCATGATGCCAACCACCGTTGATTTCAATTTCCCAAAAATTACTTTAAAAAACTGTTTTAGCTTGAATAACCTGAAGCAAGCATAATTATTCCTTTTCTCAACGTTCCCATGCTAATTCTCTGACAATTGTTCATATAAAAGCTTTCTCTTCAGTTTGTGGGTTGGAGGGAGTGCAGAAAAGCACAGGTTGGAGAAAAATAAGTTTTTTTGCATATATATTCTGATGGTCTCTAACACTCATCTGCCTGCACAAAGACTATGGCCCAATCTAGACAGCACTGTTCCAGCCATCCACCTGCAAACTGAGCAGTGTTAGAGATTTACAAGATCTGGGGTTACCCCTTTGTAGAACGCTGATAACATATGCACAAACCTTGCCAAATCTCTCTCTGTACACTGCTTAGAAAGTATTGACTCCACTAAACCTCTTTTTAGATGCCAAATTCATTTATTTGAATCGTGCTAGAGTCAGCTTCCAAATGGATTCTACAACAGTTTTCTATACAGCCTGCTTCCAGTTGGCCAAGGCTTTGAAGTGCACTAGAAAGACTTTTGTTTCCTGGAGGTTGGAAGTTTCAAAGATAAACTCTTCGTTCACCTGAATAGGAAGGTGGCAAAAATGTGCTAGAGCTCTTTCTAGCAAAATTCACATTGGTATCTTTCAGCAATTTCTATCATATAACATGGCAGCAACTGCAGGTACGGAATGTTTTGTAGGCCAACACTCATAATTTGGTAGGGTTACATTTTTGAGACAGCCAGAAATGGAGCTCATGTATTTGTAGAAGTTACTTTCTGTGTTTTGCTTGATAGACAGTCTTTCAAGTTTAGTTTTGAAATATAACTTATGTGAATTTTAACTAAGGAAAATCCAGTGAGGTTTTCTCATGCTGAGCAGCCTGTTAGCATCACTTGAGCATATTTAAATGTATGAGACAGGATTGCTATGATAGCATGTAAATAAATGGCAGGGCTGGTCCTACTTGGAAGCTATACATAGACTTATCAGCTATTACACATGTAGCAAGTCCAGATACTTGAAACACAGAAGAATATCAGAGATGTTTTAAAACTTGTGTTTTTCATTAGTCTGATTGTAAGCAGCATGCAAATGTTGGGGAGGAGCAGCTGAGGAATGAGCAAGCCAGGCATTTTATGGGAAAGAAGAGAGATACAATGCTTTAACCCTATGCAGAAGTCCAGTCTCTTCACCTGCAGTGGTCTATTATTCCTGTCTAGGTCTGATCCCTCACTTGGGGTGGCCAAAACATTTCAAGGCTACACACCAAACTGCATGAGTCAGAGAATGGAATTAATTGAACCATATTTTGCCAGCTTTGTTAACCAGATCAGTTCCCTGACCAGGTCAACTAACTCTCCCATGCACATAAAGAGAAGTACGCATTGTAGGGTGGACACTGGAGTAGAAGTGACTGCTGCTTAAACACTAAACTGTCCATGAAAACACAGGACTTTCCCTCTAGGCTGGAGAATGACAGAGGAGCACAGTGTTTAAAGGAATGGAAACTCAATAGATAAATAGCAGCAGGGAGAAGCAAAAGTGAGCCTTGCCAAAGAGGGCAGAGAATGAGGGAGAGCAGATCTGAGGAAAATGAACTGTGCTATCTGCATTGGTGATCTCTCAGTCAGGTGCAAAGAACAGGAGTTGGCAGGAAAACCAGTGTCTGAAGTCTTTATCCTCAACTGTGTGTCAGGGAGCTTTTAAACCAAACTTGGTGTTCAAGTAATTCCAGGGGAACTTTAAGTAAGGGCAGCAATTTGCCCTACTGCATTAACTAGATGTGGCAGGAGAGGGGGAACAATGTGTTCTGTGCTTGCTGCATTTACACTCTAGCATTAGCTAGAGCCGAAAGTACAGATAATCAATTGATGCACCTTCTAGTCCAACCTCTGCTGCATTTAATCTGTAAAAATTAAAATTTTGTGTTGCTTGTGGGTTCTCAAGTTCTTCTTGGTGGTTCTTTCAATGGGTAGAAACTCCAGAGATGAACCTCAAGTTTTACATGTGTGTAAAACATACACAACTGCATATAAAATTCTCCTTCTGTGTGTTACTGACATTTAAGTTTTTGTTGTTATGGTCAGTGACAGTTTCTGTAGTTTCCCAACACCTAGGTAGTGTCCTTTCAAAGTCAGTCATAGCATAGGGGATGGTTTTAGAAAGAAATACTGATGTCAGCCATTCCTGTGACTGCTTGCTGTACAAGTCTTGTCAGATAAGCTCAAAATGAAGTAAAAATATACCCTTCTCCCTGAGCTGCTTGTTGAAATGTTCATCTGCTTTCATCAAGAGAGACAGCTATCCATCTGGGTACCCACTGAGGTGACCCATTGCTTATTTTCCTCACAGATTAAAGATAACAAATGCTTTTGTACTAACGCTGCTTAAAGAAACTTTGTGGAGGTTGTGCTGCTTTTATTCCCTTTCCAAATCTTGATTAACTGGTTTTGTTCGTATTCATTTCATTCAGAGATACGTTATTTTAGCCATTTTCTGGTTTGCTTCAGATACATTTGGAGATATGAAGGTGTCTAAAGGGCAGCTTAAACCAAATCTCAAGCTGGGAAGCACTGATACAAAATACACTACTGAGGCACAGTGTCTCTTTGAAGAAAAGTCATTTTATCTGCTAAAGTTTCATGTATGACCAGATTTTCTTTGTGGTTGCATTATGTTTTCATTTCTCTTTTGTAATATTACTTCCTTTGTTCGCCATAGTTTAAATCAAACTACTATTAGAAAACAGAAGGGTGACACATAACTTCCTTCATTGCCTGTAACATCTCCATTATAAATCTTTAATGTATCTGCGAGGACTTAAGCAAATAAAGGCACTGATGAGAGGCTGCCTATTTGCAAAAGAAAGGATTGCTCACAAAGGTGAGTGATTGCAAGGTCAGGTTTGTTTGTGCTCCTTTTTATCTTTTGCTCCACAAAAGGATGAGTTTTGCAAATGCAAGTAGTTGTTGATTACTAACAGCATTCTTATCTGCCCTTAATGGAAGTCTGCTGTGTTCTGATCCTGGGTCACTGGGAGTCTCCTCATTGCTGTCTGCTGATTTGGGATCAAGACCCAAACTAGGATGCCAGGGGAAAATTTCTTTATAGGAGCAATTTGGGGTTAGATTTTTTTTCCTACTTGCTAGAATGTGAGTACCAACCTGCTCCCATTCTTCAGACAACTCTTAAAAAGATCATTGCTGAGATATGGTTCAATGATAGAAATGATATGAAGTGGCTTCAGTTGTTTTCTGAGCTGGAGAATCTGCTTCCTTCACAAAAATCCCCATAGAGATGAGAAGCACAAGCGTTGTAATGCTGTGACAGAGTCTGAACTGGGAGAGAATATAATGCTATTCATCTTTCATGTGGTGAACAGACACAGCCCATGAGAAGTGAATGGGGTTCCCTTCCCGGGTTTCATGACTTTGAATGATTTCTTATGATTTGTCATTATTTGAGCCTCTTGGAACAGGAGATACCTTCCTGACAAGTTGCCAGCTTGGAGTGACCTCCCTTCCCAGCCTAGTACCAGCTCTTTCTAAACCTCTCTGGAAACCTCACAGTAAATGGTAAAATATGCATAAGCTCACCTTTGTTCCAACTCCATGGAACCTCTCCTTTATAGGCCCTTCTTTGTGCTATTGTGCGTAATTGATAGGCCACACTGATATGATGTATTATTTTCCCTGATTTCCTCCATAAAGAGGAAGCACAAGGTTCACAACAGCAGATCCATCTTTATAGAGGAGGTAAACAGATCAATATGGCAAGGCTCTGTTTGACAAATACTTAGTGCCTTCAAGGGAGGTAGAAAAAATGATCTCGTATCTGTTAGTTGTTCCTCCTCTTAGCTGGATCATGCTCAGACTGAGGACTGATTTTCAAACTAAACTTGTGAAAATCCAAAAGAATTCTGCAACATGTGGTGTGCTGTGGTCATTTGGTAAGAAGTCATGGAAAGGTTGGTGATGCTGGCAGAAACAGTGGGGGCTTGAATATCAGTTCTGGAGAACAGTATTGAATGGGGGGCATCAGCTTACTTCAGGACAGTTTGTAGCTTAAACTAAAAGTGTGATGCAGCAAATTCTCCAGTAACCAACAAATGACTCAGATGGCGCAGGGATAGAAAGAGGAAGAAGGAAAGCTGTTTCCAGCAGATAGTTTGTATTTGCTTGAGCATGTGGTTCTATACTGCCATAAACCCTGATTGAAAGTCTAAAGCATAGCATTAAGAGAAAACCTGTGATTTATGATAAAAGAAAATAAATTCTTGCACTGTTGCTAGTGGGAGAAATGTGAGCATCTGTGTTTTCAGCAGCCTTCTGTCTTGCTTCATCGTCTTTCCCTCTGAACAAGGTACTGACTGGCACACTGGGGATATGATGTTCCTCCTGTATTGGAATCCTTCCCTCGCTGACTGCTATGAGTATTTGTGAATAGGACCCCAGAGGTTTAGCCTTGCCAGGGCTAGGTGAAATGGATTTGAAATGTGATGCTCAAGTTATGTTCAGAAAGCGTACGTGTCTCTGAAGCTGTTGTTGAAGCAAACACTTGTTAGGTACACGTGCTCTTTCCCTCCTATTTACGTTCAAAAGAGATTAAAAGAACGTTAAAAATTCCATGAGCCAAGTCCTAGAGAAAGAACCAAGCGTAGAGCATTTGGAGCTTCCTCCAGACATTTCTGTGAAAATCAAATGTCTGTTTTGCAGTCTGTCACTGATCACTGAGGTTATTAGTAGTTGTACTTTCATGGCCGTATTTTTTTAAGTTCATTGCATTGAATTATCCACCAAAAAGCCGTATGTCAGAATTCTTCTCTAAAGCTTCAGAGAAAGAGGAATAGTGGGCCAGTTCTACATCTTCTGAAGGTCAAACTGCCCTGTGGGAATACTTTGCAAAATGTTGAGCCTGATTTTTCAACTTCTGGATGTATTTTGGGTGCATATCTGTACTTCTTGAACAGCCCTTGGAAGCGGCAAGGTGTTGTTTTTGAGCTGTTGTTTAGAGCAGGAGCAGGCAGCAGTATTTAAGAAGTACTCGATCATAGTCCTTTAACCCTCCTTGAGCACTATGGCACTGCTGCTTTAGGAACAGAGCTTCTGGGGACTTGTGTGGGTGTGGAAAATGAAGATAGCCTGGCAAAGAAGGTATTCTGAATTGAAACTATTACAGAGTATTAAACAATTGCGTTTGGTAGGAAGTGTTAGCAAGTAACATTTAGCACGGCCGTTTTGTTGTTGAAAATGGATTGTCTAAACATATATCTGAAGATCCCAATTAAATTCAGTCTTAATGCTCACAGCAGAAAAGTTTAACAAAGATTTTAAGTCATCTGCTTTCATACATATGAATAAAATAATTAGTATGCAGCATATCTAAGTAGTTAGACACCATCAGAAAGTCTACCCTTGAACAATAGAAAGGAAAGAAAGTGCCCTTCCTTTGATAGTCTGGAAAAAAAGGCACTGCACATTTTGGATGTCACAAGCCCTAAGTTATTCTTCTGTATAAACATGACAGCTCTACTAAGCATGGTAGAAGAATTCTATGCTCTTGTTCAAATGCAGTTAAGCTTATCCCTTTGAGAACATGCTGAACGTTGTATTTTTTAAATTAACGTTGTCTGCAATTGGTTTCTGTTGCAACTATGACACATGTTTTCACTGTGCTTTGAAATTAGAGAACATGTTTATCCACCTATGATTGTGTGTGTGTGTGTGATTCAGTTTGGATATTAGGAAGAATTTCCCTTTGGAAAGAGTGGTGATGCATTGGAACTGGCTGCCCAGGGAAGTGGCAGAGTCACCATTCCTGTTTGAGGAAAGGCTAGATGTAGTACTCAGAGGTATGTGTAGTGGGTGCTATTGGTGGGAGGTGGGAGTTTGGACTATGTGACCTTAGAGGTCTTTTCCAATTTTAATGATTCTTTGATTCTCTAATGCAGCTCTGTACTGGAAATTTTGTGTCTGGTGCTCAAACATCAAGATGGTGCAGTCAGATTTAGCACTGTGAAGAGCTGGCAGTGCTTCTACAAGAGAAATAAGTGGTAGCAAGACAGCGATATGAATTAAAGTAGTCTAAACGTTAATTAAATTGGGTTGCAACTGATTACTGGCAGCGCAAGTTAAAATGACTAAACTTTCCTTTGTGTGCTTCTCTCTAAGATTGCAATGCAATAAAGGGAACTTGACTTATGAGGCAAGGTCCTTGCCAGAGCAATTTGAAAGGCGGGATGAAGTGAAAACGTTTGTTTGCTGATATACTTACTCTAGACTGTTGAGAAATTAGCTTTGGTATTTAATATTTTCCATTTAAATTTTGACATGAACAATGATATCTGGGAAATAATTCTAAGTTCCAGTTCAGGAAACACATTTTGATTAGAGATTCAGAATTGCATGAAGGCTGAAGGATAGGTATAATCTTTCTTTTTCCTCTTGTGATTCTCATTATGTACCTAGCATCTTTCCAACATTATTTGCCTTTCCTTTGCTCCCAATTTATATCTTTTGTTAGTGGGAGAAAATCATGTGAAAGCAATGACATGTTCAATTACCACGATTAATTTACCTGAATGTGTCTGATGATAATGTTATCAAAACTGTGTGTTTCACATACATCCTGCTTACAGGTAAAATCTTGGCTATTTCCTCATGATAGAGAATCAATTTTAGGTTTATAAATCACATTCAGAATTATCTTATAATAAATCCTCGTATCTTCCAAATTCATTATTGGCTTCCCTGGGTATCTAGATGAAGAAAAGAGAGATGGATGACACACACACTGATCATAAACCTGCTGCTGGAGAAAGCGCACAGATCGTGGGCTGAGGTCCTTGAATGAGAGCAGCTCTCACACCCACCAGGTGCTCATGAACAGAAAGGAACCCAGAGAAATTGAGATAAGAGAGAAAGGGAAGAGGTGACCAGGTCAGATTCGGACACGATTCACCTGCCTTGTAGATCTGCCCATCTTCAAAGTTGTACAGCAAGTGGAGAGTGTTTGTTCGTTGCCTTAACGATTTCACCCGATAGCACCTTACACCACAAAGGTTCTCTTAGGTAGGAAGGAGAAAATTATCTTGATGGCACTGTCAGGGAAAATGACCATTATCAGCATTTGTCTCCTTCTCTCGAGGAGCAAAGTCTTTAAGACGTAATTGTTGCATATGAGCAGAAAGATGTGATAACGCAGAGCTGTAATTGCAGGGTATTTCTCAGTGCCTTCAGCTGTGCCATGGGCTAAATGCTACACATCTATAGCAGCATTCCTGCAAAAAGCCTCAGCAGGCACTGAGCTTCAGCTGACTTATTTGAGAGAAGTATCCCTTTTAATCAAGTGATGTTTCAAATTTTGCACAAAACTAAAATGACACACATGTACCAGTGAGGAAAATTTTTCTTCAGAATGTGAAAGCTTCCTATATATTTCCCAGTAGTTTGCAATGACGAAATAAGGGCTGCTTACAAAGAAAAAAGTGAGTTGTGAAATTAGAGACTGCTTTCTTTAGTACCTTTTACAAGAGGCTGATGGCTATTTAACGATGATGTTCGACAGAGCAGTAAGAAAAGAATACCTAACTTTTGGGATTTGTGCATACTGCTATCAAAAATAAAATTAGTATGTGTTACCTTGAGGAGATAAACACACCTGGAGCCAGAAATGGCAGTAATTCTCCTAATAGCAGTTAGTCTGAAGCTGGACTATCACAAGTCACTAAGATAGCTGTATCAAGAAACCAGAGGAACGCAGCTTAATAACTGTCCCTAAATTAACAGATCAAAAGCTGCACAAATCTGATTTAAAATCTGTACAGAGCTCCTTCCAAAGGCTGCAATTATTTCACAAGCCCCTGTTTTGCAAACACTTTCAAACTATGCAAAGACCCCATAGGAACCAAACTTTAAACCATGCCTTCCCTTTGCTATACATTGCAAAGAGAAAGCTGTGCTACTGCAGGAATGGAGACATAGCACTCGAATCCTAGGAAAGACACAGCTCTGCTATGATAAAGTATTGCTTATAAACATTTACCTGCAAAAAAGCACCGAAACCAGAAATCAGACCACTCAAAATAGAAATGGGCTGTGTCCAACAAAGTAAAATACAAGGATTATTCTTCATCAATACACTCACTCACATAGTTGCAATCCACAGCTTTTCATTACCCAGTGCCACAGTCCCTATAAATCCAGCACTATATACAGACCGTAGCTCGCACCCAAGCATAGAATCACACTCCATAGTGATAAAGAACACACAAAGGTAGGCTGACATTAAGTTATTAAGCAACATCCCTGCTTAAATGCTACAGACATGAGTACAGAGAAAAGGCACAAACCTAGCAGCACTAGTTCAGCACAGGACCGTTCAGCAAGCACTGCTCTGCAATACACACAACAATGCAAAATTATTCACTTAGTGTCACTGCTATCGGCTCAATTCCTTCGCTTGATTTAGAAACAACATAAAAATTCCTGCAGCTCCTGCCACCGGTCCCGGACTGGAGGTTGTCTCTCAGGCAGCAAAAGCTGCAGGGCTTCAGCTTCTTAATAACCTCAGGAAGCGGTGCCTGCTGCAATATCAGAGTCACTTACTGCATTGCTTTTCAGCGGAGTGAAAGTGGCTGCTCTTCTCGGCCGCACATGGCTCTGCCAGCCGGAGGGGCTCTGTGTTCAGCACAATTCAGCTCCAAAGTCTCTGCGTGCAGAGGTAATTGCCTTTGCTCCGTGCTGGGCTTTTCTGGCTGCAGCGACTGCTCACCCTATCCATTGCCTCTGGTGGATGCTAAGTAAGCAATCCCCTGGGTCTTCATAAGGAAAGGATGAAGAGTCACAGCTCTCGAGAGCAGATAAGGTGTTCTGCTGAAAGCCACTGCTTCCATGGCATTTTAAAGGCGAAGGGGCTGGGGATGCCTTTCTTCACATTGCTGCTGTTGTGTTAAGTAACTCACAGTTGAATTTGCAGCTCAGTGCTGTTTTTATGTTTCAGAAAGATTTGAGGTGATATTACAAATCTCTTTTTAAAGGCTGAGGAATGAACTCTTCCAACCAAACTTAATCTTTTCTTTTTTTTTACAGAACAACGAGGGAAGGGGAGGGGGGCTCCCAGCTTGAGAATGGAGCATTACAGCCTCACTTACAGAAGGGGCACAGCCAAAAAGTAGCACCCCAAAGCTTCATGAATTTACATGCTGGACTTAGCACAACTCCACAGCTGTGTATCACCCTTGTCAGCTGTCTGTAGGATGTCTGTCAGTGAGGGCTTGTTCTACAGCATGCTGATGTGATAGAAATAATGAACAGTAATAATAGAGGTAGGAAGAAGAAGAGCCGCAGTACAGAATTTCTCATTAGAGATCACACAGTGAAATATTTGCCATTAGGAAAGCTGCGTGGGAACTGTACTCGTGTCCCTGCAACAGCTCAGGTGAGGTGTGGGTGAGTTTTCTCCACCTGGTAGCCCCCAAACGTAACACAGCAATCATTAATTAGCATTTCTTACAACGAGACGTTGTGTAAGGTGTTCATCATCCCTCTATGACTCCTGAGCAGATTTTCTGAGCCACTGCCAGAAGTGAAACTTCACGAGAACGGCAGCAGCTCCGCAGGGAGGGAGGAGGCTCCAACTCTGCTTGTGACGGCCTTGAGAATTCCCAGAGGCTGATTATCCAGTTCAAGTGGCACTGGGAAATCCCATCCGGCATAGAAATGAACCTAATGAACTTTGTAGGAATAATAATTGGTCTCTAGAAAAAGATCAGGGAAGGACAGGTATGTTGAAAGTGCAAGTCGCATTTTTTCCTTTGGGAAGTGTTTATCAGCTGGACTTCAGCTTTTTTTCCCCCTGAAATTACTGTATTAGTGCACCTTTCTGTGACATCTCTCACTGTCATTAGCACTGTTGGCGTTGTTTGCAGGGCTGTACATTTCCATCTGTAAAATTACCAAAGGTACTCAGTCTTCTGTCCTACAGATGTTGCTGGGAAGGTGATGGTTTGCATGCTCCCAAAAATAACATCTTGGAGAGGGGAAGCCTACACATGGTATAGTGCTGTCAGCATCACTTGCTTTCTACAGAATGAGAAAACACTCCTGCAGTAAAAAAAAATGGACCTTTATTTTCCTCTCTTTCAAGCTCACAGCTGTGGTTAGAACCAAATTTGTTGAGTCATGGAAAGTCAGAACCAACCCAGGTGCCTTGAATTTTAAGTTTATTGTACATTGTGATTATGCACTAGGTGCAGTTCTTAACTCTTAGAATGCAGAGAGGAAACAGTCTCTGTTGCAAGGAGTACTCAGTAAAACTGAGACTAAATGACTCAAGCGTGCTGCAAACAGGATTGCCAGGTGACAGCCTTATTGCTTAAAGATATTGCTTAAAGATCAGGAAAACCTGCCTGCATTTGGGACCTGCCACATTGGCAGCAGAAACAACTCATGGTGAGCACTCTCACTTTCATAGGAACCCATAGAATGGCATTCACGTTCACCACTTTATTCTTCTCTCATCTTTTTGGAACATAATGATCCTTCTAGAAGGGGTCTAGTCATCTAGTCCTTCTAGTAATTAAATTGTGTGAGTTGGAAGGGACCCTTAAAAGCCAGCTGGTCCAACCCCCGTGTAGTGAACAGGGACACCCACAGATGATCAGGTGCTCAGAGCCCCATCCAGTCCATTTGCTCCCCTTGGCTGGGAGATGAGTTATAATGAATATCTTTGAAGCTTGAGCTAAACTAAGAGAACTGAGCCAGCCCAGTAATTCAATGTGGCCCTTTTTAATATTCCTGCAGACCTCAGCAGTGGCCATGGGCAGATAAGTTGTTATTTCTAACAAGCACAGAAATCTGCTTTGGAGATACAGCGAAGACAGAAAGTTTTCTGTGGATCATTTTCATCTGGTTTTCTGGGCTCATTGCCTCAGCTCAATAGCACAGCAAACTGCTATGCTAACACATCACTTTACTTTCTGTTAGTTAGCAGTATTTTAAACCCTGAAAACAAAAAGAACCAAGCAAGTGATTTACTGGGGAGAGGGACGAAGGACAACATTCGCTTGAAGTCTTTAGGAGACATTCTAAATTTAAAAGCACAGTCAAAAGTAAAAGGTAAAAGTAAAGTAAAAGTAAAAGTAAAAGAAAAAAGGAAAAATTGAAACAGAACACCCCTTACACCCCGTACCAAAGAAAACAAAACGAAAAAAGCAATGAACCAACTAAAAAAAAACCAATCTAACAGAAAAGCCCAACACCAGAACAGTCTGTGTGGTCATTTCAGTGAAAAATAAACATATTATGAAATAACTATTATATCTAAGGAACAGACCAATAAATAGCCTGAAAGAGCTGAGCTGTCAGTTGGTTGTTGTACAGGGAGGTACCAGCACCTAAAAAGCAGTGTTGCACAAAATGATTTAACTGAAGAGCTTTTCCAAGCCAGATGGAGAGTATATCATATTTGCAAACTGCAATAAAAGAAAATTGAATTTTAACCTTCCTGCTAGGGAAATATAAAGGCTTTATAATTGACTCTGGCTATACAACATTGAAGAGAGTCAGATAGTGCAGAATGCCCATCTATGAGAAAAGTAAACTAGTTCATGTATGAATTTGTTTATGACAAACTTCTCTCTCTCTCTATAAATACATATATATATCATAGATATGTTGATATTTATATAGTAGCAAAATAGTTCTGCCAAGAACAGACTCCATAAGATAAAAGAATTTTATAAAGCTGTGTAACAGCTCAGGGCATGTTTGTTGTGATGCATTAATAGCCCCAGCAATAGTCTGGGGTAACTTGTCGTGGGTATTCTACAAAGAGGTCATGGCCACAACTGTAAGCTGGAGGTTGATGTTGGCAGGAAAGTCATTCTGTCCCTCCCATTTCTGGTGGAGAATAGAAAAAACAGAGAGGAAGAGACTGAGCAAAGTCTGCTCAGGTCATTTTGAACCTTTGAGGAGTTCAGGCAATGTGGATAACCTCTATCTCCTTCTGAACAGTTGAGCAAAAGATCATCTTTTTTCCTTATTCAAGTAATGTATTTCCAATTTGAAATCTTGTTTTGCTTCGTAATCTTTCAGCTAGTTTTGCAGTCTTCTGCTATGACCAATGGAAACAGCACTCAAAGAAGGACTTCATTGCTACACATCATCTTATGGTAGCAGTTAGTGGAAAATTGGCCTGATATTTTGATCAGTGATTATAAAAATTGGGTATTCCCATATTGAGAGCTACTACTTGGCTTGATGTGTGAGATTAGACTTGCTTGCATATGCATTAATGAAACTGTTATCACTGTTAAACTGTGTTTAAATGCATAGGGTGCACTCTCAATCATAACTGTATTATTCCAAAACAATTTAACCTTATCTCTGTGAAGAATGCTTACATTTTCAACAAAAGCATATGACTGGAAGCTAAAATGCAAATTTTAGGAATTTGCTTTTAATACAAACTGGTAACTGTTGAGTCATGGCCTGAACCACTGATTGAGCACCTGGGGAAGGGACTGCTCAGCCCTGGGAGCACAGGTGAAGGCAATTCTGCTGCGTGACTGGAAGGGGTGCAGCCTGGCTGTGCCTCTCTCAGACCTCATTTAAGGGCTGATTGGCACTGGGGAAGGTTCTTTGGTTGGAGATCCCTCCCTTGTGGGGTTTTCTTTGTGAGCCTGGATGTTCGGAGATGGGTGAGCGCTTTTCCTTCGCAATACCTTTCCATCGTGCTAGAATCTTTGTCATTATACCTCCTGCGTCCTTGTTCCACTGCACTGATCTTTCTGATTGTTACAATACACAACTTCAGTTAAATTTTTCTGACTAGGTCTACATAGGAAGACCTTGTGAAAGTGAATGCATGGGAGCCATTCCTGTCCCACCTAGAAGGGCATTCTCAAGTCTTTCTCAGATTCATTTCAGGCTGTTTCATTGGAGATGCTGCAGCTTGTGGAGATGAGCAAAAGGAACTGAGCATTCAGTCACTGAATGATCTTATTTGAATTGGAGATCTGCTTTCTAATTTCATGGGGAAATTAATGGGGGTTATCTTAATTAGCTTTTTTTTTCATAAACTAGCAGATTGCATATTGTTCTGTGTTCTGTTTGAATTTTATTTTTTTTTTATACTCTCAGTGGTGTTCTTATCAACTTGCTACAAAACACATTGTATATATTACACAGTCTGTACATTTTCTTTCATAATGTTTTCACTGAGTTCAACTTTTACTTTACTCTTTTAACCCCTGTGAAATCATTCTCAAGTCAATAACGAGTGGAAAAACTTTCTGGAAAAATCCAAATATTTCCCCAGTTAAACTGAGACAAGAATCACGGAACTGGAATTTGGTGTAACTTCAGGTGTTTAAGGTAATTTTTACAAAAATTGCCTGGAAATCCATAAAAAGTAGCACCAGACCTAATGAGCCTTCGGTTTGGCAAAGACATCTGCTTTGGGAGGCTGTGCTATGGACATGTGGGAAGCCACGGTTTTGTGTTTCAGCATGGGGGAAAGAAGAGCACAGAGTGTTACTGAGGAAAGAGGATGATGTGAACAGAAAGGTATGCAGACAGCCCTGATTGTCTGAGATCAGAGGATGCCTTTTCTCCAAGCACATTTTGAATGTGGATTTTGCTGTTGGGTTTTTTGGGGGAATTGATTTTGAAATTCAGAGGCTTGCATGTTTCATTCAGTTCTAAGGAATTTTTGACTTGGAGACCAGAGATAATCATAGCCTGGAAAACAGTTTAAGTGGAGCTGCTTTGGTTTTGGCAGTATGAAGATGAGAACTTGAGGTGGCCATGGCAAGAGAGAAGGGCTACTCAGAGGCCTGAAGAGCATCAGATGAGAAGGGCACTTGAGAACAGAGTAGTTTAGCTTCCTTTTGGATATGCTAAAGGAAGAAGTAGAATAATAGATTAATTAGGTTGAAAAAAAACATTGAGTTCTCCTAGTCCAATCATCGACTCACCCCCACCGTGCCCACTGACCACATCCCTCAGTGCCACATCCCCACGGCTCTTGAGCACCTCCAGGTATGGTGACCTCACCACCACTGTTTCAGAGAAGAAATTTTTCCTAATATCCAACCTGAAATCAAAGTGAGACCTGGAGGCACTGAACAAATCACAGCCACAACAATCACACACTGGGGATGCGCTACCGCATACGATTTCCAGTGTGGATGAGTTACAGGAAAAAGCTATAATAAGTGTCTACTCTCTCATTGCTATTCACTATGGTTATTTATTGCACTGCAATGAGAGATAATTTGAACAAAGTTAATTTTTCCCTATCAAACTTCTTTTGGTATTGAAATTTCAGAGGTATGGGTCAATATATTTTTACATAGCCTGTTCCCAAAATCATGCAAGGGAACAAAAATAGAATGATTTTTCTGAGAAATATTTCCTTTCTCCTGTGTCTTTGGAAAATTTTATGATCTGATGAGATCCTTTCTGCACATCTTTATTCTTATTCTCTCAAAGTTCATGTCAAACACCCAGTGTTCTGGGTGAGCAAAGAAGCACAGTAACAGAGAGAGCAATCTGGCTGCAAATGAAGGATTTCAAATAAAGTGAGGCCTTTATGCAGCCAGATTCTCCAGCAAAGAGAAAGACAAATGCAGTGCCCCTCTGCCAGCGCTGGCCATTACTGTTCTTCTGACCTAATCTACAGGAGCTGGGATGAGAGAGGATTCAATTCTTTGGGTCCGTAATTCTCTTCAAGGCTGGCTGACGCTGATAATACTGGTTTAATGCAAGAAGTGCATTAAAGAATGTAGGAATAAATGTTAAAAAGTAACTCTATAGTAGCCTCGTGTTCTCCACAAAAGAACTGGATAGCTTCTCGTCTTTATGGTTTCAGTATGATAGAGAGCTAAACGGGCCCTTCTGCAAGCAAAACCCTCTTGTTGGTTTGCAGAAACCAATGTGCTAATGGAAGTGCTAGTAGAAATGAAGCAAAATGACTGGTACGTTTTGTGATTGCTCTGGGAAGGTTTGTGACCCTAGGATTTACTTTGAGGAAAGATTCTTCTGTTCGTTTCACATGGCCCTAAAAGCAGACACCATCTATTAGAACTTGTTTCAATGCATGAATTTTGGCTTATCAGCTTATGTCTGGGTATAGCAAGTGGCAAATATTGGATGTAAATCTGTTTTTCAATGCATTATACGAAGCAGCAACTGCAAACATATGTAAAAAGATGTGTAGCAAAAGCAAAGCTGAATTGAGAAACAGTTATATTAGATTTTCTTAATGTATGAGAAAATCTCAAAAATAGATCATTACAGGATAGATCATAAGAGCTGTGAGTCGTACATTACCCCAGGGTCCCTTCAAAAATTTCCCACTATGTGTGTATCCTTTGGAACCGCATGCAGGTAAAATACGTATGATATGTGGAATGTGTAAGTCATAGGTTGAGGAATAACAGCTATGAACCAGTTCATTCATCTGTGCATAATTTTCAGATTATGTTGTTGTTACTCAGTATCACAAGATGTTTCTGACTGAAACCAAAATGAAAATATGGACTTGGAACATGAATCAATTCATCATGCCAAGTGGAAGATTTTCCTTCTAGGGAGCAAATGACATCTTTCTGCCATGCATGCTATGGAGTTTCTATGAGAGAAGAGAGGGTCTTGCTGTAGTTCAGAGAACTGCAGGAAAAAATGTCTTAAAAGAACAAACCTTCCAGTCTTTTCCATTGCCAAGGGAAATACAGAGAGGCCTGTTGGGTTAAAAAGTGATCTGAAGGCATTTCTGAAAAAGAACCGAAAGTCAGGTTGTTGTTGTGTTTATCTTAGCATGAAGAAAGGTAGCAGTTAAGAAAATGTTAGAAATGTCCGAGAGAAGCTGTGGTTCTCTTTAGTACAAATAAAACTCTGCACTGCATGAGTAGTTGTGGAAATTAGCCACATAAATTGATGTCTTTTGGAAAACGTTCCTCTTCTGTCTCCGTTCATACTTACTTTCAAAGAATTCTTCTCATTGGGAAAATGACATGCTTTTTATACCTTGTCTTTAGGAGGAACGGGAGAAGTGAGTTCTGCCCAAACAAATCTGCCCTCTGCATGCATGACGATGAGACCTCAAGCCAGATTTTCTTTGCTGAAAGGACAGCAAGTAATGACCTTAAGTTGTGCCAGGGAAGGTTCAGGTTGGGTATTAGGAAAAATATTTTCTCAGAAAGAGTGGTGATGCAGTGACCCAGGCTGCCCAGGGAGGTGGTGGAGTCACCATCCCAGGAGGTGCTCAAGAACCGTGGGGATGTGGCACTGAGGGATGTGGTCAGTGGGCATGGTGGGGGTGGGTTGGGATTGAACTAAAGGATCTCAGGTGGCCCTTTGCAACCTTGATGATTCTGTGATGCAAAAAAGCATACCTGGGATTCAAATTGGGAAATTTGTAACCCCAAATTCATTGGGTATTCTGCTGAGGGACAGCAGTTAAGCTGGGAACTGTCCTGGAGTTAGTGAGCCAGAAGGCGATGGCCTTAGGGAGGTTCACGTTTTTGCTTTGCTGTCCCAGTGCTTTTCTTTCAGTAGATTAACTTTTGGCTGTATTGAAGCAGCACTTACATGCAGCATTTTTTCATTAGACAAAACCATTTCCTCAGTTTATCTTCTGCAATTTCCAGTGGGTGCTGTAAAGCAGCATGCCAAGCTAGATTTAGATAAGAATTATCATCTCTGAGATCTTCAACCTGATGTGCTCGGTCAGATGGTATTTAAATTGCATCTGCAGACTGATTCTTCTGCCACACCACAAACCTCACTATGGTTCTGAGTTCAGGCTGCACAGGTAGAATTGTTACACTGCTTTTGTACCTACTAGGTATTAGTTTGTGCTGTGTGAGCTTCATTTAGTACAAATTACCAGCTCACATCAGAACTAAAGTTGTCGAGGGAGGAGCAGAGATAACTTTACATCTTGATTTACCAACTATGTCTATATTGTTCTTATGCAACATTATAGCCTTAAAATTATAAGACAAGAAAGGGGAAGACTGCATTCAGTTGAGGAGTTTTCTGAGAGATACAACTGGCAATGTTAGAATTTCATTCATTGCATGGCCTCAGCTAAAGATGCAAGGAAAGTTTCAGTTACTATTTCCAATAAAATCAGCTTCATTTAGTGATAAAATAAATCAGCCTCAGGCACAACTAGCAACAGTTCCATCTGAGACTTCCATTTCTTTGTGATGGAGAAGTCAGATGTTCTAAATAGATCAGGAACAATTTTTCTGTAAACAAAACTCGCTGCATTATAATATCTGTGATTTGATCTTCTATGCTCAGTACATGCAAGCAATGAGAATTAAATGCTTTTCCTTGAAAGAGAAAATAAAAACCCAGCAATGTCATTTTTTATTTTCCAAAGGGAAGGATCTAATCACACCATATGCGGGTTTGTTCTGCTGCAAGCATCTTTTTAAATCAGAATAACCTCAGTTTCTCAGCTGTTTAAAAAAAAAAAAAAAGCTCTGCTCCAGTAAATTTGAGCTCAATTATAACACTTTATTGCAGCAAACAAAATGCTTCAGTCCCTAGAGAGGAATAACATTGAGAATGATGAATCGTCTGCTGCTTTATGACCAAGGGCCTGTGAAGGGTCCAGTGCTGAACAAATTTCTTAGGTTCTGCTCATGTGAGGATTATTTTTACCTTATTAAAATAGTTTTAAAATCTCTGCCACAAATTGAAGGCCCAGAAAAATACTCCCTCTAGACCTCAGTCTCGTTATTGTAATATAATGAGTTTTAGGGTTTTGAGTTTTCAACGTTTTAGTAACCTGCAGCTTCTTTTCATGTTAAAAAAGATAAAAAAGAGGACCTGTATTTATTTAGCGCTGCTAGGGTTTGTCACATAATGAAAATGCAGAAAACAATCTGAATTCTATCTCAGTTTTGTTTGTGTCTATCTGTAAGGAAGTAACCATTGCAGTGTGAGTGATGGAAATTTTCACAAGAAACCCTTTGCAGACTTTATTTACTGTTCAGCTAAGAGAGGAATAGGAGGTTGTGCTGTACTTTTCTGAGAAGCCTTACACATGGGCAGTCACAACTTTCACTTCTTCATGCTATTCTGACCGTGCTGATGGCTGTTTTCATCATGTGCTGAGGAAACAATTGTGAATTCCATGTGATGAGTCCCTCTGTCCAGGAGAAGCTGAAAACATAGGACAGACTTCTCGAGGCCATCCCAAAATCCACGTCCTACTCCCAGAGTGGCTCAATAGAAAGGCCTTCAAAGGTTGGATGAGGAGAGCTCTTCCCTGCCATGGGGACTGTCTCTCACAGTCACCCACTCACCCTTCAGTGGATTAACATTGGCATTCTTTTGGGATGGAATGTGATCTTCAGAAGTTCATGACTGCAATACATGGCTATTTATAAATACCAGAGAGCTGAATAGTTATCCTGTGTTGCAAAGGAACCTTTCCTAATTCTGCAGTGAGATGGTGCCTTTTATATAATAGTTGGATGTTTTGTCTGAGTGGATTTGGCAATGGCTCCAGCAGTTCTATACGGTACCAAAAAGTCCCTTGGTTTGCTACTCCACTTCTTTCTATTCTACTTTGATGCTGAATTAGAAGAAAACTGTTCAGCCTTGCACTGAGTGAAAACAGAGTACTGGGTGTTAATAAAATTAGTTGATTCTCCTTAATACAAGGAGCCAGCTTGCTTTAGGAAGGCCTCTTTACATTCTCCCCTCATTGCTTTCTTTGTGATGTGCATCACGTTAGCAGTGACTAAGGGCAAAAGTATCAGAACACACAAAAGATTGAGTTGTTACATAGATCTGATGGGTTGATGGCTCAATAGTAGAACTAGATGATCTCATTGGTCTCTTCCGACCTTAATGATTCTATGATCAGCATAATGTTAATGACAGCAATTTTAGCAGACCTGTCTTCTCCTTTATTTCCACTGTGGCTTTTTGTAACACGATGTTAGGGCTGTTCACCATGTAACAGCTATCTGTACACGCCAGTAACTAAACGGGCATATTTGCTGAGTTATATTTTTCCAAAAAAGTTGGAAATGGATTTTCAGGTTCTTTTTCCTCTTCCAGGTACTTATGTTTATCTCCTGAGGCTTGAAGTGTATCTTATCTTAATAGGAAGTAGTGGTAGTAGGGAATTAGGTGAAGAAGTTGGGTGAAGTATTTTATGTTTTCAGTGCATTGCTTTACCCTCTAGGAGAGTATTTCAAGAAGTCTTGAAAATTATTTTCCGTCTTGTGACAGAAGTGATCTCTTGGATTTGGTTTTCCCCACTTTTTAAAAAGGAATCTGAAAAAAGTGAGAATCCTCAGACTTTCCTGGGAGAATATTCTTGGTATAAAATGGGTTGTAAAAAGAAACAGTATGGAAACAGTGTTGGGTTTTTCTTTTGTAGGGAGAAGGAAAGGTGAAAAACCAGAAAGTGTTAAACAAAGGGAAAATGCAAACTTACAAAGTGTGAAGGCTCTGTTTGCTGTACTTTTATTTGAAAGATCCTCGCTTATACCTCAAGTGAAGACTTGCCTACATGTTGCCCCTTTATTCATATGAATTACAGAAAGCAGAGAAAGCTTACTAAAGAAAGCAAATTCAAGAGTCAGAGATGCTGCAGGACAAGAGTCTTTTACACCAAGGATCTAACCAGTGAATCTGGGAATTATTTGTGTAGTGTTCTAGATAGCTGATCTTAGCTGCTGCGGTTTGGAGAACCAGGAGAATTTATATTGCTTTCGTGAGGAGTATGTATGCTTCAGTCTGTACATGTGAAGATTATTTATAGAGTGAAGTCCAAGAAAGCTGTTTAGTCTGGGGGAAAACGGAAACCAATAGGCAACAAAACAGTGGTCTAGACATGATACCTGGGGTAAACAACTTCAAGGGAGTTAAAATAACAATAACTCAATTAAAAAAAAAGTTGGGAAAATGCTCTTTTCCAGGCCCCGGGCACTGACACAGCTGGCTCGCCAAGTCTGAGAACCCAGAGATCAAAAAGGATGTGAATCTTAAAAGGGCCTTGTTGGAACAAGAAAGGAAGGAGTGGGCTGTGAGCAGCTGTCAGGGGATGAGAGGAAGAGTCTGAAAAAGGAAGGGAATGCAGCTGAGACCAAAGATGGAGATAACTGAACGCTCTGGAAAAACGTAGGCTGAAAATGCTGCACAGTGCTTTTTTCAGCAGCAGGTGGAAGTAAATCCTAGCGCACCTAGCAATATCGTAACTAGAAATACCTGATCACTGCCGAGACTTTTGATGGGATTTGATCTTCAGTGAGCAAGAAAGAGAATGAAATCTAAAATTGGATTTGAAACCCGAAATTCCCCTTTTATCTCAGATTCAGCTTATTTTGTTCTAGCATTTCCCTGAATTAGTCCAACTGTTCTTTCTGTGCAGTGGAGAAACTTAATGTCAGCTATACTCAGAGGGATCTGTAAAGTGCTGTTATCAAGTGAAGTCCATACTACAGTTATGGTGCAGTGCAGTTGTAGGGTAAGGATGCTTTTTTAAGAGGGAGTTGGATCTTGGAGACACGCAGGCAAGAAAGCAAAGCTGTCTGCTACTTACTTGAAAAGGATCTAAAACCTATGGTGAACTAAATTGAGCAGTTGGTCATTTTTCAGGTGGTGCACTGTTTGTACACCTGATAAATAAATAAATTAAGGTCAACAGAAGGAAGCCTCTGATTTGTTCTTCTGAATGACAGTGCAATATTTGGTAACCAAAGAACATCCATGCTCTCATCCCGTGCCTTAGTCTCACAAATACATGCCATTTAGCACTTAGCAGTATTCTTTTAGCATATTCTCATTAGAATTAAGATAAGGTATCAGACCAACAAATGATTTGAATAACTGGAAGTGATAAAGGCACAGGTTCTTGAGATTTCTTTTGCTGCAGGCTTGGCTGATTCAGGCATCTTTGTAGCACTGTCACTTTAATATTGCCTGATTTAATATTCCCAGCAGTAACTACCAGCTCTAACTCCTTGTCTGTTCTTTGTTCGCTTTATTTCTTTTCTGTTGTCACAGCTGTATAAACCCAAATTGTAAGAAAAATCCACAGGATTTGGGATTTCTCATCTTTTCTGCCTTCCTTACAAAATGTTTTCTGTTTCTTTCTGTCATTTCCTTTGTATTGCAGATCAGATCAGATAGGTGTGTTTTAGATATCTCAGCTACTTGAAATGAATACAAAAGCATGAAACATGCAGGTAATGAGGGTAGTGGGGAAGAGCTGGTCCTGTATAATACCCTTGTGCTGAAAGCTTAACAGAAATAAAAGCACTAACAAATCTATAAGGATAGATTTGTATGAACAGAAGAAATACAGGGAAATAATTAGCAAAGTCAGTTGAGAAAAATATCATAGATTTGCCTAAAGAGAAAACTTGGTCTTTTGTAGTTGCTGATATAAAAGCCACACGGAACTGCGAGCTAAGGATAGGGAGACTTGCAGGGAGTGCTGTGATCCTACCTGGATGAATAATTCATACAGTACAAATGGAAAGGGGAAAAAAAAAAAAAAACTAAATAAAAGAAAAAATATTTGATCAAATAAAGCTATTTTTTTAGAGACCAAGAAGTTTATGATTACATTGGGAATGCCAAAAAAAAAAAAAAAAAAAAAGTGAAAGTAAAAGCTCAGGTTTAGGAAGAGAGCTGTGGGAGGTGACAAGGCACTGCTGGCTATTTGCAGTGTTTGCTTGTGTCACTGTCCATTATTGGCTGGTGGCTAAAGCAACATTCTCAAGATTTGCTTAAAATCTCTGCAGAAGAATTTGCACTGAAATTGTCTGGGAAGCAAATCCCTTAAGCTTGAGCTCCTCTGGAAAATACACCGAGTTTGAACATGACAGTGAAATATCTTTTTTTTTTTTTCCCTTTAACTCTGATTCCAAGCTGTGCAGGCTGGGACAAGCCATAATCAGGCTCTTGGTAAATTAGTTGTGATCTTCTCCATGCATCACTTCTCTGCAGACAGCATCACATCTGCTAACTCAACTCCTGGCAGCTATATTCCAATACAGTAAGGTTTTCTTCTGCAAACAAAGGGCTCACTGAGATAACAGCATGCAAGCACAAGCGTTGTCTGTGCGGAATGAGAGTTTATGTTTGGAATGATTCTTCTATCTTTGAAGCCTTGAAAACCTTAATAAATATTTTTGAAGCAGATGACTGGGGGTTGTTTGGGATTTTTTGGAATCCCATCATGCCTTGGATTGCCATCCCATCCCACAGATTTGTCTCATCTATATGCTACAGCTCAAGCTGCAGGCTCCAGTGACTGTCTCAGTGAGCTGGCCACTGCATGGCACACAGATATTTGCTACAAAGTACTAACAGCTAAAGTAAATGAGATTCAGTTAAGCGTTCAGTTATTGCTTTTGAATTTGGAATTTCTTGCTCAAATCTCCAAGAAAAGATTATATTTTCCAAAAGGAAATCCCTCTTGAGGATTTACCATATAAAAGCTGTAGCCCAGAGCAGGACAGACATCATTCAGTAGTGATTTCTGTGTTGGAGTCTCTGCCATTGGAAGTGAAAGCTGGAAATACGCTGCAATCTAGTGATAAAAATTGGCCATTTTAGATTGGATCATTGGTGGATATTGGGATAAATGCAGTTTTCATAGATGGTTAGAATTCTCCCAGTAGACTTTAACTACAATTCAATTTGCTGCGCAGTGGCTAAAGACCCTTATGGTGTAGCCTAGTCCGTTCCTTCACTCCTCAATAACATGAATGTGTGCCAATCTTATTACAGGCACACATCTGCCCCAGCTCGTGTCAGCGTGGCTCAGTCCAGGTCCACTCACAGATGGATGTTTGCAGGGAATATCAAGCTAAGCAACAGCTTGGTTTTCTTTCTTCCCATCTTTGTGGAGATCCAGCCTAATGTTTCCTCTGAACATAAAACTATGCTGGCTCATATAGCAGAGGGTTTAAAAGTCTGTCAGAAATACTGTGCTGCAGAGTTTTCAGAGTGACGTATGTCCTCATTCCTCTTCAAAGCTGACATCCACCTAAGCTGTGTGGTTAAGAGCCAACCATGCTCAGTACAAGGCAGGGAAAAGGAAGGCTCAGCACTGCTCCCAAAGAGCTGCCATCACAAATCAGGCATTGCCAGCCTTGTGAAACCCATGGGAAGGGCAGCTCTTAGATCGTCATAGATTTACAGTTCTGAGTCATTGCTTAGTGGCATCCATATTGGAGAAATCTGTTGACAAGGAGAAAGTAAGGCTTGAAAAAAAGACATTAAGAGTTCTGGCTCTGCACAAAGCCCACCATGCAGAGAAGTCTGTGCATGGCTACAAACATGGTACGTATGTATGCTGGCCCCACTGTCATTGTGTTTGTTCAATAGGGCTCACAATGGTTCCTGCTACATTTTCCTTTGGCTCCATCTACAGCTCTTGGCTCCTTTCTAAGAATTCTCTTGTTTCTTTCTGCTCTTATTCAGCAGAACAGTACCAGGCATTGCATTCAGTTTTGAAATGCATTGAGTTGTTTGAACTCGCCACCATCAAGATCCTTTTCCTAGGGAAAAAATAGTTACAAATATATAATGAAAAGTGTTTAATGATCAGTAGCCTTCAGCATCTCTGACTGATGTCAGTTGGAGTCTTCCCATTGAAATTAACATCATTTATGGCTAAATAAAGGCCAGGAAGAAATGCATAGGGATGAAATATGTATTTTTAAATCTGTCCTTTGTTTAAAAATGAATAAATACCATAAAATTGAGATAAGGGTTAAATAAGTTCCTGAATAAGTAATGGTGATGCACTTAAATAGGTAGGATGGGTTATCAGTAACGTAATCAATAGCATAAGAGCCTGCTGGAATATTTATATCTGTTCATCTCAGATAAACCTCATTTTCTGTTTGACAACAGGAACAAATGCTGTTTATTACCAGGAGACAGTAAGGAGTAGGATTGAGAGGGCCAGATCTTATGTTCCACTCACAGCACTTCTTTGAGCATAGCATTTTGATTTGTATGTAACAAACATCTCATACTTTCGATCCATAATTGTTAATGTTTGATAGAGGGAAGGCTGTCCAAGTTCCAATATTGTTGGAAATTATCTTTTTAAGTAGTTATCCAGTACTACTGACATTGACTGAACAGCAAAGTAAAAATTGTCTCTTCTGATGCTAATTTTCGCATAATGTCCTCCACAGAAAGACACTGCATTCATGCTCTTACTCTATTTTGATAATGCAGCTCCCTGCTTTTCTTCCCAATTGTTCTATAGTGATCCTTAAAATAGAAATGCAATGTCTCTATATCTGTGTATTTTCTACTTCCAGCACGTATTCCAACAGTAATCTTGTGTCGTAAGTAAATGAAACCAGTAACATATTACTGCTTGTTGCTCAGTGTTTGCTGTCCAACGTTACTTCATAACCTCTGAGTTTATTAGGGGGATTTTGTAAGGCATTTCTGGAAACGCTGATCAGATGTAATTCCACCAGACTGAAAGAAATATTTTTTGACTTTGTGCTGTTTTGTGTCAAAGCCAAATTTATGTCTGGGTAGATATTACTTCTTATTTTTGCCAGATAAGCAGTAATACAACAAGACCTCTGTCTCTGCATTCCTCATATTTGGGGATCGTTGGCTTAGCAAGCTATTACTAACAAGCTGTTTTATTTGTGTCATATCAGAGATGAGATAACCAATGCCAGAATTTAGTTTTGTGGATCCTAAACAACTTTTCATTACATCTTTAAGTTGAGGGGGTGCACTGGGGCTGCATTTACATTTGCATCTCAGATTTTTTTTTTTTTTATTTACCTTGAGTTTGTTCTTTGCTACAGCTCTGTATTTCCCTCAGCCTTTCAATCTTTCACCCAAATGACATTTTTCCTTCTAGGAATTGACTGAGCTTTTCTGTAGATACAAAGCTAAATAAGATTTATCTTATTGGTAGTTAATAAAGTCTCGTCCTTAGGAAAACTGAATTCATGAACTGAATCTGTTGAAATATTATCACTAATGATAAGTTATTCTAGATCTTATTTTTGGCCATGTATCACACTCCTAAATGAGCAAAACGAAACAACGCTTTACTCATCAATGGAGTAGTCTTGGAATAAAATGGATTATGTTGTCCTAAGTACTGAACTGTTTACCTACTGTAAACAGACATGATGTCTCTTGACTAACTTAGAGGCGAAATGGACAACTCAATCCATCCAGCCCTGTTGTTTCTGTCTTCTTGACAAGAGCCTGGCCAAAAGCTGAGCCATGAGTTAGAACTTCATTTCATCTCACGCTTTCTCAGTGCCCCAGCTGTCTCTTGTTGCCTCCTACACATGGATGTAAAAAATATGCAGTGGAAAGCAGGGTTACTTGTGTGAATCAGACTTTCAAGGCAAAATATTTTCCTAGGTACAAGCAGCACCCTTAATAAAAACAAAGCACAGAAATCAGTAGGTCTTGGTGCTAGAAGACCTTCATTGCCACAGTCACCAGCCACTGGGTGTTACCAGTGTAGGAACTGAGAAGCAAAGATATTGAAGTATATAAGGAAGAGATCTTCGCAGTTTAGTAACATTGTGAGATTTTTTTTAATGATTTGTTCAGTTTTGCTGCTTTTATTTCTGTGCTGCGTGTTTGATGCATGAGCTCTAGAGTTACTGTCTTGATGATTTAAATTATATTCAGTACCTAAGTCTCATTTCACTGTTTGCTTTACTCATTCCTTAAAATGAGAAGGGCTTGTGGCTGCTTTAAACCATACAAAATAATGAGTGCTTGCTCACTAGACAAGAACTGCATAATTTCACTAAATACTAACATACAGTAGAGAAGACACTTTGAGAAATGTAATCTGTAATTCACAGCATTGCAAACCTCTCTTTTTAACAAGTAAATCCCAGTGGAAGATCTCTTACATGATTCTCCCCTCTGCTGGGCATTGTCTACGTTTAAATTGTTTTTCATGTTTATCAAGAGTTGACCTTATCTCGTGAGAGACAGACTTAGAGCCTCTCTCATCCCAAAACTTCACCAAAAGGGGTGCAATGACCGGGCAGACTCTTGCCCTCACTGAAGATGATGAAAGCTTGTCACTGACTTTGGTTCTTGCCTATGAACTTCAGCATTTGTTCTATCATGGCGTTGCAGTAAGTTTATATCCAGGTTGAAATGGGAGATACCTGTTTCCTGGTAGTTCTGTTTCCACCTTAAATCTTTAAGTATAAGAAGTAAGCAAAAAATGTTCCCTTACTTTGCCTGTTCGTTGCTGCTGCTTTTGATTTAAAGCCTTTCAATTAATTGAGTACAGTGATGACAGTAGGAAGTTGCTGTCATGTGATTTGTGGGACAATTTGACTTCCACAAAACTGTTGCAGATCCAAAGAAACAGTCCACCAGACCGGCTGGTTTGTATGAGGGAGGAGCACGGATTCTTCTGGCTATTAACTCGGTTTCCATTATGCTACAGCTTACAGTGTGAAAGTAGCCCGACTTGTAATGCTACAGCTTAGCATTTTGTCCTTACCTTCTGCTTTTCATGAAAATAATTCAGTGTGTTACCACAGAAGCACTTGCATGAACCTGTTATAAAACTGCTCCGAGTCTTCTTACTTAACCCCTGAACACGACATATCCTAGAGATTTTCTGGGACCCAATTCTTCTACATATGAAGCTAAACCTTGCAGAGGGAGGAACGTCCTTGATTGCAGTGGCTCAGTTGAGGTATTAATGGATAGTCCAATGTGAGCATTGAAACCAGAATCTGGGCATCCATCTACATCTGGGTGACACTTAATTTAAATAACCTCCTGTGACCCTTGTTGTGAATAGTATTGTTCATCTAATTATAGGCAGATTGATCTTGCCCATAAATCAGGTGAATTGCGTATAAATCCTTGATGTTAGGGAGTAGGATCTTAAATGTAAGGTATGTGCAGAAAGAATATAACATGCAGAATAAATTACTCTTGCCAGAAAAGAGTTGATTTGCTGAGTTCTGTTTAGTTTTTAATTTATAAGAATCTCACCCCATCACATTCTTTGCATCTTCTGTTAAAATATTAAATGACACTATATCAAATAAATCCTCTGTGACATTAAAGGAAACAGAGAACTTAGCCATGCATTAATTACACTCCAAAATGTGGCATGCAGCTTAATAAGCATAATTTCAATAACCTTCAAACAATTACACCTATCTTTTAATTGGAGCAAAGGAAAGCTGTGATGCACGCTTTCAGATAAACTGTTTCTTATGTGGAACTGTGCTTTGCTGACGAGGTGCACTTCTTGCAGCATGGCACACGCCAGTCTTGTTACGCAGGCTAAATTAACCTCCTGGATATGATGACAATAAAAGGCATTATGAGAACCAAGTAGACAATACAGGCATCTCTAAAGCAAAGCTTTCTGAAGAACAGATTGGATTTTGCTAGGAAAATGAAGTCATTTGTTTCTGTTTAAGGAAAACACATTGAAAGGACCATATATGCTTCAAATCCAACAATAACAGTTTAAGATGATAAATGTTATTTTAATGATCCCTATCTACTTTGTTATCTGAGTCATAGCACATATGTTTAAAACAGAAAACATCAGAATCTGCAGAGAAAGTATTAACATGGGGAAAAAAATCCCATACAAAATCAGAGAGAGATTAATAGTTTTAATTTACTTAAAAGATATTCACAAACTGTTACAAAAAACAGATTGGTCATAAGAATTAAAGTTGTTAGCATATGCATCTCACAGATTCTGTTATGTTCCTTATGCTGGCAAACTGACTAATGATTTCAAGATTGCTCTCCAGACCGAAACATGACAGTCCGTGTGCTGTGTGTCAGAGCTCTCACTGCTCTGCAGCAGAACAAAACATAAATTTTGCAGAAGAATTTAGATATTATCTCACAATCTGTTCTGGTGAGAAGAAAGTTGTATAGCAGCTTAATATATATTTCAAACAGACTCCTGCAGCATGTAGGTGAATGATATATTAAGTATACTGGCCTTGTATTTCATTTTCTATTTTTTTAATACTGTAGCCACAATCTTAGTATTTCATTGTCCTGTGGATTCTTCAGTTGAGAACTTCTGCAGACAGTTTGGCTGTTTTCTTACATATGTCTGGTTTTTTGTTGTTGTTACAGTTTGGAGGCACTCAGAACAGGATGGGCTGAACACGCAGGTAGTTCTGTTGAAAGTAATGGCAATTGAACTGTGTACTCTGAAACCTAATGGTAATAATTAAAAATGTTAATGCTGCCAACAACCCAGCATTATTAGCTGGATGGGGCTTTGAGCACCTGATCAGCTGTAGGTGCCCCTGTTTAGTGCAGGGGAGTTGGACCAGATGGCCTTGAAGGGACCCTTCCAACTCAGACAGTTCTATGATTATCTACAGTAAGCATAGGTATTTGGAAACATATCCAAGATATTTCATTACAAAATCCGATCATAAAATTAAATATTTTGCCAAAAAAAAAAAAAAAAAAAAGGCAAGATGTCTATCTCTAACAAATCCTGGTAGACTAGAAACTTATGGCTCAATTATCCTACACTGTGTAAGTCCTCAGTATTAACAGAACTGCCTGGAAAATATGCTCCCATGCTCTTCTGAGCAAAAAGATGATGCTAGCGAGCTTTGCAATTGATGTCAGATGACTGGGGAGTGAAACTCCAACCCCATGTGTTCCAGTGGTGAGGAAAAGTCTTGGACTTCCTGAGCATTGTTTCTTCTGCCTGGCAATGAGGATAGGAATAAATGAGCAACTACCAGTGAGCTCCTCTCCTCTATTTTAATCCCCAGACATACCCTGCAGGATCACACTTAAGAAATTGGAAAACATTGGATCGCGCTATTTAACTGTGATTAAGTAAACCTCCATTTGGCTGTGCAGGGTTTGCTTCCAAAAACATAATACAAATAAGTAAATAAATAAATTGGAATTAATCTATACTTACAACTGTGGGGCAAATTTACTCCAGAAAATAAATCATGAGTAACTTAAGAAATATCTTTTCTTCCCTGTTGCCACTCTTTTGTTTCAACACAACCTGGTGGAGTGGGCTTTGCATATGGCTATGTGCTTCCAAGTGACTGCTGGATAATTAGTAATTCAGCATGACCCTGAATGCTGTCACCCACAAGATGGTAATCATACATATTATGTCTATTTTGCCATTGCTTTGAGCAGGAGAAGAGGGAAGGATTTGCCTTCTTCACCAAGAATTTTGGCAGTAGAATTAATCTGATTCCTTATGGTATTAATAGGAGTTCACTTTTTTTTTTCTTTAATTCAAATAATGTCTGAGAACAGGATTTGATATTAGATATTGTATGGGAACTGCTGAGTCACGGCCTGAACCTCTGATTCATCACCTGAGGCGAGTCATGAGTCAGCCAGAGGAACACAGGTGAAGGCAATTCACCTGTGCTGCTGGAAGGGGTTGGAGCCTGGCTGCACCCCTCCTAGACCTATTTAAGAGCTGGCTACCAGAGGGGAAGGATCTCTTCTGGAGATTGCCTCTATTGGTGTTTTGTGGTGAGCCCAGCCAAAGGGTAAGCCTCCCATTTTATGCTCTTTTGTTATCATTGTCCACTTTGCCTAACTCTCTTGATTATATTGTGATTGTAACATCTTGATATCCATTGATTATACAGAAGTGATAGTATAAAAATATTGTGTCAACATGTTTCCGTGGAAAATATTGCAAGAAAAGATGTGTTTGGTAGATGCTGATCTCCAGGACACATTGCCACTGTTCTGTCACCTGTGGTCCTATAGTAGAACAGCGTCCAGTACTTCAAATACTCAATCACATGCCAAAGGATGTGTTCATGGGAAGGAGAAGATAGTGTTCTTCATTGGTAAAATGCAGAGTATGCCGTATTTTTAATGATCACCTGTCATTCCAGTATGAGTGGTTGGCAACCCTGCCTGTGGCAGGGGGTTGAAAATAGATTATCTTTGAGGTCCTTTTTAATTCAGGCCATTCCATGATTCTCAAAGGCCTGATTTGCCCTAAATTCAGTGAGGCAGCTGAGGGTAAGCAGGGGGATTCAGCAGTTATCTGATTCTCATTTTGGCACTGGTCAGCATCAAAACTGTGTAGACGTTTATCACTACCCAGCATTACTATTCAAGATGAGAATCTACTCATGTGTCTCTACTAACATTTAGCAGCTCCCAGGCAGCTGGGTCACAATTAGGAAGTCTGTCCTTTCTCTCTGGAACATCTGTTCCAGGTAATAGGGACAGCAGAGGAAACACTAGCTTGATGCTGAGTATGATTAAAGGCAAATTTAGAAAAGAATCAGCTGTTAAGCACCATTCCAGGAAGCACTGGGAGCAGTACTTTCCTGTGACCCTCTATTATTACTTAGATTCTGGCTAACTACATTGCACACAGCCCCCTCCTCCGCTTGCTCAGTGCTCTGGTCTGTCTCCATCACGCACAGTCAGTGCCAGAGATGCTGGTGATGTCATTGCAGCATGGGAGAATATGTGTAGTTCTGTCCAGACAAATGCAGCTGTACAACCTTAATACCTGCCCCACTTGGGTCTGGAAATTGCCATTATCTCTGCAGTCCTCTATAGCTCTAACAGACCACAGGCATTCCTGGAAAATCCTCTCCTCTGATTTTGTTTTCAGTCACCTTTCAATGCTCTTAACTGATGGATTGTAACTTTGAGGTGAAGCACAGTGTTCTTAGAATGGCAAACACTGACAAAACTTGGAAACATCAGATTGTGGAATAATAGCTCACGATCTGAAGAATCAGCCACTAATCGTCTATCTGTATTCCAATCTTCTGTCTTTGTTTATCCTTCTCCTTCACACCCATGGACAGGATAAAACACATCATGAAAGAGGCAGTATGGAAAACAGTGGTTTACTTACGTCCCACTGACAAAACTTACAGGGCATTTCCTTCCCAAGTTCAGTGTGAGCATGCTGGAGTGAATTTCATGCACACTCAGAGAGAAATGTCACTTTGGAGTGGGTCTTCCAGAAGTGTGAATCAGTCTGCTTGCCCACTAGGAAAGGAAAAGTCCCAATAGTATCTGAGCCCTCTGGCATTGTTCTCTGCAATTTGGGGGTAGAATTGTGGAACAGCGAACTACACTTCTTATCATACCTCTTAAACATGCATGCATGACAAGAGGTTTTTATTTCCACTTCCAAACTCACCAAATGCATTTGCTTGTATCTCAGTATGCGTTTCCATCCTATTTGCATTGTGTCATTACCTCCTGCACCAAAAGACGCAGCACTCTGTGTGCCAGCTCTCTCGCTCTGCTGTTTAAAATCCTGGTGCTGAGCCTCCTGTTCCAGGTGATCGATGCAGATGCAGCCCAGGTGGATGGAAATTAATTGATGTGACATTTTACAATTAATTCAGAACATAGGGCTGATGTTAAGAGGGGTTTTAATTATTCAGATGAAGCCTCCTAGTTCAGGAATCCCCTTAGATGCAGTCTTCTGAAAGATGTAGGAGTGCAACAGGGGGAAGCATAACCATTTGCCTTGTCTTTGCCTTGTTTTCTCAAACACTGCAGAGATAGTGGACACTGTTAGAATGAAAATGCTTGGGCAGGTGGATCTTTGGGCTGATTAGATCTTATACACTGGCAACTTTTTCAATGTAAGCATTCTTTATTTTATTTTTTACATGTTAACAGATAAAGAATTAGACTGTACTTGAGGTGATCTGGAAGGATGGATAAGAAAGAAAAATTATCTACTGCTATATATATATAGCTATTAAAATATTCAAGATGGTTCTTCCTTCTTTGTAAATGCAAATGTAAGAACCATAAAGCATATGGTAAGGGATACTCCATCACTTCTGAAGCACACTTTTGCTAGTATAGAAATGAGTTATGTTACATTCCATAATTCAGGGATTACATTTTGAACATAATTAAGCATGTCTTTGAGGCACAGGTACACATATTCACTCTATTTCAGAAATAAAATCAAGTTGGAAGCTACCAAAAATATTTTCTGTAAGCATTTAAATGAATGGATCTGCTAAGAATTTGCATAACGTCTTGCTCATGAAATGCAAAACCTGTCATAAATCATAATTCAATTTATAACACAATTAAATGCATGTGTCTCTGTTCTCTTTTATGGTTCTTGGAAACTGTTATCTTGCACAGCTGAAGAAAGAGGGGCTGCTGAAAGCTGAGAATGAGCATGTAGGAATAGAAAGCAAATACCAGGCAGCCACTTCCTTACCTGTTTGTTGTGTTTTTTTTTTTTTTCAGCTGTCCTACAATCAGCCAAAATCGTTCAGCATACTTCAGATTCCTTCTAATTTCTTATTTTGTTTATGACACAGTGCCACCAAATCTCGTGGGACTTGGGCTGCTCCATTGAAATTAATTGTGAGAACCTTTCTGCTATTTTGGACTTTTTGCAGCTAATGATCCTCAGCAAATCTCTCTGATGAGAAACAGAAAACTACACAGGGACTAAAATTCGATTTGTAAAACTTACCAAAAGACTCATCATAAATTCTCATTTCAAACCAGGCATACGCCTCCATTAAGTTGGCAGCAGTATTTTTCCAACATTCTGTGTTTTTAAAGCATGCTTTTCAAAGCCCATTGCCATAAATTTGAACTTCTTCTAGGCCTACTGTTGGTTTCACTGTTCTGTCAGAACGCATCAATCTTTTGCAGATTACACAAAGGTCGATTCTAGAAATAGCATTGGAAACCTTGAAAAGCTGAACTGAGAAATGAAATACTTCTGACACAGCGTGTGGAGATTACATTACTTGAATCTTTACATTTTACTGCAATCATTGACTTAGTTAAGGGGAAGATAGGGTAGCAGGAGTCTGGGAAACCAGAAGTTTAGTGCTGACCTGAGTAGTGAATATGAAAAAGGCCCTTTCTTCCATGCAAATGACTGATCATTTTTAATAAATTAACCAACATAATCTTAAAATCCAGCTAATATCACACAACTGGTGAACTGAGCGACGTCATACAGAGGCAGAACTGTAAATCAGTCACAGAATACCTCAAGTTGGAAGGGATCTCGCTGTCACAGAGTCCAGCTCCTACATCAAGTCCAGCTCCCAGTGAAAGCCTTCCTCCAGCTGTGCAAATTTGTTTCTGCAGAATTTAGCTCAAGCCTTTATTTTTAAAGCTGGAAAGGAATAAAAGAAGTTGAGGAGTGCCCGGTGACTTGGGACTTTGCTTCTATAACTCCAAAAGGTCTCCAAAAAATCTCACCTCGTGCTTTAAATCAGCGTCCTGACTACAATATATCAGAAAAAGAAAATCCCTTCAAGTAGGCAAGCTTTTACTGAATTGCAAGGTGAAACGTCATTTTGAGGAGAAAGGCTTCACTTCCTTGTGTCATTTTGCTGATTCACATCCCATTCTTGCTCATACCCTGGCATTTTGGTAAGCAGAACGCTGTTTATAGTTTTTGTTTTTTGCCTAATTGCTTAAGAGAACTGTTTCAGAGACCTAAGTACATATGCACCATAAAAATTTTATTCCTGTATGCTATGTGGTCAGTTCTGCCCAAAGGAACCACCAGCAGCCTCTACGGTTTTAAGGATGGCTTTGTTTCTGTCAGTAAAGGATGTTAATGCTAGGAATGCTATTTAACATTAGAAAAATTAAATGGAATTAGTAAACTTCGTACATTTGCTAATGTTTTTGCATCAGTGACTCCTCTCTTTGGCCTGATAATCGAGTTTCATTGTTCAAATATTCATTGTATGTGGTTAAATGGACACAACCCAGGACTATATAGAATGTTAGAGCTGAAAGTAACCAGCACAGGAACATTTGACTGATTTCAGTTACTTTTCTCAGGTAAGGGGAGTTCTGCCACTGACATTTCATCTCCAACAGGATTTCTCCAATAGTCAATGTCATTTCCTCTACAGTAAAAGCACAGAGAATTTAACAGCAATAACCATCATAGAAACTGAATTTCTATACCTCCAGGACTGATCAGAGATTAATGTAACTTCCACATTCTTATCAAGGTATTTTATTGTACTTTATGGGAACAATACAATTTCCTCTTAAACGATATGGGGCAGTTTAAAGAACAAGGCTGTAATTTCTTAACAAATGCTTTGAAGACCTTCAGGTGATTGTTCATTTTTAAAATGTCATGATTTTCTCTATAGCTTATTTAGGCAAGTGTGGTCATCCACATATGACAAAACAAAATTAAAAAGGGCACTTAATATTCCAGCTGCCAGCAGTTGGGTGGATGGGGTTGCTTAATATACACGTATTGCTCCAAACTGTCCAAGACTTTTGGATAAATTAAGTGCAATGTATTAATGCAATTGCAGTGGCAACACAAATCACGTAGCTGGGAGGTCTTTTTACAGTATGAGACATTATTAACGTGTTCCTGGTTCTGATTATACCAGATTAAAATGTTTGAAATTTTACCTACTTTCTTTATCTCCCCAGGAGAGTAAATTCTGTTGAGGAGCTGAATTCTCACTGTTTCAGACCTTGGTGTTCAGCTGTTTTAAAGTGGAATTGCCATAGACTGGAAAAATAGCCGAATGACCTTTTATATACATACATACATATATATATTTGACACATTTTTTCCTTCTCCTTTGAATTATTACCTTTTTCCTTTGCTTCTGGACTACATTGATCCAGGGTGGATAAACCAGCTTGAAAACACTCATTTCTTCATATGAAATAATAATTTAAACAACCAACACAACACAACACGACTTTCCACTATTTAAAAGAAATAAAAACCTCTTAGAAATTATTATTGCACGGCATGGGACAAAAACACAAGGGGAGATAGAAGTTCAAGTTTCCCAACTTGCAGATCAGTGCTGAAATTTCAAAGGAAATGTGTTAATGAGAAACAATTATAGTGTGCTGCAGTGCTTAACTGATTTATTTGTAGTTCTAGTGCCAAGATGCAGAAGACACATCTATGCTGAGCACTAGTATCAGTGATAATAGGCCTCTAAATTGGAAACGATCATTACAAAGACACCAACCAGACTCTTTCTCTGGTACATAATAACAAGATTGAGATAAAAATCGCTTTTCCTAATTCGTTCACTTTCCTGTTGCTGCACATCCTGTCAACATTTGTTTGTAGTTATATTAATATGGTAAATGAAGCACCCCGTTGTGCCTCACAAAGAGTAAATCTGTCTCATATTGCTATATGTATATATTTTCTCTTGGTACTGATAATGTGTTGTTTAATCTCAGTGAGTGTAAGGGTATAGATCAGTGCTGGAACCCCATCCCCTAGGAACTGTGCTTCAGCCAGCGGAACTGGGATCTGGATCATTATCTTGTAGAAATGAAATGGTACCTAGTTTATTTCACACTGTACTGCCTACCCATTCTGTGTGTCACACAGAAAGTAAACACACGCCATGCATTTCCACCATTACTAGAACATGCTTCAATAGCAGTGATGATTTCTTTCATCAGTTACCACTGTTAGAGATCTCAGCACAGACATGGAAAGGCTCAGAAGGACACAGCAAGGAAATTGTTCATTCCAGATAAGTAGAGGACAGTTCAATTCATTTATGGATTGTTTCTAAAAGACTCTGCTAAAACTACCTATTAAGGTAGAGGAGATGGGGAGGAGGGAGAATCAATCTCATCTCTCAATCTAAGTGAACAAAGAATTGCATGTGAAGCTGAACGGAGTGAATAACAAAGCTCACACCAAACCCAAAGGAAAAGAAAAAAGAGCCTTATTTTGCATAATTATGTCTGAATTGCACTAAATTTGACAGAACACGTTCCATTGTAAGCCCTAAGGTCATATTTAGGTGGAGCAAAGCATCAGATATACTGGCTGCAGTGTGCTTTTTCTGGTCTAATCTGAAGTCTCATGGGACAGCATGCAAGGGGATGGCATGCACAGTTGAAGAGCTTTGGTTTAAATTCGGTTGTTCAGTTTAATTGATACGTGTGTTGAAAGCTATGACAGCACTCTGTCAGATCTCTACGTTTCTGGGGTGGCTTTCTTATCTCTAAAATAGAAATGAAATAGAAAATATTAATGTTGCTCTGTTAAGAGAGTGATAAGGTTTAACTCATGAATATTTGTAAATTGCTTCACAGGACACTTCAAAAGTGCCCATTGCACAGTGTGTTTTTAAATGGTGTTTTACCAGTGCTACCGTGCCAAGGGTTTGGTTGAAGCTTGTGTTTAAAGCGATGTCACCAAGGCTCATGGCAGAGCTTTCATGGTCAGTACTACCTGCATAATTTGAACACGGGTCTTCATAGAAACCCACAGGAACAGAGCTCTGCCCTGTGCCCTGGGGTAACCTACTCAGAATGAGCTTTTTCTCCCTAAATGTAAGAATCTAGAAATACTATGACCAAGGTTCTAAAATGACAGTAACAGTCCTGTTTGAATGAAAACAAATTGTATTTACAGAATTGCTGACACAGCACGGTCTTCTTGTACTATCAGTATAAAATGTAGGAATTAAGAAGGCAAATAAGAGCATCCCAAACTCAACAGCTCCAGGAGGCACTAAAGCAGCAAGACATTAAAAAACAGCCCAACATCTCATAGGCAAAAATAAGTAAATCAAAGATAAAGTAAACTTTCTAGATAAGCAGGAGCATTTTAATGCTATCCTGATAAAATTAATCTACAAAGAACGAGTCAACAGTTTCCATATTTTCTCCATCTTTCTGCAAATGTACATCCTCATGGCTGAACTGTTTCAGGTTACTTATTGATCAAAGTAAGGGAGCGATGTGCAATTTTTTTGCCTTGAGTGATTCCATTAACTTGTGCAGGACTGCTTGGGGCCACCAAGCACAGTCGAGTGAAGCCGCTTAACGATTAACAAACCTCACAGCGTTCCAAGGGCGTGAAAGAGCCAAAAGCCATTGCAATACAGGTTTGCTTTGCTAGCACTGAATATACACTACATGTGACTGCTGCAGTTGTCACATGGGTTGCTTCCACCAAATCATGCAGCTTGTTAATTAGAGTTATTGAATTGAGTTGGAAGGGACCCTTAAGGGTCATCTGGTCCAACTCCCCTGCACTGAACAGGGGACGATGAGACATAGATGTAATCTGTATATACACATTTGGGAGGAGCGTGGTCGCCTGTCTGAATTCCTTGATTCTTTTTTCCATTCAAGAGCCCCAGGAACTGGGAGGTCAGGATACTAGGAGAGAAGGTTCTTCACCAGCGGGTGGTGGGCATGGAGCAGACTTCCCAGGGTGCTGGGCAGCCCTAAGCTGCTACGGTCTGATTTTTGGGTGGCCACATGTGGAGCCAGAGTTTGGACTCAATGATCTTTATGGGTCCCTTCCAACTCAGAATATTCTATAGTTCTATGATTCAGTTATAGCATTTCAACTAGAAGCACAACGAAATCAATATTATTAATAATAGACAAAGTCTCTTTGTAAGCATGACCCACTGGAAACATCACATCTTGACCTCCAGACATGGGCAGCATATTTGTGACTTGAACACGCTACCGGACCTCAGCTTTTCCCCCAGAAAGCTGTAGAGCGTTTGCCCAGCTGAACCCCACGCCACTCTACTGCGAGTGCGTTCACCGCAGCAGAACCCCGCGGGCTGAAGGACCGGAAGCCACGGTCGCGGGCCTCGGCTCGAGAGCTCTCCCTCAGGAGCCGCGCCCTGCCAGGACCGCGCCACGGCCGCGGGTTCGAACCCCGAGGGGGGCGGCAGCTCCGGGAGTGGAGCCCGGCGCTCTCACACCGGGCTTCGGCCGGGGGTCCCGCTCGGGCTCCGGCGGGAGCGGGCGCAGCGCACATGTGCGGCCGCCCGGCACATGCTCACTGCGCGCGGCGCATGAGCAGAGGCGGCGCGGGGCCATCGGACATCTTGGGCCGCCCCGCACCGAGCGGGGAACGCCGTTGCCGCCGCCGCCGGGCCCCGGGGCGGGAGCAGCCCGACAGCCTCCGCGCCTCCCGCCTCGCCCGCCCCGGCGCAGGCTGCCGCCCCCGCCTCCCCCGCTCCGCTCAGAGCATCCCTCCTCCCCTTTGCGTTTGTCTTAATTCCGCTCAGAGACAAGATGGCAACGCCGGCGGCGGTAAACCCTCCCGGTGAGTAGCGCTGCTGCCGGTTCGCCCCGCGTGTCCCGGCCGCACGGCGCGGCCCCGCCCGCCGCAGGCACGCAGCGCCTGGGAACGCGGTGCGGAGGGCGGCAGCGCTGCCCGTGCGGCGGGAGAGGCTGAGCTGCTCGGGGGGTCCCTCACAAGCATCGGCTCCATCCTGGTCTACGGGTACGGGGAGCCGGGTGTCGACAACGCAGGTTGTGGCTGCGTTTGCCCAAAGGTGCAATAATAGCGTTGAATTTTTTTGTTCGTTTGTTAATAACTTATGAAAAGAAGGAACTGAACTGCAGTTTTCTCTTTGAGTTCTTTGCTGGGGAAGGCTTTCCCTGAGGTGGCGGTGGGTCTGTGTGGAGTGCCGTTGTGGGTATTGCTGTGATGCACTTTGACCGGCTCAGCGTTGGGTTGCCTAGTGTCCAGGGTGAAACACAGTGGCACAGCGGAGCTTGCACCGAGCTCAGTGCCAATGAGCACTTTCATCAGAAGTGGATCCAGTTTTATGTCTTTTAATTTCGTTGTATTTCCTCGTCACTGTCAGTTCTGATTGCAAGTGGTGTGCTTGAGTGAACCTAACACCAAAATGTTGTCCTTGTTGCTTTCACCCCCTTGTGAACGCTGTGACACACACAACTGGTGTATTTCAACCAGCAGCAGTAAAGGAGGCAGGAGCAATCCAGTCGGATTGAGCTTTTGTTTTCAAATTCTATGTATTAAACGAAAATCAGTATTTAATGATGGGTTATCAAATGTGTTTTATTTAGCGTCTAGGCTACCACGTTGTGCACGATAGCAGAATTCCACCGTGCGTGCACGTGGCACCAGTCAGCAAGTGGTTTCGAGCAGCTGAAGCTTGGTTTGTTTCTTACTCTCTGCTCCTCCTAAGCTATGCAACAGGAGCAGCCCCAGCCACGTGCAGGTCTGTGCTCAAACCACTGGGTTTAGTAAATCTGGCAGCTCTTTGGCACCAGCCTCTTTCCCCTGTTCCTGCCCACCTGCAGCTGCAGCCAGCAAAGCTGTGGTTACATAAGAGGTATATATGCACCTCACGAAGAGCAGCCTCCAAGCATGGCTTCGCATTTGTTCCTCTGTGACCCAGGGAATGCACATGTTGTGAATTTAGGGAGAGCTTATGGGAAATAGGAGCAGCGTTGGCTGTATGCGTTGTGGTCCTCAGACTATTCAGCGCAGATTGCAGGTCCACAGGAAGGATGAGGGAACGAGCTGGTTTTCTGAGGTGAACTAATGCGTGCTTCTGTAAGGCTGAGGTCACAGCTAGGTAGTCAGAGCAGAGCTGAGCTGGAAGACAACTCATTAGCTCTTAGTGATCCTCCCACGGTATTTGCGTGTGAGTGCTGCTGTCAGACAAAGGTAGCTATGCATGGGCAAAGTCAAAATGAGATTTTGAACTGTGTTCTGCAGTGTTCACAGTGTTTCCTCTACCACGGACAGAAGGTAGAGCTGCACAACGTATCTTGGTTTATGCTATATTGTTTGACATGGTAGCAGTCTCTTTATTTTTTTATTCTGGACTAGCTGTGAAGCAGTACAGAGAAGCAGAATCAAAAGCTTTGCTGAGAGGATTTGACGACTGCTGTTTTCTTCCTGGGCCAGATCCTCAGTTGGAGTCAGATGAAAGCAGCCCTATTAGTATTGGTGAAGCTGCACTGCCTTATGCCAGCTGACTTCCTGATCCATGATGTTATGGGAGCACAATAGAGAGATTAACTTGTTAAGCATCTTTAATGATGATTAGAAATTACAATATGATTAAATTTTTATTAAGCAATTGTCTGGGGTTCTAATAACATTTGGTAATTTAGGCAGGACATTAACCTACAGCTACCACAATACAAATACGTGTGGCGTTAGTCATATCCTAAGTAGTGGAATGGGGATTATCAGATGCAGAAAGCCGGGTGTTCTGTGGTTCTGAGGATGAAAGTCCTTCTACGTGGTATCTCCTGGTGCACAGCCACGTGCTGTTGTGTGCTGTTACCTCCTCTCACATGCTAGATGCAGATTGATCCATTTTTCCTGATTTCCTTGCAAGGAAGGGTTTGAGTAGCCAGAACTCATGGAAGTTGGAGCGACTTGCAACCCGTCCTTGTTAGGGCTTGTGGGAATTGCAGTGACAGGAACAGGATGGTGACAGAGACATGGCCACCCCTACTGAGAGTTCATGGTGGTGAAGGGGCTTGTCCAATGCTGCAGTGGGACATTGCACTGATGAAAGTGAGGGGCTCTGAAGAGTGATCTCCTGTACAGCTCTTGCTGTATGATTGACCTTAGGAATATGATCTGGTTGGAAGTACTTTGTTCATTTGTCATAATTCAGATGACTAACTGAACACAATACAGGTGTGTGGGAAGTTCATCTGCATTGGCACAAAGCAGCAGAGTTAATTTATTTCCTCCTGAAATAAGATTGGCATATTAAGTGGTTTTTAAGAACAAAAAAATTGTGGGGGTGTAACAAGCATTTCATAAATTACTGCTTGCAGCAAGGAAACTTAATGCCACATCTGTTTTAAATATATGTATTTTTGGGATGCAAACTTGTCTGTAACTGTTGTTACTTGGATGTCAAATTCTGCTTAACTTGCAACGAATTAGGTGATGTGGTGATTCTTGTATTAGTCCATTTAGGATGAAAATGTAGAACTCATAATGAAAACAATGTTTTATTTTCCTTATTAAGTAGTCTTGGGTGAAAAGTTCCTTTTCGTTCCCAGGGTATCCAGCTGGAATGGAAAATGGGAGAGTGGTTTGCCTGCACCTGTAGCTCTCGCATATGCAATACAGAGCCCAGTTGTTGGTTTTACTGCAACAGTAGTAGCAGCTTTGCCCTTCATTTGCTGTGTAGACTATGCAATAAACCCCAAAAACAATTCTACAGCATTCTGTGCGTTCTACTGATGGTGGGCTGTAATGGGCTTTAATGTTTCTGGGATGCAAAAAAGTAGTCGTTTCTAAGATAATGTTAAAACAAAGATCTCAGAAGCTCAACGCACATTAAACTGTGGGATCCATAAAGTACTGATCCCTTCCTTCTTTTTTTTTTCATATCTTTGCTGCAGCAGATTTTGCTCTTCTTTCATTCAGACTGTGTTGTGAGATGATAGTGCTTATTGGATTGTTCTCTGATAGTATCCTGACCTTCAGGACCGTGTGCGAGCAGCAAATTTCTTGTTACTTTTTATCTACAAGATAAGAAACATTTCATTTTAAAGTATCTCTTCTGTCACAGAGTATTTATTTAAAATTTGCGTATGCAGCTTATGGTTAGTTTCAAATATTTTTTCAAATAGAATAATGTTTTCCTGAGGCTCTTGATAAAAATGCACAACAAAGCAGGCAGTGCTGATGCCTGTAATACCATATGGTTTTGCTGTTTTTTCTTTCCAGTAAGAAAAATTGCTGTAGAGATTAAGTAGGAAAGGCAAAAAGCAGCCATTTCAAAACAATCAAGGCAAATAACACCTTTGAGTTAGTGATTATTGTTATTAAGAGGACAGAAATGGGGCTGTCATTAGGAAGATGAATGCAGAGATTATGCTTAAATGGCTTGTGAAGATCAGATGTGCGTGTAGTTTAGGGTAATTTTTTTAGACTTAGTACTTCATAACTGACAAATAAGAATGGGAGTGTGTTAATTCAGTGCTAACTGAAGAAAGTGCAGTGCTATTAAAACTTGCAATAGAAAATGGAAAGAGGGGGCCTTGAGTTTAAGACCCTTGGGGGATTTAGATCTGCCTGTAGCAAGGTCTCCTTGGGTGGCCAGAAGTACTCGGAGGGAGATTTGGGAAAGAAATCTGAAAATTCAGAGCAATGCCCTCACCCATTCAGTAGGATGGTTTTGCAGAATAATAGATTTGCTGGCCCAAACAGGCAGGAATTCAGAAATTCCAGAAATCTTGGATGTTGGGTCAGTATACAAACAGTTGGTACTTGTTTGTTCTTGCCAACAACGCTTCTTTTGTTCCAATGTAAAGCATTTCTTCTCAGTCCATGTCTATCCAGCATTCTGCTTAAAGAGAAAGTTGTGTGAGGCTGCTTTTGTACGTTTTAGCTTCTGATTCTAATCCAAAGTGGATGCGTAGTGTAAGTGAAGTTTAAAAATAAGGAATACTAATAATGAATCATTCATCATTTACTATTGCAAAAATCAAAACCAAAAAGCAAGTTGATCTTGGTAGGCAGGTATCTAAATTAATATTTGAGTATGGAGGGTGTGCTTTCGGTCAACGAAATGAAAAGCATTGCCCTTTTTAGTTAGCACATTCTTGGAAGATCTGCAAGCATCAGTCTGATGTTCTTATACCTGTTTGATTTTTCTTGCTGTTCAAGTCTGCTGTTCTTAATTGGTGGAATAAATTCTCATGGACCAGCTCTGTGCTTCGTGGCTACTCCTGAAAGTGACAAAACATTATTGCATATCAGCAAACGTTGGCCTGGCAGATGGATAAGTTACAAGCTTTGAAACTCAAAAGCCAAACATAGAATGCCAATTTTTTTCAGAAAAGTTATTTGAAGCTTTGAGTGCTCACCGTTTCAAATGGGTTTGTGTAGAAAAATGGCAAAATGAATAAAGCATCTTTTGTATGTCCTGGTAGTACAGTTTACATGAATTAATGGCCATAGTTGTGCAGTGAGTAATGGATTGGAATCCTCAGCTGTAATTTCCCTTTTTGTAACCAAAGCTATCTGCACGTGGAGAAAGAGACCTCCTTTGTTTTGGATGCTCTGCGTTTTGAGCAATGTTTCTAGTTTTTGTGTTTCTTCTCCTTGTCAGCTGTTCATTCCATTCGCCAGCCTTTCTCCCATGTTCCTATCCTCTGCTTTCCATTCTGCGTCCCACATAACATTGGCTCCTCGAAGGGTGTTGTTAAAATGTAAATACATCCTGCAATTGTACTGCTGCTTCCCTATAGTCTATCAACGGCTTATGAGTTCAGCCTTTACAGTCTATGGGTAGCATCTGAGCTCCTTAGGTAAAGGCTGTTCTTCTGTTATAAGTAGCAGTTGCGCTGCCTTTCACATAACGGAGCAGGTATTTTAAAGTATAATCAATTGGCTCAAATTAGAACCATCCATTGGTTTATTTCTTCTCTACATGTCTATATGTTGCTGTTCTGTTCAGGCACAGCTCCTAACGTTAATTTTAAATGTTTGCATTTGGGCTGCTGCTGTTTTTCTCATCTAAATGTCAGTTGCATTTGACAAATAGAATAACAAAATAATAATTTTTTTTTCTCTAATCAACGAAAAATGGTGTTGAATTGCTTAATTACTGGCTTTTCCTGCATACAGATAGGGAAGCTTTTCAGGTAAGTTGCTCATACAAAATGCCTGAAATGAGTAGTAATTAACAACTGGCTCTTCATTGGTATGTTAATTGTGCTGCCATTTGTCCTGGTGCCTGTCCTTGTTCAAATGCTCGGTTACACTGAACTGAAGCGTTCTCTTCCTGGCAAACACGGAATGTATCGGAACAGTTTGACTCCGAGATATATGCAAATATTTTATGGGAAGCAGCATGCCAGTAAATCACTGAGGTGCGAAGAACAAAAACACTGCGGATTTGTATTCTGCAGAGGTAAAAGCAAAATCTGTTTCTGTGGAATGTATGGGCGTGATTTTGAAAAATGTTCTCCATTACGTTTCCAGTAATAGTCCAGAACTCAATTTTAGGTAAGTGGATGGCTGGGGGGACTTGTTACTGTTGGCCGTGCCCTTTAGGGAGGGTAGGTGGGCAACTGAGCACTGGGAGATGCTTCTCTCAATGCGTGTGTTTGTGAAACTGCATTGCCTGTAACAAAAGGGGTGGAAAATCAAGCTGAACTGGAAATGCTTTTAGAACTTGAGGTAAAACAGGTTATTTTGGATGCAAGGAGAGTTAAAGTAACTTCTTGTGTATGGATCATGGCAATAGTTTCAAATCTTATTTAATTCACTTCTGAGAACACAGATTGCCTTCTGTTACATGGATGGCGCTTTGCACAGGGCAGCCCCAACCTCCAGGTGTTACTGCAGTGGATAAAACCAGGCTGCCTCTGGCGTGTATCTTTAGGTTATTCAGTGCTGTCCTGAAGAAGGGCTGAGCAATGATGCAGAACGAAACCAGGATTTTAGTTTGCTAAGCCTCTGTCGCATCGAAAACTGTTGGTCTTCCTAGTGCTTTGTGAAGCCAGCAACCCCGGAAAGTGTGTGCTGATTTTGCAACAGTAGCCATAAGAAGAGAATTACAGTTCTTGTAGCCGCAGCCACTGAGAAGGAGCTTAAGTACACAGGAGCTGTGCAGGCAGGCCCTGTGACTGCCTTCAGCAAAACTCAGGTCACGCTGCCTGCTCCTGTGAGTCATGTTCTTGCTGTTTTGTATGGGGACACCAGTGGTTTCCTTCCATTTAATTTTTTAAGGCATCTTTACGAGATTGCCTTGCTCTTTATGCATTCTATTCCCTTGTATATCCTCTGCGTTTTCTGTAATGAGTGGTGATTTGACTAAAAGAAAGCAGGGCTGCGTAATGAGAACTTCCCTTTGTTATGGGATTTTCAGCAGCCTTTGCAATACGATGGCCAATCTTTGGAAGTATGTAAAGGTTTTCGCGTTCCTGGGATAAATATTCTTTTGCTAATTTGTCTTGTTGGTGTTTTCATATAAAAAAGGATGACGTTTAATTTGCTGGGCAGTCAGCTTTGTGGGAGTAGCAATTGCTGCATTGAACGTTTGAAGTATGCATTTTCATTGTTGAAGTTAAAGTAAATGAGCCATCATGAGAAAAATACAGGACCATTTTCAAGCTCGTTTATGAAGACTGGAAAAGAAGAATGCTTTCTGAATACGTGGGCACAGTCAAAAGGTGGAGTGCAGTCCAAGTAATTGTTCTTCAGCTGCGTTCTTCAGCCGGCATTGACTGTGGGACACAGTTTGGATGGAAGAGGTCTAACTGTCCACCTCCACTGCACCAGTGCCCAGTGTAGGGCTGGGTTTGGCTACCTCTGACAGTAACCATTAGCAGTTGAGGTGCTGAGGGCAGGTTTCCCTCTGAGTCATCATGGTGGTGATTTCCTGCATAGAAAGCAGTGGGCTGAAGCATTAAGTAGGTCTTAAACGAATATAATAGTCTCCAAAAGTCTCCTGTTAAAAAATGAAACTGCAAGAGGGGATTTTCTTCTTTCGTTGTAGCTGATGGCATTCTGAGTTATGCAGTTTTATAGGAGTCTTTTGTTGCTCTTGTAAGTTAATCAAGCTTGAGAGCTGGTTCTTGAATGAGAGCAGTTTTTGCTTTTATTTTTTCTAAATGAAATTGAGTGGTTTTGTACTTGCTGTGAAGCTGTGCTCTCTGAGATGTAGTGGTAGATCAAATATATTTTGTTGGTCTTTCATTCAACAAACAAGCAAGCATCAGAAATTTCCAAGGTGTTTGCTGACTCAAGACTTATTAATTATTGTTGTTATTTTCTTTTAATGCTGTTCTCCTTCAGCCACTTGAGCCTTTTGGCTCTGAACTGGAAATGGAACTGAGGTTTAGGATTTTAACATCGTAGCGAAAGGTGCCAATCTGAATTTCTTTTACAAGGTTCCTACAGCCTTGAGGTAGAATTTCAAGCGGTCATATATTCTAAGCACACAAACTAGCTTTCTCTGAAGCTTTTCCTGTTGTTGATTTGTATTTCTCACTTTGCTTTCCATGCATGTTTTTAAAAAGAAGGCCATGTAAATACTGAAGTAATTTTTGAGGTTAGGCAGCTGTAAAAGAAAACCTTAATTCTGTGGTGCAGTAATCCAATTAGAAGTAGATAGGTGGTTTTACTGTTGGCATTTTGGTTGGATAGAATCAGTTGGAGATCTGTGGGTGGAAAGAACATTTACATGAAGTTCATGCTGAATTATGTTTTGCTTGAGGAAAACTATTCATTGCTCGCAAAGCTGGCACATGCTTTTTTTTTTATTCCTTCTCCAAAGTATTATCTGATGACTGTGATGAAAAGGTTGATATGTCATTAAGGAATTGATTCTGCCTCATCTACTGATGAAGTGCAAAACCTCTCCTGCCTTTGGCATAATAGAATAAGGTGCATGCAGTACACCAGTCCTTGCCTTATCCTGGGAGGGTTGTGCCTGTGGGAAGTGTTTTAGGATGTGCAGTGATGGCCTTGTCTTGGCATGGGATGCTTGGAGGTCAATAGCATCTCAGTGTCAGCTTTGCATCTCTGCCTGATGAGATTGTTTTTTCAAGATGGTCTTCAGGACAAAATGTTCTTTTATCCTTGTTCAATTTAAGATGTCTGTGGTAATTATGAATAAGAATTTCAGAGGCCAATAAATTCTCTCCGTACGGGGAAATTCTTGGCTGTTACAAGCTGCCTACATTTTTCAGTTTTATTGCTGGCTGGCTGCCTCCTGTCTGCGTTCTCTCGGTCAGCTCTCAGACATGTCTACAAGCTCTGGGCAGGGGTCAGATCTACTCCAGCTTTCCTGCTCAGCCTCTGACAAGTCCTATGGCATCCCTGTGCCTGCCTAGCCATCTGATTTCTTCCTGTTCTCTTGGGTACCATTTGCCTGTCCTGCTTATAGGACTGTGCGTTCTGGGATGCTTTCTTCTTTGCATTACAAGATCATTATAAAATAATGTATTTGTGTAAGAAGATGGAGTGCCATCCTGCATCAAATAGGGAATATCCTTCATTGGGGGCGCCCCCCGTGGTTATGCATATAATTGATAATGTTTTAATAACAGACTTTTATTGCAAACAGGTTTATGTTGGTCAAGCAAAGAATTTTTCTCCTTTTGGGAAGAAAGGAGATCAAAAGCAGTGTGTGTGTGTGTGTGTGTGTGTATTTAGTTAGAGGAGGTCTGACTGTGCCCACCTCCACTGCACCAGTGCCCAGTGTAGGGCTGGGTTTGGCTACTTCTGACAGTAACCATTAGCGGTTGAAGTTCTGAGGGCAGGTTTCCCTTTGAGTCGTCATGGTGGTGATTTCCTGCATAGAAAGCAGGAAATGGCAGGTGTTATTTATTCTAAGCACATAAATAATGATCAATTTATGTTTGGGTATGGTGTTGGGATAGTTTTTCTTTAGTGTCTTAGAAAAGTATAGCATGAGCATTGACATACAAACATAGGCATGACATTGCTGAACTAGCAGTGATCCACCTGGCTGTACAATCTCAATAAAGGCTTTACAGTTTATTTCTTGCTCTTTTAACTGATGATCACTTAGTCTGCCTTTGAAAACATATTGGTTTGTTCTCAGCCAGGTACAATTTCAGTTCAGATTGAGAGCAAAATATTGATTGGCTCATGAGCACAAAAATATAAAACTATGTGAAAAATAGTTTCACTGTGAAAATTATGGGTCATTTTTCAAGTGTTTGGTGTTTGCTTGGGAGCTGAATTTAAAAAATAGGGAAATGCATTATTAGGAAGGATACGTGGTTAGTAGGTTAACTTACAATAGTCTTTAAATCAAGTTAATGAGCTTTCTCTGGAAGTAAATATGCTTTCAGAAATCAAATCATGATTCTTCCTGCTGTTGCGATGTAATGATAAGCTATTTGTGGTGGCTTTTTGTTGTTGTGTTTTTTGGTTGTTTTGTAGAAGCATTGGGTTTCTAGCAGTTGTTTGCTTTCTTCTGCAGAGCTCCTGTTGCAGTTGGAACGTGACTGCCAAGCTTGGCATTCAGAGTAATTGTATATGTCCTCTGTACTTGTCTGTGCTGCTCTTCAGTCAGCAAATATGGAAGTTAAAATTTAGTTTGATCAATATTTGTAGACAAATACTCAGCTTGTTTTTTGACAAACATCCAGTTTGTTTGTAGTGAGATTTTTTTCAGTGTCATTCTTCAGTTCCGTGTTTGATGTATCCACAGAACTGTCTGTATGCTTTTGGGAACAAGTGGCTTGTAATGGATGTCAAATCACGTTTAATATAAATAAGGACATGGGGGGGGGGGGGGGGGGGGGGTTTTTTTTTATTTTTTTATTTTTTTTTTTTTTTTTTTTTTTCTTATACACACCATTTTTTTTTCTTTTTGTTCCCCCGGCCACCCCAGAGTTGTATTATTATATGTTTTCATTTGTGTAGTAGTTTACTGGTTGAACATGCAGTTAGTTTTTTGTATTTTGTAATGGTGAAAAAGCAATAAGGGCATGGCCTTCAGAGCCAGTTGCTTCCCGAAGCAGAGCTTATCTGGAAACATAATTAATTGTCTCTCTTATTTTAAAATTGGTAATTGTGACTAAAGCAAAGTATAAGATTCAGTATTATGAAAACTGTTCAGGAAATAGCTCTGTGAGGAAGTTAAGCAGATACAAGTGTTCCAAAATTCATGACAAATTCTTGGGTATATAGTAAAAGTAAAGGGACACCAAGGAATCTTCTGCAGCCAAACACAGCAGAGTTTTGTACTGATTGTATGCCTGTCAAGATTTCTCTTACGCCATATTGTTGGAGTGTTGTGTTTGGAGCATGTGTGGGGATGAAAAAGTCCAGAATGTGAAACAAAAATTGCAAATGCAGCTGCAGCTGAGCTTTCCAAAGCCTGTGGGCTTCTATTGTTTTTGGTTTTTTTGTTGTTGTTGTTTCTGTTTGCAGACATGAAAGATATAATGCTTGAAATTGCCTAAAAGGCAGAGTGTTCTAATCAGTGTAATTAACAATCCTGGGGCAGTGAAGAGCAGGAAAATCATTAAGACCCTTATTTGTAATTTACTTTTTTTTACTGTTAAAGACATTTATCTTTTATGGAACTAATCTTCAAAGACAAGAGTAGCTACTGCAGGTTGGTATGTCAGAGAATGGAAGTTTGAGATGATGTTCTGAAGGTTGTCCTCTGCTGTCTTCTTCCATTTCTAGATGGAAAAAGATAGGAGGTGTCAATCAGAAAATCTCACTTTCATAGAATCATAGAATGGTTTGGGATGGAGAAGATCTTTAAGATTTTACCTATTGGAGGTTCAGTAAGGAGTAAAATAAATTCAATATTGAGTATGCTAGGCTCAGGCTGTGTTTTTATAATGGAGTTGTGTGGTTTTTTTCTTCCTCTACTTCTAGAAAGCAAACATTGCCTTGGAAATTGTGAGGAAGAGGAGAAATGGGAAACCACGCTATTTTTAGAGCATTTTTTGTGATGCGTTGTGATGTTCCTTTTAGCAACATCACACAAATGTTCTTCTTCTTGCTAATAAACTGGGATGTGGAAATACCTGGAAGACCAGTTAATTATCGTAACATCAAATGAGCATCGTTTGCTTGTTGATCAAGCAGAACTGAAGTCATTAGTGCTATCAATAAAATATTGTTTAATGAAAACAAGAGAAGTCTGATTACCCAACAGTGCCCAAGGACACTGTAAATATACTGATAATTAAGTGCTTGCTAACAGGAGTTGTTCTGAATAAAATGTAGAATTAACATACTCTTTTGAGTCACGTATCAGAAAAATCTTTGTAATAAATAATGAAGGCATTTGAAGGACATGAGTAACTAATTTAGAGTGAATCAGAGCGGTCTACATTTTAGTCTGTTTAGTTGGACTGTGTTGTTCCTAGGCTTTCCACCTTGCCAGACTGGGTGTTTGTGTAGGCTGGGCTGCATCCCAAAGGCCTCAATACCCAAAGGTCATTGAGCCCAGCTTGGTCCATGCCTTGTAGGACAGCTTGTGGTCCATTACTGCAGCAGCAACAGTCACTTAAATCTTCCACGGTGGGATTGTCAAACAGTTCCTCAGAAATACTTTGTTCACATCCATAATGGTCTTCCTTCTCAGTCCTCTATGACTTGGCCAAGAGAACTGATGACCAGAAATGACATCTCTGGGTGTTTGTGCTGTGCCCTGTTGTAGCGGGCTGGTGGGGCACAAGGTACCACTCCAGTCTAGATCTGGTTCTTCAGGGTCATTCAGAGTTGTAAATTTAGATGAATATTGTGAATACTTGCACCTGTGAGCTTAGAATATGCTTACATGTTTTTATATAATGAAAACACATTGTAAGAATATTCTGTGTTAACAGAGGATTGCACATTAATTCATTCATGAGGAATATCTCTGCTCAATATTGAAGCCATATCTTGTCAAAGTTCTTTCAGCTTGAATCAAAAGTTGTAGGCATAGAGACTGCCTTGCATGCTGGTGAAATTGGATAACTGACTTTTACTGTAGATAATTTAATAGATGGTATGGACAAGAATCAAGTAAAGTTGACTCTGAAGTCACAGAAAATGGTTTTCCTTTAAATTCTGTTTTCTTACTACACCATTATAATTATTTGAGTGGTAATTTCAAAGCATTTTCTTCAAATTGAAGTTGAGCTTCTACATGAATTAAATTGATCTGAGTTCAAAATATACACCAACTTCTTTTGGAAGAAAAATGGCTAGATAGACAGTAAGAAGCCAGTCTTCCTATTAGGTGAGAAATAGTTTTTAAGTAATCTGAAGCTGATTGAATAAAAATGAAATCTCAGATGATAACATAATAACTGCTCAATAGTTTATCTCTGCACAAATTGTTATTATTTATTTCTCATAAAACAATTGCATAGGAGTTTAGTAAAGTACATTATCTCATAAACTTCTGTTCTATGAGATAATTTTCCAAAGGACAACGAACCAAGAAATGGGGGAAGGAAAAACAGTAGTGACAATATAAAGCAAGTAATTGGTCATCAAGAGTAAAGGCATACTATAGCAAGTAGTTTATTTGACTATTTGTGAAATAAACAATTAGTGGGAATTGGCCAATTTCTTACCTTAGTAGAAGAAGGAAGCTTAAACATCGCGTATCCTGTGAAAACTGGCTGTCCTGTCCCTGGCAAAATGTTCTTCAGGCTCAGCATGCCTTTTCCAGCATTGGCCAACAAAGGTGCTTGAAGGAGAATAAACTCAGGGCAAGCATCTACAGGACTCCCCTGGGTACATTCCCAACCTCCAGCCATGTGTGACTCACAGGCTTCTTGAGCCAGCCCTGATGTTTGTATTTAATAGCACTCAGCGGATTTCTTTTCCACAGTTTTGGGCAGGATCTAATTCCATATAACCTTCTGACATCCACAGCTTCCTGTTGCAGGGAGCTTGGAGTGTCCTGACTGGTCAGAAAGGCTTGGTGGAAGTAATTGTGTTTGAGGAGTGTAGTTGTGAGGACATCCAGCAATGGAGATCACCTGGAAGAGTGCAGGAACTAGGGATGGTTGGATGGGCAGACGAGACTTAGCAATGTGGAGGCAAATGAACCAGAATTTAGTCAAAATTAGTGCTAATAGTGTTCATGCTAATGGTGGAATGATGTGAGTTTGATGGTGATGAGTTTGTTTTGCCTGCACTGGAACAAATTGAGAGCAACTCTATTGGCTCTTTGCTTTCCTTCTGAGCAACAAAATGTCAGCATCTTATGGAGTCCTTTTAACTGACCAGTGGGATCTTCTGGGGCAGCACCACGTTGCTGATTCATTGTGGTTGTGCCTGGCTACAGCATAGCCTCAGCTTCTCTTGCACTTCCACTTTACCTCCTGGTGTTTCATACAGCAAGTTATTTTGTTTTAAAAACAAGAAAAAATGCCCTGTATGTGGATTTCTAACCAAGAGCCAGCCAAAACAAGCTACATGAAACACACTTGTTAAACAATGAATTAATGGACTGAGCGTGATCTATCTCAGAGAAAGCTGAAGGAAAGTCATAGCACTTAATTATTTTTCATCTTGTTTGTTTGCCCAGGCTGGGCGTATGCTTCTTCTGTTACTGTGAGTTCGCTAATGGGTTAGCTTTGGCTGCTCTGATACCCAAAATGAGCCATAAGTTGTAATTGCTAGGTTTGACATGGTAAGTAAAAATCACAGAAAATAACTTTGAATGTTACCTTCTGTTTCTTGTGTACAACTTATAACTGTGCAGTTATTTTTGGCAAATACCAAATGTCAGAGGAGGAGGGAGGATCACCATTCATTTTAAGTTGAAATAATGCAATGTGTGGGAAGCCTAATTTTTTTTTGTAATGCAGAATCATTTAATTAGTACACCTGCCACGTGTCACTAGTATCAACTGAAATAATATCAATAAAACTAGGGCAGTTTAAGGCAGAATAAAGTGACGAACTGTTTTATCAGTGCATTGTTGTTTGTGTAGTGGCCTAAGACCAGCAAGGTCGGGTTCAAACAGCACAAACACTACTGCTGTTGACTGCAGTTGTACTGTGACCCTTCAAGTAAGCTAAGCTTCTGTCTCTTTTGTTTTAATAAATGTTGAATTCCATCAGCCCCTTATAATTTGTTGGAGGGTGGGTGGGGAGGTGTGAAAGTTTAGCAGGATTTGTCAGCAAAGTTGGATTTGCTGGCATATTAGATGGAGCATGAGGAATAGTTCATCTAAGCCAGATATTGGATAGGTCAAGAAGAGATAACAAGGAATTATGAGTGAGAAGTGGAGAAACAGCTTGGGAAAAATACATGGGAATATGTGAGAAGGTGAATTGGTGTCTTGCAGTTTGTCAGGCAGGTGGGAAGAATGAAGAAGGTACCGAACTAGATGGGAGCAATTCCCCTGAAGTAGATCAAAATTTTACTGGTCAGGATCTACTTTCAATTTTTTTTGTTTGCATCTTGCCTCCTTTTGCACATCCTCATCGTGCCGGACTGCAAAGCAATGCAGAAGGGCTGCTTTGTACTGAGAGGCCAGGACTTCCCCAATGCGTGCTGTGGGCACAGCGATGAATTGCAGAAGCACAGCGAACAATTTCAGCCCTGTGGCTTCACCTGTTGTTCTCCCAGTCTACTGGTGGGACATATTAGATGTCTGATACATTTGCTGCATTGCCCTGATAGCTGTTAGTGCTTTTTCTGGGGTCATGGCAGAGACAGTGGTCTCTGACCATTAGTTAGGGCATCTCTTGTATGGTTTCTGACTGTGTTGCTGATCCGGTCCCCCAAAATGACTGGCTTAACTGCATCATTTTTCCCCTTAGTATTCACTTGTGATGCAGAAGGATGAGAAATCTCATTTAAATTCTTAAGAAAGGAGCATTTCTTTGATAACAACTCACTGTGCCCTAATTTTTCTTTAAGATTATGAGGGGGCATCCCCCCCTCAAAATACGGGGTATCTTGCTAAAGGGAAAAGTGTAAAATTAAGCAAGATTTATCTATTAATCCTAAAAGCTCTCCCTATCTAAGTAACCGGTTCCAGAACCTAAATGGTTAAAGTAGAAAATGTTAGTAATTTTGCTGCAAATAAATTGATCAGTATGCAAGACGGTTGTCACTGGCTGAATCATGGTCCACAGTTAAGGTAAACAGATCTGTGATGACATTTTCTGAGCAGAATACCAATGCTGCTACATTTCTTCCCAGAGGTTTCTGACACTTCTTATATGCGGATAAAATCCCTCTCCGGGAAGGTGTTGCTCGCAGGGAAGAAATAGCATCTTTGAAAGAGCCTTCTCTAAAGGTGGGATTTATTGTATTTCCTGATTTATTTGCTGTGAGAATTGTCTTAAAGAACATAGAAGCGGATGTTTTTGCTTTCCTGCTTATTCTCTCAGTGCAGCAGATCTTTCTGATCTGGAATCTATTTAAAGTATCTGGCAGTGAAATTCAATAAAACAGTATTTAGCGGAGTTATCAAAAAGAATGTAAGCACTGTAATTTTTATGGTCTCTGAAAGAGATCTCTCATTTTATAATCTGTGGTTAACATGCAAATGCAATGACTAAATATATAGTTAGGTTTTAGCATAGGTGTTTCTGTGAAATTTTTTTGGCTGTGTGATGGCTTCATATGTTCATTGCCATATTCAAAAGAGATATGATTTGGTTTATTCTTAAATGTCTCTGTGCAAGGCAGAAATCCCCCTCTGCAATTGACTGCAATCAGAACCTCTTTGCTGACATGCATCGAACTCCTGAATGACTTTAGAGTACGAAAAATACCAGGAAGGTTTTGAAATCTGTTTTCTCAGAACATATAAAATGTCTGGATGTTGCTAGTAAGGGGAGAGGGTACATGCATAATTCTTCATTTAGCCTTAGATCTACATTTCCTTTGAGGTAAGTGATGTCTCAGTCATTCTATGGATTGGCAGGTGGAAATCTGTTACGTTTGTGTTTATATAAGTAGAATCTTACCAGTTTAATCAGGTACCAGTGTCTGCCTTTAATTCTGTTTATTACACTAAATACTGGGGGATACAAGAGCCCTGTGAGGAGCAGAGGCATGCTCAGTGATATCTGACCTGTCAGAGCAACCTGGAGCTGGTCCTTAAAGTTAATGTCAGAGCTCCCAAGTCTGCTAAGTGGGTAACAGCTCCTTTAGGCCAGGGGCTTGAGGTTTGGGTTTAATTTGTTAAGTTTGGGTAAATGAGCCTTGGTTTAATAATCTCAAATTTGAGAGGAAGGTCCAGATGAACCCAGCTGATATCCCTCCAGTGGTGCTTGTGGTTGCAGTTTGCATGTGCTTGCAAGGTATCCCTGCATAGCACTGAGCGGCTTCGTGCCTTCTGCTGTGCAAACTGTGTGCTGATCCTTACAGCTATCCCATCTCTTTGAGATGAGTTTGGAGTTTCCCGAGGCTGGATCCCTACACTGTACCTGCTTATTTTTAATATATGCTTTCCTTTTTTTTTTTTTTTTTTTTTTCCCCCCACAAAAAAATCCATAAATAATTTTGGAGTGACATACGTGCAGTGCTGGAGGAAAGTGTAATATCAGGGCTTGAACGTGTTCAGCAGTAAATTTAATTCTGAAGGAAAGAGAAGAACGAATGCTGCTCTTACAGTGCACCCTGATGCTATCTCTGGGTTAGCATGGCTCCTCAGGGCTCCTCAGGGTGGGTGTGAGGAGCAGGGCAGAGCCAGGTCCTGTGCCGGGCAGGACATCAAAGAGGTGAGGCCTTGAAGGTTGTCTGCTCTGAACAGAATATCCACTAAAGTATGTTCTGGTGAGTTCTATTTTCATAGCATTTCTGTGCCCTTTGGCAGAGCTGTAGGTCACTTTCTAATTTCCATCCAAAATACTGTGTATATTTCTCAGTAGAAAAGCAATGTTCATTCAACTCTTAAGAAACTTGTTTTAGATGATTTTTCTGAGTACTGCTGTGATGGTTATTGATGATTTTTCTTGACCATTCAGCGTGACATTGTTTTACTTTCTGAACACATACCTTTACACTCTTGTTTTAATTTGCGGTACAGTAGGCACTGTTTGTCTTATTTCTATTGGCAGGAGGAAACTCTGCTTGAAGATCCAGTCTTGGAAAGAGAACAGTTTCTTTCCTAATTTTCATTGCTGCTGAAGCACTTCTGTGGGCATCAGCACTAACATCTGTATGGACGTGGGCCTGGAACATAATCCTTTTATTGATTTATTTATCTGATTATTGTTTATCCAATGTAGCACCTGGTTCTGCAGTGCTGGGTCAGGCATCTGCCTGAGTAATCAGGGACCTGGGGAAAGAGGTTTACTCAATCTAGTCTGGATGGATGTGCATAGGATGGTGCTTCGTTTCTGTTCTGTTGCTCAATAATGTTACCTTCAGCAATCATCTCTTACTTCTAGACATTTAAGGGGAAATGAATCCTCCCCTTCTTTTGGTTTGTCATCAGTTTTATTTTATGCTTGAGCAAAATGAAGGTACAAGAATTTCTCATCCCAATTACAAATACAGGATTGCTTTCACTCTTAAAATGCCACTCAGTTGATTTTATTTATTTATTTATTTTTATGATTACTGCTTAAAAAGAAAAATCTTGGTGATTTATACCAAAATGTGTTTCTGAGTGATAGGGACACTTTGCAGGTAGATTTATGGCGTTTTTACCATCTGTTTTTTAATAAATGAGTCAGCAGAGTGTTTCAAAATGACCTCCGGTTACAGTCATGAAATGTGAGTTTGAATGCTACAAGTGAGTTATAGACATTAGAATGCTACGAGTACTCTTTTTCCCTGAAAATAGTTTGATTGGTTGTTTAGAAGCTCATGCTTTCATTTATATGGAAATATGTTAATATACATTAATGCAGTGTTTCCATGTACTGAAGCTTTGGAGACAGCAGGGCTCTGTGGTGTGGTAATCTAGGCAGAGGTCGCTTTGCCCTTGCACATTTTGAAAAACACTGGAATGGGTATTTTGCTGTTGCTTTTTATTTGAAAAGGAGTTAATAAAAGTAAATGCACCAGAAGAAATTCATGAAATCGTTGAACAGATAAAATGGTATTATTTGAAATGCATAATGCTGCATAATGAATTTATATAAAGTGTAGCAGAGATGAAGTGCTCTCCAAACATAATGAAGGAAACATGGATTCCGTAATTGAAGTTCTGTTGTACTTACTTGCTGGGAAGAATGGCAGGATTTCTGAACAGATTTGCTTTCCATTAGCAGATAAATATATCTGTAGCTCTGGATTCCCAGCCAACAATAAAAAAAAAAAAAAAAAAAAAAAAAAAAAAAAAGTTGGATGGAAGATTTTCTTTCATGATAATTAAATGTTGTGACTGCAGATTTTTACCTCTAAAGTGAGTGTAGCTTATCTGCATTTAAAAAGTTTTAATTGCTTGCATGCTTTACAGGAGCTGCACAGAGATAAGAATGTCTGATCCATGGAACAAGAGAAAAGGATATAAATATGTTATAGTCCATTTTTCTTTTTTAAAACTGTAATAGACAGTTTTACTACAACTAATAGGTTGTAAAAATACTTGCCATTAGTGGTCTGAAGGTGTCAGATGTGTGCTGTTGCTAATTCTCAGGTCAAAGATTTGGGGTTGAGGATGTCATTAAGCTGGGGCTGTATCATGGAATCATATAGTGGCTTGGGTTGGAAGGGAGCAACCAAGGACCATCTAATTCCAACCCCCAGCAGCGTGCAGGGCTGCCAACCACAATATCAGGCATTGGATCAGGCTGCCCAGGACCCCATCCAACCTTGCCTTGAGCACCTCCAGGAGTGGAGCTCTGGCACAGGGGTGAATGCTTGTGTCTGGGGCTTGGGTCAGCTCTACCAGGTGCCAAGCTGAAATACAGGAAGGCTTGCAGCTCTCCTGAGTTCAGCCTGGTCTTTGGAATACTGCTAGAATGTAAGTGATAAAAACAAAAGCATCACCTGGGAATTCATTGCTACTCTAAACTCTTGACTTCTTTGGAGGACTGAGATGTCTCTGAAGTTTTATTTTTCTTAGTACCTACAGTTACATTTGTCTTGGAAATGCAGCTCTGCGTATCTGTATGGGGCAGTTCAGCTACTGTGAGAGGTTGCTGGCCTTCATATGGCAGCCCATCTGAGAAGCTGAGCTGTAGCAGTTTCAGGTAAACTAAAATAGAGAGAGACCTGCTGTACACTGTGTTCTTTTATCTGCCTCCTAGGCACTCTTAATGGCTATTGACAAACCTAGACTTGTTGTAAGAGGGCTGAAAATTTGCTTGGCTTTGGTGGGAGAGCATTTCTTTCTCTTAGAGGAGAAAAAAAGGAAAGCTTTTCCCTGCTTGTTTTTGAAAGAGCTTTTCTCTAATTTTGTCGCTGCCGTTGTCTCCTTGGGGGTGATGGATTAAAGGTTTTTCTCTCTCTCTTTCCCTCTTCTGTCTTACAGAAATGGCATCTGATATTCCTGGCTCGGTGGCCTTGCCAGTGGCACCGATGGCAAGCGGCCAAGTGAGAATGGCAGGGTCCATGCCTTCCAGAGGGGGAAAGCGACGCTCTGGGTAAGGCATGTCTTCAGGGCTGAAACTGGAAATATCCATCTGTATGTTTATTATGTAATGTTGATGTAGGTAACTGTCTAATGGCATTAGTCACTGGTGTTCTGTTTTTCTCTTCAATGTATCTGCTCTTCCTGCAAGATCAAACTGGCTGATAAGAGTACTGTTTGTTGTTTTGCACACTTCAAAAGATTTTTCGGATTTGGCAAAGCATCCAGAAGCAGAATTTGGATCCTGTGGCTGTTTTTCATGTAACGATTGCACGTTGCCTACATCTGTTTAATCTCAAGAAGAATTCATCATGTGAATAAAGGTAGCAAGATTTGTTCTTGCTTGTGCGTGCCTGCTATCCAACTTCATCTGAAAAGTGGATCTGGAATCTCTCAAATAGATGCCTTCTGTTGAGAATGTTTTCTTTATAGTCCCAGGTACATGGAAAGCATAAGCAGCTTCTCTGTTCGATGTTTGTGGTCTGTGACATTCTAAACCTTAGTGGAACTGTAGCAGAGTCTCTCCAGCTTGGGGAGAAGGAGCCTAAATCAAGTCGAGCTCCTCACCTACTTGAGTGTCCTGCTAAAGAAAAAAATCTGTTTTTTTCCAAATGTAAAAGTTGATGTGATGTAGCCATAGCTTTTCCACATCAGATTGTTCTGTGCAACTCATAGAATCGTAGTAATCTGTATTAGAAGAAAGGTGTCTTGAGAGCTACAGAAGAACAACAAATCACTCTCTAGTATTATCAAAAATACTATTTATTTATTTATTTTTTTTTAATAAAAAAAGCTTTATCACAAGTAATGATCTGTAGGTGATTCTTTCCCAGAGTTCTCTCTGGTACGATTCTGCCTGCAAACGAAATCGATTGGTCTTACATTTAGTCCTAAGCATTGCAGTGGAAGGGCTCAGAATGAATGGTAATGTGAATAAAATCTTCACTGACAGGCATCTGGTGAGAAGCCCTAATTCCCTGTGAGCCATCCAGTCCTAGGTGCCGGGTTGAGGAGCAGTGCTGGAGCCTTGCTCCTGGAACGAGTTGAGGAAGGAGAACATGGACCTTATCTTGGGCACACGATTGGGCTTGTGGGTTTTTTTTCTGGGGGAAGATCTTCCTTCGGATAGGATGGTTGTTCCCCTTTGAGTGTGCTTCCATGTGCTGAGCCAATTGTATAAGATTGTTTGGAAAAATTACCCAAAATGTTTTTGACAGGCGTTTATGGTGGGAAACATTTTAGTGACAAAGCCTGTTCAAGCCTCAGTAGAAGAAATAGAGCATTAGCAACTTTTCATTGCTACATAGCATATATAACCTCTTGTGCTTTTGGATTAAAGGATATTTATCTCTTTTTTTCTTTGATCATAAGCCACACAAGTACGCACACCGGCTTGCAAATTGTGGTTGCGAAGGATTGATGCTACTAACTGTGAAATCTTCTGATTATACTAGGTACTGATTTGATAATTAATTGAAAGCTGTACACTAAACATTGCATTTTAAATATCCTCAATCTATTTGCAAGGAAGGGGAGTGAGGGAGGATGGGAGGAACATAAAATCAAATTATTTAAAATGTATTTAATATGCAAATTCAGTGAATTAGATAGTATAAATTTGCAGCTATACCCAGACTGTGGTGTTTCATCTGTGCACTGTGGCTCTAAACCAGCAGCCCTTCTTCAAGCCTGAGCCGGGGGTGCATTTTTTTTCCTTTGCTGTGCAGTATTCAGGCCTGGAGGGAAAGAATGCCTGCTGTGTCTGATGCCTTGTAGCGTCTCTTTGAACAAAGTTGCAGCTAACACTTGGTCCTTTCATTACTGCCCTGGTGGTGCATCTTTATGCACCTAAATCCTTGGGCGTTTTAGAAATGAGTGCTTTGTGTCAGGCATAAAGGAATATAGCTCTGAACGCAGTGGTCTTTTCTAGCTTCAGTTATCTCTGAAAATTGTTTCTTTTCTCATAATTGCTGAGGCAAGCTGGCAGAATAATTGCTGCGTGGTCTTGAATGTAGATCAGTTTGAGCTCATTGGCTATCCAGGAGGTGTTTCTGTGGTGCAGGCATTCAGCTTCATTGACAGCTCAGAAAAATATTTTTCCTTTCTACAGATTATACCGAGCGCTTCGTAGAAAAAAGTGAGAGCCTCGTAGTGTGTAAGCTAATACATCGCTGTGATCAATAACTTCCTCACATAAAGTAGTTTTTCTTTAGGCTTTGCTGTATTGGAGGAGAAGGGGCTTTTTCTGCAGTCATGAAGGGCTGAGTTCTTGTGTATTTACAGTTGCATTGGTTCTGTTCCATTCCGTCACACACTCCTGTCTTTTCTCTAATGCAGCGCTGGGAGATCTGAGCAGGACTGACTGCTCCCCCGTCTCTCCCCCCACCTTGTACTGCACGAGGGGCTGCAGTGCACACTCCATACACAGCTCAGCTCTGCCCCTTACCCATACTGAACATACTCAGCATTGCTTAGGAATTTTACATAGCCATTTTGTTTCAGTGTTCAAATCCTTTCCCATCTCGTTTTTTAACCTGTGCAGAACCTCCTTGTGTTTGTTTGTTTGTTTTTTTAGTTTGTTTTTTTTTTTTTGTATGGAAATGTTTCCAATTAAATACAAATAAAAAGCATATTTTTGTCATATTACTTACATTGCTCACATATCTTCTTGTGGAAAATGTGTTTTAGTAAGTACTTCATACGTCAATTCCTTTCACAGATTGATGTGATTAATGTGACAAAGGAAAACAAGATTTATATTCTTCAAAACAAAAGAGTGCAGTGCAGCTCTTTCTTAAAGTATCTTTTTAATGGGAATTTTAAATGATGATAAGATACTCCTTCAGTGACTTCTGAAATTATATCATTTGTCTTCTTTGAGGCTGCTTCCACTGCTCTGCTAATGTGCAGTATATTCTATCTGAACAGAAGATCTTATCTGCCAGGGTAGAGGAGTTGGTTGGAATATTATTTTGTTGCATCTTGCTGTGATGAGCTAAAGGTTGCAGCTGATTCCCTATCTTTCAGTTTGGCTTACTGTAGAGCAGATGCAGTGATTCAGTCAGGGAGCTGAAATCACTGGATTTTAACCTGAGATTTATTTCATGCTGCACACCAAAATTAGGAAACTTGTTTATTAACAACAGTGGGACAGGAATACACTTCCATTTTTACAAGTATTGACATTTTTATGAACTTCATGTAATTTTATTTTTATTTTTATTTTTTTTGCACTTGGAAAAGAGTTGAGATTTTCTAGTAGTCTTACAAAGCAAAGATCTTAAAGACTTGAGACTGCTGCAGTCTGGTAGCAGACTGTGGTGAACCTATTGTGAGTATGATAGGAATGACCTACAGAAGTTGAAAAATTAGAATCTCTTAAGAAGAAAAACAGATATCCAGCCACTTAGATAAACTGATGAGTTACTTCCAGATGGGTGAGTGGGGCTGTGCGTACAGCATGGGCAACAAGGCTGAGCCTCATCAGTTTCTCTGTCATTTTCTATATTGCATTTTAGAAACAATAAAATAGACTCAATGCAGAAGAGCCAATATTTGATTCGGTGTGGTGACGGGGAAATTCATCTCTTAGCGCTCAGTTGAAGTATTTCATGGGAAGCCAAGAAAATACCCAGGCATATAATCCTAGTGTATTGGAGCGGAAGAAAAAGGGAACACAAAATGAATTCATCCCAACTCAATCTCTGAGGAAGGGTCCTGGCATAGCACAGGATGTGTGGCTGGCCGCTGGAGGTCGGTGTTGTTCTGCGCAACGCAGCTGTGAGGTCACTGCCAAGGGAAGTGATTTACAGGGTGGATTTGGTGATAATTGGGTGAGCAAAAATGCAATTTCTTCTGAAAATGATGATTTCATCAAACTTAACCAAGTTAAAGATGTATTTCTTCTTAAGACTCCTTTGGGAAAATGATTTTCTCCCTGCTTCCTCTAGCAACGAATAACCACTATTGCCATCTGGAAAATATTACTCTGCTGTTCCTAATTCCTTTACATATATGCTGCTTGTGTCCTGATTGAACGTAGGTTGCTGTGAGTCAGATGCATCTTTTATAGACCAGTCTGTCTTTGATATCAAAATAAGGAAGCAAGGCTGTACTGTCTAGATGGGGCACATACTGCTGTATGTTCGTTTAATTATGAAGAGTTCTTACACCATTGTTCCCACACTCTGAGCATACAAATCTTAATTTTTAATTTGAAATGTTTTTTAATATTGAGATAAATATCGTTGTCACTTTGCAGAGTTTTGCAGTTAATATGACATACCTATTGTTAACGTGAAGTGGTAGAGACGTTGAGTTGGTAATTATATCAAATTTATTACACTGAAATGTTAGAAAACTTAGGATGTGAAGAAGCTCAACAAAACCCTTTATAAAATGGAACTATGATTTTCAACCTACATGAATTACTTTTATGTGGCTGCTCAAGTCTCCATCATACTAACATACTTCTTTATTAAAATTGATATACCAATACAATAATTGTATCTGAAAATTTTATATTGGCTTGGTTCTTAGTCTGTTGTAATGCCAAAGTCACCTCTGTTATTAATGGGATGTCTATTCGTCCACCTCTTCATAGAGGTGGTGGTAAACTGCTTGGAAACATTACTACTTCTACAGAATTTGTAGCAACTTAACATCAACAGAAAGGAGATGATCATGCTGCCTGACATAGGAGAGTAATGCAGTTGGCTAATTTAGGAGGTTAATCTTTCCAGTCTCACTGCGTTACAAACGAGGAAAGGTTCCTGCTTTTTGTGGCTCCAGAGCAGCCCAGCTAGATGGCTGGGATTTGACCCAAGGAGAAGCTCGTTCTGTTGACTTAAGGAGGTCTTGGACACGAGGAAGGTAAGTTAGGTAGACCCATAGGTCACTTCAGTTTGGCCTAGATGAGGACGGCAATGTAATTGCCATCCGCAGGCTGGCTGGCAATTCTTCTGAGATGTGGTTGTATAGGGCTAAAGAACGTATCACAGTTAAAATCAATAGAGGCAAAGTACGTAATCCTCTCAGCAGAGAGGCTCAGAGTTCATTCTGCTTTACCTCCAATGTGATCTTTAAAACAGGGGTAAGAACAGTGTGTACCTGCAGAACTTTATATTCTTTAGGCAGAATTTCAGTTCTTATATGGAGTCTGTACTGATTTCTGAAGGCTTCTATCAGGCCTAAGAGAGAGTTCTTGTCACCACTTCACAGGAGCTGCATTTTCTATTATTTGTTTATTATTATTGTCTAATATTTTCTATTATTTGTTAATGTAGGTGGTGCAGATTTTTGAAGAGCAGAACAGAGTGAGGGTTTGTTTGTTGTTGTTTGTTAACTTGTGTTCCTCGTGTTCCTGGCTCCATCCTGAGCTACTTTCAGAGGATCTGGAGAGCATGAGACTGAATCTACGGTCATTAACACCTCCAATTAACACAAACTAAACAAGATTGAGAACTGCTGGCTTGAATGTGTATATCACCATTGCCAATTTCATGATTACGTATTTGGAAATCTTCATTTTACAGGATGGATTTCGATGATGAAGATGGGGAGGGACCCAGCAAATTTTCAAGGTGAGCCTTCATAAGGAGTTGGCCAAATTGTTGACTCCTTCAGTGGAGGAAGACAGCTTTCTCAGTGCTGCTATTTTAAAGTCTGTTGGCAGCTTCTTTAGCCCGTAGCCACAAAACTTGTCTTAAATTCTAGTTAGCTTTTTACCTGCTTCCTCTGCAGGTTAGGCACACTGGCGGAAATTTGCTCAGTGTAGCTGTTGGCTTGCAAAGCTGACAGTTTGCTTTGTCATAATAATTTCATCTGCAGCTAAAAATTGCAATTTTTCTCATTTGACGTGGCTTAGTATTTCAGCTGCTGTAAATGAATTTTGGTCATTTGACATTGCTGAAGTTGTCTTTCTGCCACTGAAAACGAATTTTATTTTGAACTTAGTTCAGATGTTAACTACTTTCTGAGACAATATGACAGATCCTAGAGGCGAGGATTGAGGTTTTTTTTGAGATTAAAGCTCATTATGTACCATTAAGTGTAACTGGATAGTAAAAATTGCCAAAATAAATATTAATATTATAGTTTACGTGGAATATTCTATGCTAGAAATAAAAACAAGCATTAAAGCATCATTGCCATTTTTCACTTTTCCTTTTGTTCTGATCACACTATCTGCGTTTTTTCATCAGAAACCAAGTGGCTGCTCTTGGAATAGGTGCTTTGAGGCCTACAGATAACTGCTAATTACTCAAATTGTAATTGCAGCTATATAGCTGCAGACATATTCAAGCACAGCTGTCACTGTAGGGTTTTAACATTATCATCCTAGCCAGTCTGAAAGAAAAGTATGCTGAAGATGTGCTGTAACACCATAGCGTAACCTTGTGGATGGGACCAGCAGCGCTCATGTTCAGCTGTTATCATTTCCTGAAAGCATGTTCCAGCCTGTGGTACTAAAACTGATGGTCTGAGGGCTAGTCATAACACTTTCTAGAAGATGCCTGCTGCCGATTCATAACCAATATGGCCTAATTTGTGCCTGTACAAGCATCAGGGTTTCTAGACACAGTGCTACACACACTTTTGTCTGGCTCTGCCCTGGCTTCGGCCTTTGAAAATCTGGGGGGGAGAGCCAGTAGTTCCATAATTTTTTTTTGCAGAAGTATGATGTGCTGTGCTACGTCTCTGATTTTAGATGCTAGATCAAAATGTGATTTTTAAATCTTAAACGCTGTAGAAATCCCAGATGGATTTTGGAGAAGGTACAGAAGAACAGTGCAGAGATGGAGTACCTCGGGAAGGATCCACTCAGAGAGGTCAGCTGTGGGGCTGGAAGGGAGAAAAGATTAGTGGAAGCAGCAGCACCTTGAGCAACCAGCCAGATGAGGGTGAGCAGGCAAACTGCAAGCTAGGGCAGCTCTGTAGGTAGTTGTGTTAGCATGGTGCTCCATGTGGGTTAACACACCTTACTTCTCAGGGAGTTCCCAGCCAGCTCAGGTATTTGCATGGCTTGTCATGGGCACATGAAGATGCATGTTACTTCTCACCTAATGGCATATGGCAATTCCTCATTGAATCTGTTTTTTTGTTTAAACTTCGTAGAGCACTGTATGTTCTCTGGGCAGAGTCAAGTGGAAGAAAGTGACTTTTCACTTGAATGTTTTGAGGGTGCTAGTGTTAAATGTAATTCAGAAAGGAGTGCAGCTCAAGTCTCGCTTATGCTTTGTCATGACAGTGTGAATGAGATTTAATGAGGAAGGAAAATAAATCTCATAGAAGATTTTGTATGTTTTAACTACTTAAAATTACTTTCAACTCATTTGTGAAGAAAAAAATAATTAGTATTTCAGAACAGAAAAGATGCTTTCTTACACCATCTTTACTTATCAGGTAATATGTAGAAGCTCCATAGGCTTTCTTTAGCAGTAAATTACATTGTTTTAGAAAGGCGTAATTCTGATAGAATATCTGACTTTGCTGTTGAAGTAGTAATAGTCTCAGTTCTAAAGAAGCCTTTTGCTTATTTTGTTTCATTTTTGTATTTTAAAGAACCTACACATTCTGTTTTGGAGCAAGAGTTTTGATTTCTCCAAATATGGTTTTCTAGGTGCAAAAATATGTCTTTGTAACTTCTTTAGCAAACTTAATTTCAAAGGCTTGATGCCTTTCATAGGAAAAGTACATGAGGAACATATTATTTTTCAATGAAATGTCGCATTGCTGCCTGTCTCTGGGACAGCACATCAGAAAGACTGAAGGTTTAATCAATGGGGCTGATGTCCCACGGATCTGGATATCCTCATTGATTTGCTGCAAGTATCTGTTTAGGCATCAGACTTCTGTTAATTCAGAAAGGAATGAGGTATCTGCTTACTTTTAGGGATCTAAGCCAGTTATAATTTCACTTCTGTTCACCCAGCAGTTTCATGCCTGCCCAGCTTTTGCCAGTCTTTCCAACAAGTGGTACAGTGTAGATACCTACTAGAGCTTTTTTTTCTCAAGGCATCTCTGTATAATGCATTGCACTTAAGTGTGTGTCTCTCTGCCCTGCCGTGTTATCTGTAGACCATCAGTGCCCTCTGCTGAGTTGTGGTTGCAATCTGGAAAAGATAACTCTGTTTCACTTCCAACATAGCAATGAATATTTCATGGGCTGCTGTCGGTAGAAGCTCAGTGGTGTTTTCTGTTACGGTGCTGGTTGTGAAGTTTCCCAAGTGATGAGTGTACGTTAGTGTTTGCGTAAATCCAATGAAATCTTCAACTTTTTTTTAAATGTACAAAGGAAGTTTTTGAATTGGCGTGGCTTGGAAGTTCCATTGAGCTCCATAGTTTCTTTGCTTTATCATTTTCATGCCCTCATTTTTCTTGCTGTTTTTTGTAATAGTTTGCAGTTGTGAACCTCTTTGCTTTTTGCTGCTTGTTGACTTTCCTAAATGTATAACCCTTGTGAATTTACTTACTGTCTTTTGTTTATAGGTATGATGGTGATCAAATATCTGGTGATAAGGAAAAGTTTGCAAGGTAGGCATGTTCCTGAGAGGTCTCCTGCTGAGAGAAAAGAAGGGAATGGTCATATCCAGAACATCTTAGTATGTGTGCCTTAGCTTAGAGAGCTGGTTATTTTGTTTCTAGATGGGAAGATGATCGAAGTACTGCTGACACGAAAAGGATGGCCAGTAACAAAGAAGGAAAATCAAAAGTGATTTTTTTTCCCATTTTTGTTTTCTATGATGCCCTTCTGACTGATCAAAAGTAGAAAGGGTTGGCTGATCTAAAAATTCTTGAGGTCAGCAACACTAACCTTGGACCTTCGTGGGTTTGAATCAGCTCCCACAATCTCTCACAATGTAATGTTCCTCCAAAACTTCCATGCAAAAACAAAGTTAGAAATTACAGAATTAGGACATCATATTGAATGAATGTTTATGAATGCCAGGGTTCCATGGGCAGGCCCTTTTGGAAAAGGAACACGATCTGTCTTTTAGGAGTTTAAGTTTGAGCTAGCTTCAGGAAACTTTCAGAGCTTTGTTTGGTTGATCCCTTTCATAGCCAATTGGTTAACGTGCTATTACTTTTTATGATCATAAATAAAATGGACTATTGAATATTCTTATTTTTCTTCTCTTTTGCTGTGTGTTTATTCTTTACAATAGTTGTTTATAATTGATTGGGAGTATCAAGATAATTTAGTGGCAGATAGGGGAATATATATTTGTGAATGTAAAATATGTGTTGAGTGCTTGTGTTTTTTTGTCTCTCAGTTACCATTTCTGTGAAAATGCTGAACTTAGATCAAGCTTTCATCATGTAAAAATGCATTTTTCTTTCTTCTGCCCATATTTATCTGCATATGTATGCTGAGTTGTACACACATGCTGTTACGTACATGCACATTGTCACACAAGATGTTCTGCTTTTGTGTGCATACAGTCCAGCTCTCACAGGCTCTGTTCTCTCCCACAGATGTACAGACCACGCAAAGGCTCTGTGTCAGCCCTTTGAAGTGGAAAGTTTCATTATTAAGTTGTAATAAATAGCTAAATCAGTAGTGACCTTTTCCAAAGGACTGCTTGTAATTTACTAAAACACAGTGGCCTGTCACTGCGGGCCTTATACATTCCTTGATTTCATGAGTATTGGTGTAGTAGCGTAGGCATCAGTGGGAATAGTAACTGCATGTAGCCCTTAACAAATAGCATTCCTGTAGAAAGTGCCTCTTGCATGGAACACTTGTATGTGCAGGAAGGAGGTTATATGCTGTAAAGCAGGGCAAGCCCATGCATTCCTTTATTTCGGAAAGCAGCATACTACAGCTTGGATTTTTCTTCTCATTTTAAGAAAAGGCTCCATTATCAAACTTACTGCAAAATGTGCCAAGCCTTTCATGATCATTCTTCATAACGTTCAATTTCAAAGAATGCTGGAATTTCTTTTAAAGTTGTGTTATCATACTGATCAGTGCTGGTGGACTCTCCATGTGATCACCATGTCATCTTGTTGGATCAGCCAGAGATCCCACAAGAAAAAGCCATGCAGAGCTCATTGAAATCAGTGGAAGATGCTGCTTCGACATCTGAAGCATCACATGCCTGTTGTATACTTGTATTTAGCTGCCATCTGACAGGTACAGTATGTGAAAAATAAGTGCTAGGCACTGAAGAATTCTAGGTCTCTTTGGACCATCTCTCTCAGTTGTATGTACTGGTGTAATTCCTTGATAGCAATCAGACAGTGGTGACTTACAGTAAAAGAAAACTGAACTCTGAGATCTTCAATTCTGGCAGGCTTTGGTGACTGTCAGTTTTGAGAATTTTAAGTTGGCTCACCAACTCAGTCATATGTTTTCTATAAAGGATGAGAACATCGGAGCTCAGCCTGTAGCAGGGCAGCATCAAGTACTGTCACTGTTACTTCCCTGCTGTGTTAGTTTGTTTTTGTCTTCAATTCTGACCTATGTCTGATGAGCCAGATGTTTACTTGCTGTCTTGTGTATTTCTTTTATATATATACTTCATTTATTTTAAGTAGTGTTACACCATATATGGTCTTAGTTCTGCAGTCTGATCCTATAGTGTTTCCCTGCAAGTGTGAGGCCTTGTACTGGGAGGCTGGACTTGGCACACAGCATTAGAGGACATGGAGATCTTTGTCGTCATTAAGTGGGTGTTTTCAGCTGGGATACAGGGTTTTTTCTCCTACATAGTGAGATGTGATCCAGTTACTAGTGAGAGCTTTCCTCTATAGGAGGCCTCCTGTAAGCATAGCCAACAGCTTGAGCAAGGTCTGGAAGGTGTGTGGTGCATCACAACTTCGGCAAATTCAGGACTTTGGCAGGAGTTGGCAGGTGTACCTCAAATATTTCTACTTCTATTATTTGTCCTTAAACCAAAGGAAATTAAACAGGAACCAGCAGGATAGAAATTTGAGTTCTTTCACAGCTATAGGCAAATCGTCCTTTGTGGCCTGGATTTTCTGGCTATAAACTGAGAGATAGCAATGCTCAGCTTTGTAAAGCACTTTCCTCTCCTGACATGGTAACTACAAAACAAGTGTAAAGTATTACGATCTCTTACCCCCATTTGAAAATCTCACTCTGATTATGTCTGCTTTTCTGTTGGTTTGGTGTTTCTCTAAATGATCAGGGAGAATCACAGTGAGATTGAGAGACGCAGAAGAAATAAGATGACGCAGTACATCACGGAGCTGTCTGACATGGTGCCCACGTGTAGCGCGTTGGCTCGTAAGCCTGACAAGCTGACAATCCTTCGGATGGCTGTTTCACACATGAAATCAATGAGGGGCACTGGGAACAAATCTACCGATGGAGCTTACAAGCCATCGTTTCTTACGGAACAGGTAGATCTTCTCACAAATGTCTGTTTGTTCTGTAAGGAGTTCTAGGCAGCTGAACTGGGCTGTGATGGATCCCATCTGTAATATCTGGGGTACTTTACTGGTTACATTTTTAGTGCAAGAGGGAAGGTGCACCCAGTACTTGAAGAAAAACTGTGTTTGACTGAATGCACTGGAAATTCCTACAATCTTCGCTGTTTGTGAAGTCCTATGGGTGTAATGTGCATTTTTGTGGTCTGAACAATTTAAGTACTTACATGTGTAAGTTATGGCTAGAGGCAATACTTTTTTTTTCTGTTAGAGAAACAGCAGCTGCTGCTGACTTCTCAGTATTCACATCTCTACTTATTTTGGCTTTCCTAAAGTGTGCCTCTGGAGGTGCTGTGCCATTCAACTGCTTTTTGGTACGACACCTTGCTTGCTTAACATTGCAATTTTTTTTGAACCTTGAAGAATGACAGAATTTATTTTAATCTTTGTTAATAATATATTCAAAGCAGATCTCATTATCCTTTGAATAGTTCAGCAGTGAGTTTTTTATATAGAATATGTTCAAAATTGGTGTGCTTTCTTTCTGATGAAAAAGTTGAAGCCAGCAGTAGTCTTCAGGCTGATAAGTATTGATGTGTTATTCATTCTTTGGAGGCCTTAGCAGAATTCATCAGGTTATAATCCTCGCCTTACCAGGTAGTATCTGCCACTTGCTCGCTCTCTTACCTGAACTGGGAAATTTATCCAAAGCTCTGTCTGAATTCCAGATGCAGTAACTCACTGCTCTATCTTAGCAAGCCCTTGCATTCACAAGAGCCACCAAGCAAGAGCTGTGAAGCTTGTTTTCTGTGAATTGGAGTAATAGTTGTCATCATTTCACAAGAGAAGTTTTCAAGCTCTGTTAACCAAGGGTAGCATGTTCTCATGATGCATGCAGCCGTTTGCATATGCATGTCAAGCTGTTGAGTGTCTAGACCAAGTAGGTATCTGAAAGTGAAGGACACATTGGAAAAGGAAAGCAAGAAATGATGCAACTTTCTTATGCTCAAACATCCTAAGGGGAGAGGAGGCTGAGGATTCCTATCCTTGCCCATGTTACAGTTTCTGTCTTCCATCCAGTGACTGTTTAATTTACAAACAGAGCTTATCCTGAGGGGAAAAAAATCCACAAAAACTGACAGGAGAGCTTGTTCATTTCTTTCCAATTAAATTATCCAGGACATGTAATTAAAGGATGAAACTGCCATATGAGTTATAGTCCTTAATTTCCTCAGTACTTTTAAATTACTTTTATTTTTATTTTTTTAATACTAGATACCAATCATGCAACATGCAGCAAGTTTTACTTAGTTAATTTTCCTAATGTGAATTGAGATCACCTGTTGAAAGGCAATAAAGGAGAACAAAATTTTGGTTGTTATTAAGGTCAGTTTACGTCTTACTGCAAACTTGAACGTGCCGTTATTTCAGTACTGCAAAGAAAACTTCTCCCAGTGTTTTGATCATCTACTAAAGTCTCTAAAAAATAATATTCTTTGGCACTGGCAGATGTGTTATTTAATTTCTTTTTCATGCTGTCCTTCTAATCAAATCCCTTCCTTGGAAGGAACTGAAACATCTTATCCTGGAGGCTGCAGATGGGTTCCTGTTTGTGGTTGCAGCGGAGACTGGGAGAGTCATCTACGTATCGGACTCAGTGACTCCTGTGCTCAACCAGCCGCAGTCCGAATGGTTTGGCAGCACATTATATGAGCAGGTTCACCCAGACGATGTGGAAAAGCTACGGGAGCAGCTGTGTACATCTGAAAACTCAATGACAGGTCAGATTTGTCCAAAGCATGGTTTGTTGTATTACAGATCCCTGCTGATGTTTTCTGCCGTTCAAACAACTGTTTTACAAATCTCTTAAAAATTGAGTTCAGTGAGATTAGAATACCTTTTTCCTGCAGGCACTGAAGTAATATAAGTCATCTTTTGTGTTACTGCATTTTGTTTGACTTGAGTCAAATCACTTTCATATAGCTCTATCTTCAAACTTCTGGCTTGGGTAGGTTTGGAAGCTGAATTGTTTTCAGACATCGTCTGGAAATCTAGATTGTTTTGCCTTCATTCTCTGTGAACTTGTGACTTCTTTACAAATATGTATTTCTTTATGGCAGTGTTTATTTTGAAGGCAAAAGTCATCCTTCAGACTTTTCCATTTTCATAAAAGCTCCTTGTGGTTTTTTAACGGGAATCCTGGAAAAAAAAAGAACATCTAGTGTTTGGCAGCTGGAAGTCTGATGTGAATTTTAAACAAGAGTTCTGCTCCTGTAGCAGTGGTGTAAGTTAGCTGCAGTTGACAATGTGTTATTTAACACAGAAAACTGTATTATACTTGTAGTATAATTCTGGCTTTTACAGTTATTCATGTTTGAGGCTGCCAGTAGGGAACTATCCTCTCTTTAATAGAATATGCATATGTCAGAGCTATGAGAAGTAACTAAATCCTATTTTAACTCAAAATTGGAAAATGGAAAGCTCAGCATCTCTTTTTATTCTTCCATATAATGTGTTTATAGCTAAAAGAAAAAAGAAAACAACTGCAACTGGGAGAACATTACGTATAACCAAATCCTGATCAATGTTAAAGGCACATAATTTCTCCTTGCTGTAGTAGTTCAGACTTCTGACCTGGCTTGCTGGAAGTTTTGTTGTGTTTCATAACTCAAAGGACAGTGAACCAGTTTTGAGTGAACCTGCATGCTGTTTACAGCTTCCATGTTAAAGCAGTGCCAAATTCATGGCTTCCTGTGGTTTGAATATGATGTGGTTTTGGCAGAGCTTTCCTCTGTTCATATTGAAAACTCAAAGCAAAATTCTGTGGTAAAAATCCAGATGGATCAAAACCAAACAAATGATTAGGGGAACCTGTGCAGAACAAAACAGCTGAGTTCTGTACCGCTTTAAAATGTATATGTGAGATCTGCAAAAGAGCACAGTCACTGTTTTTACTATATAGCATGTTACACATTATAATGCACGTTACCATTTTCCTCTAAGAAGTAATTCAGAACCCAGTTGAACAGTCGCACTTAGACTTCCAGAAGTGTTCTGATGGTTAGTGGGCTTAAGCTGCATAAACTGAAGCAGGACTAGAGAAATGCTGAGCAGTTCTGAAAGTCCAAGTCTGTGTTTCTTTCATTTTTCTTTTCTTTTTACACTGAAGTCATCTTTAGCCAGTGGAAAGAAAAGTTCAAATAATTGTATTTGTAGAGCTAAATCCTTTCTTTCCTGTCTGAGTCTTTTGGAGTTGTCAGATTGCCACAGAATTCTTTTAAATCAACAGCACAGGGGCAGCAAAAGTTTTCCCAGTGTGAGAGAAACAGCCAGTTTAGAGCCAGGACGGCCTGCTTATCTGCACTCTTAAAGGTGTGAAGTCCAGCTGGGCGTAGAAAGATACTTTTTAGAGACTGGTGAATATGTGCAACTACAGCCTTTTCGAGCATGTGCAGGGAAGAACAGTTCACAATTTATCCTGACTATACAGAGATATTGTACAAGTTTTCCTGTGCAAAGTTACTGTGGTTACTTGTGCACTGCAAGTATTGACCTTGGGAAATACCATTAAACAAGAGCAGCACTTCTCTTTATGGACTGTTAGCTAAGCATCAGTTTTCTTTTAAATAGTATGTCAGGAGCATCACTCACTCCTTGAGATACCTTTTTGAGAGCAAGGTCATTCCAGAGTCTGTTCAATCAGTTCCACTTTCCTTCCTGTGACACAAGCCATATTCAGAGTAACAGCATTGCAACAGGTAGGAATAAACTGTAGTGAACAGAAATAATGAGTGCCTTAGTGATTTTTAGAAGCAAGTGAAGTGGGCAAATGCTCTTCTTCCAAGTCAATGTTTACCAAACCAATTGGGCAGCCCAAAGTCTCTCTAGGCTTTCAAAAGTTACGTTTCATGAAGAAGAAAGGCCAGTGCAGACTTTAGGGAGCTGTAAACTGCAAGGCAGCCAGCCATAAGTTTTATTTCTTTCTTTATTTACTTATTTATTTTCCTTCCCAAAGTGGAGTTCACCACAGGCAGCAGGAAAAACCACATTGTTTAGTGGCCTCTGGCAGTTGAATACAGGGGCTACTTAGAAGAAGAGATTTTCTGGTGAAAGAGTAATGAAGTGCTAAGATTTTTAATTTTACTCTCTTCCTCACCTTCTCAGGGTTTGTTTTCTCAACACTGTAGCCTCCCTCCTTGAGCCCTCAAACTGAGGAACTAATGACAACATGCTGACAAAGGAGAGCCTTCATTTGCACCAGATCAGAGCAGTGTCCTCTGACTGTACTTGTTATCAGCGGTGATCATTATCAGTGCATTTCTGGGGTTTTCCCAGCTCCTCCTAGCAGCCATGTCATGTATAAAATGCTCCAGACCCCAAGAACTTGTGAGGCTGCCATTGCCAGAGGGAAGAGAGAGAAAAGCTGATGGAGAAAGCAGTTTTCCTCTCACATTTCTACCCTCAGGAATAAGACCGGGACTGTGGTTGCATGAGCGTCTCTTTGGCAGTCGTACCAGCTTATGCAATGCTCACCTCATTTCACCCACTAATATTTTGGCATTTGCCATGACTCACTGTAGTACCAGATAAAGGGGCCAGCCCAGCTGAAAGCTAGCCTAAGCAAAAAAAAAAAAGCCACCTTGTTTGTAGTTGAGAGCTCTTTGGCTTGCCTTATCTTGGGGTTGCTTGAACTCTGTGCTAGCACAAAGGAGAAGCAGGGAATAGTTACAGATCAGGAGAGGACAGGACTTCAGGAGCAGTAAAAGCATATGCCAAACTGAAGTGGCTGTTTAACTATGGACTTAAAACCGTGATGTCTTTGTGGAGTTAATTGCTTTCTCTATTTTTAACTCTCAGGATATGGGGAAGGATGGATAGTTTCTATTCCATTTTATTTCCTTGGAGATTTTATTCCCTGGAAATGGAACAGTTGTCTGCTTGTTTATTGTACATTAATTGCTAACACATTGTAGCAACGGGAAAGCTGAACTGTGGTGTGTGTGTATGGTTTGAAATGCTCTAGAAAAGACAGCAGCAGCTGAGACTTGACAGCAACAAACGGTCTTCCCAGGAAGCTTGTTTGTGTTATGGATGTGATTCATCAGAATGGGCTAGATATTCCAAGTAATAATGTATTTTCCCTTTTTGTTCCTGGAAACCTGCATCTGGGAAGAGCAAATCACTTTAAATATACACAAAATAAAACCAACAGTAGGATCCATTCACAAAGACATCTTTGTTATCAAGATTCACTGATGAAACTGATGGATGTTGGGGTAAGGATGCAGGTTCAGGGCTGGGGGTTGTGAACTGAGTGAGTAATGCACAGCATAGCAGAGTCCCAGTGCAAGCAGGAGCTTCTAATCTGCTGCAAAAAAAAAAAAACAAAAAACCAAAAAACTCTCTGATGGCACAGAACATAGAACTTTGAGTAAAATAGCAAGAAAGACGACTTCTGAAAAATACCTCCATTCCATTTATTCCCCAAAAACTCAACTAAGGAAGTACTGCACAAGGCCTGCTCAGGACACTCATGTTCAGCAGTCTTTATAAACTGTTTTGGCTGGGTAGCAAAGGGATGCTGAAACTGTGTACCTGTGACAATGAAAACCAGAACCTCCACAACTTCCATTTTTCAAGTGAGTTAAAAGTGTGTAAGTCAGTTCAGTTGCTGACTGAAAAAGATTGAGGTTACTTCTGGACAGGACCTCTGTGCCAAGTTTAGTCTTGGCATAATATTTTATTGCCATATTTTATAAGTACAAAAAAGTAGAATTTTATGATGGAAATGGTGACAGAACACAGCAAAAATTACGCTGATAGGTATTATTTTAGAAGAGAAGACCATTGTGTGACAGTTCGCAATGATTCATGAGTACCGTGGGAGTATGAGTCCAAATTAGTTGAGCAGAGGGTTGGATTGAGGAACCTGTCTCTAGAACCTTCAAGTAACACTTATTCTCCTAGTGGTGGTTTCAGCAAATGCAGTTTTCTGTCTAGCTGTAGAGCTTTTTACTGAGCCCAGTTTGTACATGGAGCCACAAAAACCTAATGGTGTAGGTAGGAGCCAAATCGTCTGTAAAAAAAGAAAAAAAACCAGTATTGAACTTGAAAGAGGATAATGCCAGAGACCAGTGGAGAAGCAAAGCGAAGCTTTCTAGAGCACTGAACAGATGGGAAATGCTCAATTAACAGTAAATAACCATATGGGAGACAAGATCAGGAATAACTTCTCTTTGCAACAGATGCATTTCCTGAAATTCAGCACAGGATTTCTTGTGCTGTGAGTTGTCTTGTACCTCCATGTCAGCTTTCCAAGTCTGATTTCCACTTGATCTTTCTTGAGAAGGAGATTTATTTCCACGCGCACTGGTAGCCTATGAATGCAAACATGGTTTTGATGCATGGTCAGTATTTTGAACTCTGACTCAAATTAATGAAAATCCAGATGATACAAAGAAGAGTTGGATGAAATCCGTACTTGGCTTTGCATGCAAAATTCTTTCAAGGGATTCAATAACTCACTTGAAGCATGCCCAGAAACTCAGCTCTGGCAAACAGAATGCCATTATGCCTTAAATGTCATTATCAACAGTGACAGTAAAACTCGTGATTAATGAGAAAGTAATGCATTATCAAAACATTTGATGAATGGGATGACTTCTGCCATGTATTAGCAAACCAAAGAGCTTCTCCAAATCAGTTTTTGAAAATTAGGTCAATCCATTTATTTAAAATATATCTGTATCTATTAGAGGTATCAGTGCCTAAAAGTTTATACCAAAAAATAAACTCTGTATTCTGACAGATTTTCCCTGTCATCTTTCTGTGCTTTGTGGAAATTGAGATACTTGCCAAAAATGGATGTTTTTCTAATCGGAGCTGTTAACACTCCTTGAAAAAGAAAATTTCCCTTTTGTTCAGATAAATGTGTCCTCATTGAGGCACTTGCCAAAATTAAGAGTGGTAGTAAAACTTGTTTGGGAGTTTATTCTTTGGACTTTGCATCTGAAGAGTACATTTGTCAGAGGTTTATGCATCAGAAGGGCACTCTGCCTGTAGAGGGCTGTTTCAACTGGCAGCACTTTATTTACTTATTTATTTTTACTTCTGTGATTTCTCTTGTGTGTGTGAACTCTAAACAACCATCTGCCTCTGAAATGTGCCCAGCCCAGCAGCTTATGAAGGCAGAGTACAGAGAATTAAAACCAGACCTCAGTACTAAGATTTTAACATTTTAGCACAGCATGACTGACCTAGTAAGACCGCAAGCGTCCAGACAGGTAGGGAATGAGTTGTATTATTTTTTTGTGCGTGTGTTTAGAGGGAATTAATAACTACATATGTCTCTCATTCTGGGATAAAACAGTGGTTCCATCATCAGATATTTTCAGTTAAGGTCCTTGAAACGTAACAACCAGCAGGAGGAAGAGAAATGGCCATGGAGTGAATAACATGCAGGACAGCAGATAAGTAGAAGAGGAGGAGAGAAAGTTTCCATGTACATGGCATGAGATGTCCTGAAGTTGTTCTCTGCAGGACTTCTTGAACCTTGACGCTTAATATTTTATGGGATTTTTCCACCCGTCCATCCACACCCACCCCCACACACCCACTTTATTCCATGGAAGGGTAGAAGCCTGAGAGGGCTGTGCCAGAATTACTGCACCTGCAGGAGGAGGGAACAGATATCTTTGGAAAAGAAGCTCTTGCATTGTCTATCTGCTTTTTCAGTATGTGAATTCCTGGAGCATACCGACATGGTCATGTGTGGAATGTATGACTGGTTCATGTGAACTGAGTATTTCACATTTGAGTCTGGTTTTACTGTAGAAAGAGAGAGTTCTGGCAAGGAATCTTCTCGTATTTAAAACTCGTAAACAATTCTGCTCATTGCAGACAGCTACCAAATCTCCATGTGATACCTGTTTTTCAGTGAAGTTATGTGGTCCCACCGGCATTGCAGAGAATGAAGATGTTTCAGATGTAAGACTTTCCATTCATACCAGCCCACTGCTGTGCCATTTTTCCGCAGAAAAACATCTGATCACAACTTTGTGGACTTTTTGTTCTGGTAGCAAGAAGGTCAAAGCATGCCAGCCAGTGATGGCATTGGAACTTGGCAGTGTCATGCACAGGAATGAGTGGATGTTCGGCTTTAGTCCTTAGTTCATCTGATTTTTACATATGGGATGAAGGAAGTGAGTGTTTGCTTTCCATTCTGTTAGCAGGCAGATGACTTGGTACGGTAGATGCTTAGGAACAGGAAACAAGCATGCTGTGCATGTACAGCATGTACATCTTGAATATCCCACTGATGTGGCTGAAAGTGATGCCCATGCCTCTTGCCGTATTTTCAGCTTCTCTTCTGTTGATGTTTGATTTATCTACTGCAGTTTGCCAGCTTAGTGGGTAAATGAGGTTTGTCTGAACCTGTGAACCTGCTGGCATCCAGAAAGAAAACAAGGAAAGTTTTAAACATCCTGTGCATAACGGTAGTTGTATGAGACTTAATGTTTCCTTTCCAATGCCTTGCCGTGTTTTTCAGTTGAAGTGAATGTAAAAAAAATCCTTCATTTGGTTGTGGCTGTGAGCAGTGCCTGTGGTTGCGGGGTTTTAAAGGGGTAAAGCAGAGTCTGGAATTTGGGTTTTTTGTTAACCATGTGATAAAAAGAGGATTTCAGGGGCATTCCTACCCTTTGACACACTGGACAATACCACAGAAACAGAAGAACCGAGTCAGCTCTCAAAAATAGTTACTTTTATATGATCATATTTTAAACGTATGGTACATTTAATCTCACTAACTTATTCCAAGAGAATTCTGTTTTGCTTTGGTCTCTGGGGGTGTTTTGGGGGGGAAGAAAAAAAATCCCAAAGGTTGGGAGAAGCCAGCTATGCATAAAACAGTTCATAAAGCAACTCCTACACAAACACTGTGACCCAGTGGTCTCCCTGCTGCTGAGGCACTCAGATTGGGTGGATAGTGCTGGAGGGAAGACTAGTGATGGTAAATTGAATTTTAAAAACTACTCTGCTAATTTTAATGGTTGTTTAAAGCAGTTAGTACCTGTTTCTACACTACAAATAAGGAAGCTAGTATTCTGAGACAGATGTCTTACACCTGAATAGCATTAGGAAATACTTTTAGGGTGGGTTTTCAGGTGCTTGGGCATGCATGTGCAAGTGGGTTTTGTGGTTTTTATTTCTCTTTAGTCCTCACCGTGAGTTTCTCAATTGAAAACTGCCATGTATTTAGGTCTGTTATCACAGATGTTTGACTGGATTGTTTTCAGTTGCTGGGTTTTAAGGTTTTTGGTTTCTTTTTGAATGTTCAAATATTTATTCAGCCTGCTCTGTTTTGTTATGATGAAATATATGGAGTTAGCGATTTTTCTGCTTTTGAAAAAGACTAGTGCATTACAAATATCTCACCAAGATGTGCAGCTTAGCACATTGCCACTAAGGCAATCTGAGTGCAAAGCTTGCAGCCCACTGTAAATCTTGGATGCCTCAGTGGACAGTCCCCACGTGCTGGAAGGGTACAGTACTGTCCTTAACATCTGCCCTGTGGAGAGCCAGCTTTTCCTTCAGGCTAGTTTCTCTGCTGTGCTGCCTCAATTAAGCTAATACAATGCACTACAATATTTTATTATTGTGTGATGAGTCCCAGCTTAGAGAGGAGCATTGCCTCAAAGGCAGTCTTCCACCCCAAGCTTTAAGCAGAGAGTAACTGCCTTACCCACGCTGCTGGCACCTTTCCCTCTTACCTCAAGCTCTCCTACTTCATAGTGAAGGAACAGCAGTGGTTGGACTTCCATGTTCTTTTCCCTTTCCCACCAGCTTGCTGGGATCATGGCACCACTCGCCTTCACTGTCCTGCTATGGGGAGGGAAATCCTTCCATGCACTGGCACACAGCTAGCACAGTGATGTGGCCCACTGACAGCATTCTGTGGTTTGATTCCCTGGGAGGTGGTGAAGGTGCTGTCCCTGGAAGTATTCAGAAACCATGGAGATGTGGCTCTGAGGGACGTGGTTTAGTAAGCATGATGGGGATGGTTTGACAGTTGGACTGGGTGATCTTAGTGGTCTATTCCCACCTTAATGATTCTATAATTCCACGGTCCTAGGGTCTGTTTTACTGTAATGCCTTAGATCTGCACTTGGGTCACTGAACATACTCCTGTCTGTTTTCGTAGCATGGGAACTCATGCAACTCATGTTCTGTATTTTCAAAAAGATAAAATGTGTAATAATGTTTTGTCACATAAGCCTCGTTTTAATTGAACTAAAGGAATAGCCTGCAGCTGACCTGAGCCTTTTGTTTTCCTCCTGCTCTCTTACCCTCCTTTTGTTTAAATTTAGTTCCATCCACAGCAGATGTCTCACAAAGTCATCCAGCTTTTATCATTTATTTCCTTCAATGGACTGTTCCATCATATGCCACTGACTCATGGAACTGCCCATAACCTAATTTTAGAGCTAGATTATACTAATTTTTACTAATACAGCATATATTCTAGTTATTTGACTTTGATAATGAAGTGCAAGTCACTCAGAATGCAAGAAGCTGAAGCTTTTTTGGCTAAGTGTGTTTGAGTAGGGCTTTCTGCTGAGCATTCAAGTGAGACATTGTTTAATTTAAAAACTACTTACAAGCTTTATGTGTTTATTGTGTAGCTGTGAATAGTAAAAGAATAAATTATGTTTTTAGAATTAGTTTGGATGCCTCTGCTAATGGTTGGAGTAACTGGTGCTGGGGTTTTAGACGCTTTTTCTAACTGTAGGAAGTCTGCTTTGTCTTTTGAGGAACTTTGTATCTTGGGTCACTGGCAGGCCTAAGCATGATGATTTTCTCCATCTCCTTCCAATATATCTGATAGCTGTCAGGAGTGCTGCTGCAGCTGCCCAGCTCACGGAGCCATGAGCTTGGTGATACTTCCTTGTTTAAAAGTACCTACAAAGATCAGAGCACAGCTGTGTAAGACCTTTCCCAACCCTATAACAACATAATGATTCTGCTAAGTAAGTTTGAAAAGACAGTACAAGGATGGCGGTTTGAAAAGACAGTACAAGGATGTACTGTCATCCCAATTTACAGGGAGGGTACTAGAAATAGGGATGACTAGGGACAGCTCACACATCTGAATGGCTTTGCAGAAGTCATTCTATTTAGCGTGCTGAATGCTTCCCATATATAAGATAATTCTTGTTGAGTGTCCCAGATGCACTTAGTCATTAAAATGTTTTTGAATTTCTTATGTTATAACTTAACTTTCCACATGTGCTTTGAATTATTAGCTTGTTTTTTTTTTTCTCCAGTTTTTCCACGTCCCTCAACAGAGAAGCTTGCATGTGATCTCTAGCACTATCCCTTCAAATATTCCCTTAAAATTAATTCAACAGCATGGCTCAAAAGCCCGTGTAGTTTCCTTTTTAATTTGATTAAAAGGATGCATATTTGCCCAACGCCGTGGAGAATTACATGATGCAGACTGCTTACTCAAACACGAAGGCAGGCACAGCAGAGACCTTTTGGCCTCGTGAGTTTTCATAAGAACAAGTTGTATTAGGCAAACAGCTGTGTAATGTGAGGGGTTTCTTATTAAAAAACAAGGGGAGGGGGCAGGGAGAAGGCTTTTCAATTTCCCTTGGCCTGGTCGGTGTCTTCAGTTAGTAAGTAGGAGACAGATGGATTTGTAAAAATAGCTACATTTCGACTGCATTACTACTACTACTTTTTTTCTTTAACTTTGATTGCTGCTGATTGGATCTGTTCTTCATTCTATTGTAAGAATGTCATAACTTGACTCTAATGCTTATACAACGCCTTTAGCAATTAGATGATGTAAACCTTAATACCACTGGAGAGGCTCAAATAGCCCCCCTGAGAAGCCAGGCCAGTGAGAAAAATGAGCTTTGATGGTTTATATTTATAAGTGGAACATTATCCATCATTAAGGAATAGGTAGTTCAGGAATTTTTTCGTGACTGCAGGGGGAAAAAAAAATGGAGAGCATTTCCTGCTTCTAAATAGCATTATGAGTATAGAGTACTTGATTTAAGTGAAATGTATTTTCCTTATTTAGGTAATTCATTTCAAATTCTATGCTGCTACACCAAGAGGTTATCACTGGATATAGAACCAGATAAATCAGCCACCCAGGCTGTGGTCTTCTCTTGGAAGTGTGATCATGTACATTTCTCATTTAAGCTGATTATGTCCCAATAAGCACACAGTCATCGTGAGATAGTATGGGATTTCTGAGAATCACTGTAGAATATGTAATTGAGAATTATTACCTACAGCTACAGTGTGTTGAGAACTCACATTGCTTATGTGAACTTGGGTCCTGCAGTTCCTGCTGCTGGCTGACTGCAGGCAAGTGGAAATGTTCTCTTTAATAGGAATAAAAGCATGGATCTCCTTTAGAATTTACTTTCTTTGCTAACAAGAAGTACGTGCTCACAGCCAGTTACTCATTATTATACTCATATTGATGCATTTATTTGGTATATTAGTGACACTTTATAATGTAGTTGGATGAAGAGTGGGATCTGATGCTGCTTCCTGCTGCGCCTGCGGTGAGCAGTGAAGCCCACGGCTGTGAAAGCTGAAGCAGCCTCCTAATAACTGTGTGAAAGGCACTGTCATCTTCAGAGCTAGTGCAACTGCATTTTATCCTTGCCGTCCCACAAGCTGCTTGGTTGATACGTGTGCAGGATAATGACAGCTGGGAAGCCCTGTGTGGTCCCTGACTTTGATCCAGGCTGTGTAGGGCTGGCTGATTTATCACTTTTGTGGTGTTTTCAAGGGATGTTGGTATATCATCATCCCTGTGGCTCTGTTCTTCTAGATGTCTGTGGTTGTTTTGCATGGCATACTGTGCAGGCTTGCCCACGCAGCTCTCTTGAGCCACATTCCAGCTGGATGCCTACACTTGATCTCCAAATACTCCCTATTTTCCACATTAAATGACAGATGGGATGAAGTCAGGAAGGACCTACAGCTTCTTCCTCTACATCTCCAGCTACAAGACTCCGCACACACCTTTTCTGTGTACCTGAGAATTTCCAAGTGCTGGAAATGCTGCCGTGGTAGTTGTGCCTCATTTTGCTTTGCCCAGTACACTCCTGTTCCACGCTTCTGGCTCTACTCTGCCTTCTCCATGTCCTGCTCCACCTAGCTGTCACCTCCAGCGCTCCCACTCCTATTGGAGGTGTGAGGAGAGACCGAAACCAGCACTTATTTTCTTCATCCACCTCTGCCTGCTGCTGTCATGCTCCTTTTCAGTAAAACCTGATGATTAAAGCTGCTTTGCATTGAGCTGGTTGGATGCTAGGAGACCCCAGCAGAGGTTGCATCAGGGCAGGAAGTCCTGTTCTGCAGAAGAGAGAGAAATAACAGTAGTGATGTACAGCTATGCAGGAAGGGTGAAGTCTCCTGTAGCGAGTTCCCATCACCTGCACAGTCAGACCAGCTGGGACACAAGGCTGGGCTGTGTGCATGGGGATGCTCTGCCAGATGCCTTCAGGGCAGAATCCAAAGGCTCCACCCAGACCCTCACCTACTTTCCATGTGTGAATTTAAACTATGCGCACACTTGAATAATGCAGTTGCAGTACTTATAATGCATAAATCTGAAGTGTGAAAGAGAAGAGCCTCCAGTCTGCTATGAACTCATCTGTTCTGTGTCATTACAATCCTGGCAGCACTTCCATGTGTGGAGGGAATGGCTCTGCCTGCACGCCTGGGTTGTTTGTGGCAGGGCGTCTTGGTGAATGAGTTAAGCATCACGAGTTGGCAAATGTTTTGTGAAAACAACCTCATCAAGCTCTTTATTCTGAACTGTGCATTCTTTGTGGCTTCTCTTGGGTATTTTAAAAGCTGTGAAGAATTGGTGTTTTTGTCACAGGTTTAAAAGATGATTAACTGCTCAGTGAATATGAAGTAGTAGTGTTAAAATAAACACCAGATTATCAGGCACTGCCTATGAGATCTGTGCTGTAGCCACTGATGTGAGTGAGGGGGATGCTCTAAGTGTTGTTCCTATCTTTGTGTTGAGCTGGTGAAGGGATGCTCCCTTCTTGGAAGGTACTTGGGTGACCAGCAGAGAATTTCTGAGCTGTGGCATTTCCTCTCAATCTGCATGTATATTGTTTTATTTATATATTGTGAGCCACCTCTGGTTTTTATGAACATGATTTCCTGGAGGGAGAGCCAGTTTTGATTCTCAGCCTATTCTTAGGTCATCTGTGATTTTATTTTATTTTATGTTGAAATCCACAGGGTAGAAGCTTATTTATTAAACTTAATAGAGCTTATACCACTCGCTGAGATGCATTAAATATGAGATACAATTGTATCCCTTACCATTATAATGGTATAAATTTTTAAGGTTTTTTTATTTTAATTGTTGAATTAATACAGAATAATTGGTTTGCTCTGTCATGAGCTTACTGAGAGTAACTTAATATAAATAGATCAATTTTCAGCTGTTTTAGCTTCTTACTGAAAATATTTAGTTTATATGTTCATAATGCATCTCTTGTTTTCAAGAAGAGTTCTGCCAGCTGGTATCTCACTTAGTGTAAAGCAGAGTGTTCAGCAATGGTTGGTGAATATGTGCAAACTGCTATCAAGGAGGGGAAGGAGTTGGTGTTCTGGACTCTGATTGCTTGTCCAAAGCAGCAGCCAGCATCTTGTATTTGTTCATTTGCAAGGTTGGGCTTCTGTGTGCTGGGGTTGCAGCTGATAGCTTTAGTTAAGAACATCTCTCTGCTGCTACTTTCTGAAAGCTTCACATACTGATAGCATCAACACAGAATAAGTCTTTTGTTTTCTGACGTTTCAGCTTACATTTGGATCTGTGTTCTGAAGCCTCAGTACTTTGACCATGAGTTTTCTTTTGGTTTTAATTATTTCCTCTTGTTTTCCTGTGTCCCTGTCTTGCTTTTTCCGTTTTTGTAGTAAGATAAAGAGGATTTTAGTTTTCATAAGGATTTTTTTGGTGCAGTATTCCTGTGTTCTGTTTGTCTTCCCTGAGTAGCCTGTGGAGTATTTTTGATGAGCACAAAGGTATCTTTTGTTACTTTGTCCAAACCAAACTTAGCTTATCCTTCATTTTATTTTGCCTGGAAAGAAGTATGCAGACAATCCAGTGGCAGAGAATAATTACGAAATGTCTTTGACCTGCAAAAAGCACATTGGATGCTATTACAGTGTGAGTTTGCTGGGTTGCTGAAGGCTATCCTGTTGAGGGCAAGGTGAGACTCCTTACATTAAGATTTTTTTCCTTACTAACTGAGATTCTATGCAAGACATCAGTCCTTCTACTCTCATGAGTTAGATGGAAAATTGTATTGTGAACTTTACTGTTTTTTTGTGTGCATGATGCCAAAATATTTGAAAGTAAATGCAAGTAGTTTTTTGTTGCAAACCAGGGATATTTCCTTACTGCAAACTCCAGCCCTGAAGCTGGATACCATACAGTTGTTTTTGAGACAGACATTTACAAAGCTACTTGCACAGAACTCATTTGCGGAAGAATGCTCTCACATAACAGGCCCTTCTTTCTAATTACAGGCTGTGGGATTCTTAGGTACTAGAAATCCAACAGGGAAAGCATTTGTGATAGAATGAGGCGTAGATGTCTGTGGAGCTTTGATTCCACCAAAAAAAGAACTGAAAGACTAATAAACAACAGACTGTGTTTGATAATCAGGCTATAAAGCCTAGCATGCAGTGCTTATCCGTGAAGGAACAAATTTCTAGCAGTCTGGTGCTGTTGTATAAAACTGGATTTGAGCCAGACTTCCAGATTTAAAACCCCTTGAACTCCAGTAGGCCCGGACCAGTCCTTGGCTTAGGTTCATCTCAACCATTGCAAGCACAGAAAAGATGTTTGAACATTCACAGTAGCAACTGAAGGTTCAAAGGGAGGAAAATACATCCATGATCTATTGACTGTTTGCACATACCAGGGCTTTGTTACTACCAATTTGGGCATTTGTCCTCTTGATAGCTTTTAGAACATCTTTGGAAACACACTGCAACATAACACAAAGGGAACGTTCCAGGCATGTATCCACCTGCACTGTTTGAATTGGTTGCTAGCTGTTCTCTCCATTGGGAGAGCTTAGCTTTACTTGACTTCTCTAATTTTACCCCAATAATTAATCTCTTGCACATTCCCCTCAACTATGTTGCCCACTCTTACGGCCCTTTCCTGTTGTGGCAGAGGACATCAGCTTCCTGGGTTACATGATGGGTTCTTGCTCAGAAGCCAACTGGAGTATTACAAGTTTAAGCAGTACTGCCATATGAGTGTGGTCTCTGATGGATAATTTCAATAAATGGTCAGTTATATCCAGACTAACTCGATTTATGTGATAGTTTAATAAGCTTGTGGTCGTTTATTTGCTTTCACTTTTGCAGCAGAATAAACTGGTTTTCTCTAAATTGTGCAGCTGCTGCAAACAGTAATAAGATGGCTGTGTCAGACACTCATCCTGCTCTTGCTGTGTCTGAGGGTTGTCGCTGAAGCTGGAGAGGAGAGAAGTTTAATGTGAAAGAGAACTACATGCAATTACCTATTTATATGGAGCTCACTGGGGGATTCAGCTGCGGGTGGCAGTGAATTGCATTTCCCTTTTAAAATTGCTCCACTTAAACTAGACGAAGAAAAGGGGCAAAAAGTGCACATGTGCACTGTTCAGTTAAAGGAAGTTGTCAGAGCATCCTGAAATATTTCTTACAGGACTATAATTACCAACTTTTTTATCAGATGTGTGTTGTGCAGGTGTCCTGCAGAGAAACCTAAGTGAGTATTTATCACCAAGGAGGCAGCAGTAGTGTACAGGATCAGGAGCACACAGATTGGAATATCATATGGCTCTGTGACAGAGCTATCATCGCAGTGTATCATCTCCTTGAGCCAAGCTGCATATGTGGAATGAAGTTGTGATTTAAGTCAGTGTAGGACCCACTGTGTGAGCAGCTGCCGTGAGTTGTGGGTGATACAAAAGCAGGTAGAAGATGATTTTCTAACTCTGTGCTGGCAGAAGTGGAGTCCTGTTTGCAGAGTCGAGTGCAGAGCGACTGAGGAGCCCTGAGAGATGTGGCTGTGCCTTGAGACCAGGCCTTGTGTTGTTGCAGCTGCAGACTTCCACAGCCTTAGGAAGCTGTCACAGATATTTTGGTATAGCTCCAGCTTGTCCTGACTTCACTGTTATCTGTCTGCACTTCTTCAGGATTGCCTGGTAAAAGCTATATGCTGTAAACCGCAGTCTGAAAGTGCAGATAGGCTTTTGGAGCAGTTTGCATGAAGTTAAACTGAGAAAGGATAATGCTTTGTCAAAATGGTCATCATTGAACACACAAGCTCTGCAAACAGAGGGTTCTTAGCAGTGGCTAGTGTGTATGCAATGCTGTGGACAGGCAGAAATAATATTAGACGGTTCCTTTATCCCAAACCAGCATTTACCTGTGATATGTAGCCATGCTGGTCACAAACTCATATCAATCTTGTAGCAAGTTGTTGCTCTGTTTCCTTTCCCAGAGATGCTCTGCACACTTGATGTCCTCCGTATTGACATCTTGAAGCTCTGACAGAGCTGAGAGCTGTGTAACAACACGCTTAGGAGATGCCTCTTCTCCTAGGGATGCAGGTTGCTTTGAGCTGAACCAAAAGCTTTGTTCTTCATCTATTCAACTACATATTCTCCATGTTTTTAAGAGAATTTGGGCATTAGCTTCTAATGATATATGTCGCAAATTATCTATTCTTTATAGTATGTCAGTTGGCTATGTATTGTTACAGCACAAATGGCAGACTGTTGAAACAAGCTGCTGAGATAACTGTGTCATACCTATATACCAAACACTTCTCTGACTCATACCCCCACCCCCACGATTCCCTGCAGTGATGTTGTAAGCCAGTGCAAAATTTAGACCACTGTTTGTTATCTGATACATATTTCTAAGACACTGCCAAATAAAGTTGAGTTTAAAAACTATGATTTTCTTGTTGGGGGCTGCACTCTTGCCAAAGCAATTCATGTCAGCAGTTTTAAGTTTAGCAGCCACATAGTTCTGAAATGTATTTATAAATGATTTTGAGGAAAAAAGAAAATGATATATTCCCATTAGCTGTTTGGGTTACATTTATGTTACTGCTTTTTGATTATTGGTATCACATTTACAGATTTGTTTTAGAATGAAGAAAAAGCAAAGTGCACAGAAAACAGCTCTTCTTTTGTTTATGTGCATCACAAATTTAACGTTTTTAATGAGAAAAATACTTCTCGTGGCTTGCTTTGGCTTGCATCCTCACATGGACAGCACGTATTCTAATCTTTAAGCTACTTTGCGAGGACTTCATTTCCATTCTTGGATGGAGGTAAACACTCAGTTAAAATAATTCTGCAGTGCGTGTGGTTGGCAGTAGAATTATTTCAGAACTGAATTTTTGGACAGAGACTCCTAAGTAAACGTGATGAGGAAGACTTTGGCTGTATTCTGTATGATTTCTCCAGTCTAGCACAGGGCGTGTATCTTGCTATAAATTTGCCTATTGTTCTATCTTGGTAAAGGCTTTAAAGCTGGTGGCCACGATTTAGTTGTCTAGCAGCTGTTTCAGTGCGTTTTTCTTGCCCGCTGTAATTGTTGTGGCTTTATCCAGCCCTGAAGCATTGTGGAATTGGGACAGTGATTCATTTCTAGTCCATTTCTAGTCCATGTTAGTACTGTGCAAGATTACGTGTTCATCTGTTAATAATAGAGCTGTAGTCACAGAAGTCAGTTCTGTCTACTCTTTAGTGACATGCAGTAGGAAGCCAGGTGATGCTCAGACAGTGCTGCTGCTAATCTAAAGCTTTCTGTAGTAACCACTGCTTTCTGCATTGTTAGGAGAGTGCAAAGATTAAGCCGTGCTACTGCTCTGTTACCTTTGGTTTTGTTTTTCTAAGGTCCTCTTCCAAGTTACTGTAGGAGCATCACCCCAGCTCTGCCCCCATCTCTCCTTATTTCTATGTCTGTCCCTGAGGGGGAAACCTTGATCTTATGTATTCTTCACCATCATTACAGCCCTGCATCTCTGAGGTGCTGTTATGATGGGTGTTCCGGATAGACAAGGCGAAGCGACTGCCAGGGAAATGGTGCATGTTGCTTTCTCTGCAGTGCTGGGAAGGACTGGAGCAAGCAGATGAAGTCAAAAAGCTATTCTTGCTGTTGTCATCTTCTCAGTCTCCAGACATTTGACCCTGTCTTAACAGTTGTTTTCAGGCTAGATAGAAAGGAGAGAAAAAAAAATTATGACTCACATTCACTGAAACTGTTGGTTAAGCCAGCACATAACAGATGCGAGACAAGCTTTTTGGTAGGCTTTCCCCCCCAAATAGGCTAATGGCATTAAGTTTATGAGTGTATTGTCATCTTCTTTTGTAGTAAATGGGTTTAAATTTATGTACTAAATATCATTTCCTTTCCTGGCTTTTCTAGGACGAATCCTGGACTTGAAGACTGGAACAGTAAAGAAAGAGGGTCAGCAGTCCTCAATGAGAATGTGCATGGGATCAAGACGCTCTTTCATTTGCAGAATGAGGTATGTATCTACCTGGTACTTCTGTTGTGATATTCTCAGATTACAGACGTCAAATATTTTGTTACTCTCTCCTGACCTTGTTTGGAGACTGAAGCTGTAGTGACATACTCTGATTGAGCATTTCCAGAATGCTTACTTTTGTAACTCTAGTAAAACTGAAACTTGTTTTCCTTTATGATTAATGGCAAAGCAATATCTCGTTTGTGTTGCAGTTGGGTTTTTTTTTTTTCAATGTGGGATGTTGCATGCTTTCCCCAGAGACCCTCATGGCAGCTTCACCCCTGGCACGTAAGCAGTTGTCTCTTCAGATCAAATTATTTGAATCAGTACTTTGGGAACAGAGCTTTTGCAAGTTTAATGAAAGCCCAGCTCTGTGTTTTTCTTCAAGAAACCAATAATATTAAAAGAATTTTGAAGACAAACAGGAATTCAGCTGCATATTTGCCGTCTATGGAAGAATTAACCTAAGCCTGGTATGAATTAACTGGATGTCAGCTAGTTGATTCTAGATACATGAGTAATTGTTAAAGGGTTTTTATTTTGAAATTTTCCACCTTCTCCTGTGTTGCCTGGGCTTCTTGAGAGGTCTGCCTGCCCAATGGTTCTGACGTTTTCTGTGCAAACAGGATAACTGTGTGCTTAGAGGGGGAAGTACATAATTGTATGTACAGCCTATATCCAACATACGTGCTGAGAACAATCGATGCACAATTTGTTATGGAGTGAGACACACAGACCAAAATATTTACATGTTACAACGAAAGTGTGTGCTTCTGTTAATTGTGGTGAACGTTCTATGCATCCTGCAAGGAGGCTGAATATCTGGCACTTGAAAGGGGTTTATGTACCTCATACCTTCAGGATAAGATGTCAAAACTGTCCTCTTATATTAGCTGTCCTTGAACCATGCAAAGGCTTCCTGTGCTTTAGACTTCACAGCGATACTTGCAGGCCAGTGGCAATAATTTGAAGCCAGTAATGAGCGTTGGAGGATGCAGTAGGAATCTTGTATTTCAATGGAAGTGTTCATCAGACAAGGAGAACACGTCAAGATGAAAGGAAAAGGGCAATAATCTAGAGAGCTATTCTCACAGCAGCTTCTTTTCTTAGTTCTGTGCAGTACGTGAGGTTATGATCCGCAGAAGGAGCAGCTGTGTGTGTTCTGAATCCAGTACTGTGCACATATCCTCACACATAATGTTAACGGTGATTTTTTATATATTTTAGCTTGTTAGGAAACAAAATATGGTGGCTTCAGACAAAGATTTCTTTAGAGACATTCAGTCTGATGTTTGCTATTCAGTAAGCATCTTTTCTTCTCTAACAAGGAGACAGCAAAGAAAGTTGGGCCTACTGTCCTATTTACTGCTGTTGCCCAGCTTTTAAAACAACAATTAAAATGCAGTTATTTCTTCACGCTTCAATTCTGGAAAGTCCAGTGCATGAGGGTAATTTTAGACATTCCAACATCCCCATTGTTTTTAAATTCTGAATCTTACTTTAATTATTCATTCTTTCTCATTGGCAGTGACTGGTAAACATAAAAACAAAAGTTTAAAAAAGAAGCAAAAAAAAAATTGTTGGAAGAATGATGATCAAATAACGTGAACTTTCCTTGTGATTACTTCTTTTATTGCTATTGTTCTTTGTGTCAACCGAGAATGAACTGTTTTCATCTTTCAGGCTATTTACTGAGTTTCAAATGGATTGTAAAATTATGCTGTTAGGCATAGTTAGAAATACCACAAAACACACAAGAACAAATGTCTGTCCTGGCAAAGATCAGAGTGATGTCTAAAATTATGGCTGGTGTGCAGCAGTTATAATGCTCTGTCCAGGGAAGCTACCCATACACTGAGATCATTTTGTGTGGGTATGTGGGGGCCTCACTCGTCTAGTTTTCACCCTGTTTTATGGTATCTGGGAGTGTAACTATTTTGTAGCCACTCTTGGAATTCCTATTGCAAATAGCCCTTAGATTTGGAGGGTTTGAAAGGAATCTTTATCTATTGTTTTTTCATAAAATCAAGAAAATATTTGTACTGCACCCAAGAAGTTTAGGCTGCGAAAGCAGCAAGTTCTGAGAAAACATGTATCTGGGACTTCCTGTCAGAAATAAACATCCGTAATTGTCTGCCTACATGTACTAATAAGGATCTTAAAATGCATTTTCATCTCAGCTGTTTATATTCAAAACTTCAAATACTTTTTTAGGTGTGGAAATGCTCCTCTGGATCATTTACCTTTGAACAGAATAACCACCATGAGGAAAAGATACAGGTATTTAATTTACTGCAATGGTCAGTTGCTGTAAGCACCCTCATTTTTCCACTAGAGTAATGCTTAGTCAGCATACATCCTGGACAAACGTTCGTTAGCCTACAGTGCAAAGTAGCCCAGGGTCACAGGGAGGAGAACTTAGTACTCACTTGAGCTGTGGCAGTCATTAGGTCTTTTAGAAACCATGAGCAAGTGACTCAGCTATTTCCCTTAACCTGCTCCATCTCTGAAATAAGCTTCATTACTGTTTTCTGAGAAGTACTGTGGAAAGGAGGTGACACTTGAGTAGTGTTGTAATACAGAACTTAGGGTCATGGTAGGCTGTTTCAAACACAGCTTACAGATATTAGTGGATCACCGATAATAGTATAAAAAACCAAATCTATTCTGCATGTCAATTAACATTATTTGTGTGTATTTGTATTTGTGTGTTTCCTTTTCATTTAGGAATGGCCTGGGCCCGGTAAAAGAAGGTGAAGCACAATATGCTGTTGTCCATTGCACTGGCTACATCAAGGCTTGGCCACCAGCAGGTGTGTAACTTGTGGGCAGAGTGCAACGCACATCTTCGAGGACTTGGGAACCTGGATCAGGATCCCTTTACTGGTACAGAGCCAGGCTGAATTTCTGTAAGGGTACCTCCTTCTATTTGATCTTGATAAGCTTTTGATATCAAGAAATCAGCTGTTGTTACACACTCAGAATCTCCCAATTTTTTTTTTTACATGAAACCCTTCTCAACTTCATTGCCAAAAAGAGCTATAGAAGAGTTGTCAGTAATGTGGGATTGCAGCAACTGAAGCCAAAAGATTTCAGTCTGATAGCCAACATAAAAATGGCCTCATTTTTAGAAGGTAAACCCGAAGCTCAGATACATCTACAAAAGAACAACTTGTATTTAAGTACCAAGTTGCAAGAACCCGTGTACGAAAATGTGTAATGTCAATTTAGGTGCACAGATCTTCACTTCAGAGTAGTGGTTTTAGTGGAGAATGTTCAGCCATTGTGATAAGTTCTGTTTTGAGGCTGTTTTTCTGGGAAACAGGTCTTGATATTTTTCTTTGAACTGGAGTTTACCTATTGCTCAATATTGCATATGGGAATATTTGCATTTGAAAAATTCCAAGGGAAAGCAATGGAGCTCATCTAGACATCATCATGAACTGGGCAGGCTGACCTTGGCATTTGCAGTAGTTGAAGAGGACTGTTTCAACATAACAGCACCTGACATGAATCAAACCTTGAGTCGTCCTGCCCTTTTGCGGTTGTACACCACAATCATAAATCAATTTATTGAGGAATTTTGAATGCTAAAAGTGATTTGTACCGTGTCTGTATGCTGGTGTGCAGATACCAGAATATGGGTGTAAACCTCGTGTTTATCTCCTGCTGAATTGTGGTTTTGAGTTATATAATCAGTTACCCATGTTTTTCATCTCTCAAACAGTACACACATACATACAGACATATTTTCAATAGTACAAAACTGAAGCTTTTGAAATTTTCTGTAACTTTTGCATCCAAGAACGGGACTAATTTGTATCACAAGTGACTTGTGCTTCTGAAACAGTGCAGGCAGTGAAAACCTCCCCTCTTGTTCCTGATAAGGGTTTAATATATTTCATTGTGCTGTAGAAAACAAAATGTTTCAACTTCATTGCAATCACAAAAGAGCGAACAGAACAATGTGTGTAAATTGCTCTACAAAAATGAAACTGTTTCTGTTGGTAATTCCAAGTGTAAGAACGTTTAGCTATGATACATGAGATGTCTCTTCAGAAAGGTGTGGGTGAAATTAGATCTTTGCAGCTCCTTGCTTAACTCACGTGAAGGCCTGCTGCATGGTATCAGCTCCTTAGAGACCTGATGCTTCTGGGGTACGTGGTGTTTTGCTCTACTCCAGCTCCCAGAGTCACGCTGCTGTCCCATGCTTAGCAAGTTCTCCAATCCAATCCTCAGTTTTCATTAATTTATCTTAAGATTATGGCAGTGTATTCTTCACATCAATCTTCTTGCCTTGTGTCTATGTCTCTCCAATCTTCTGGGGCTTTCCAGAAGGAAGTCATCTCCTGTCAGCCCTGACTTTGCCCAGATAAATCAGGCTTCTTCTAATCGCTGCTCTCACTGTGCATTTTCTTTTCTTTATCCATCTGTTTTAACTTCACTTTTCAAAATGTAGATTGTCAGAACTATAAACACTTGTTCCAGGTGATACTGTAGTGATGTATCATGAAAATGATACTTCCTGTCCTGAGAGGCAGAATATGATATAATCTGTTTCTTTTCTGTGTGATGGCATCCTAAACCACCTAGTATATATCAGACTGCCTTTTCCTCAGTTTTTGTCAACTGAAAGTCTTTGTAACAAAAATAGCTTTGAATCTTCTGATTCACAATGTGAAGTTTCATCCCATTTCTAATGCTGTAGTTTGTGGCAGTTATTAGTCCCCAAGTGCATGCTTATGCATTTAGTAATGTTGGATTTCATCCCATTTCTATTACTGCACTCCTCAAAATCACATGGTGATCCCCATATGATATCCCACTGCTCCTCCACAAAGTTAGTGCCTCCAAACCATAGCACAGTCCAAAGGGATGGTTTAGCTTTTAAGAGCCTTATGTGGAATTTCAGTGGTCTTTTATATTAACATCCAAATTGTTAGTCATCACAGTCATGCCTGTGTCTTTTTCGGGGCATGTAGTACAGAATTGAGACATCTTTGAGTGTTTATTTGCCCTCACACCCCCAGAAGTCTTCCCCATTTTGTGTTGGTGATTTTCTTATAACCATTGTATTTGGGAGCTGAATGAGAATATCCAAAGGCTGAATTGGCACCCAGTATGTTTGGGAAAATCAGTGGCAACAATACATTTGTTCCCGTTTCCAGTGGTAATTCAACCATAATGTGCAAAGCAAATGAAATAACTGCACAAGTAATTTAATTTGCTAAAGCTTTTCTTACTCTGTAATAAAATCACTTTTGTTCAAGCCAGGTAGCAAGTAGCAAGCTGCTGGTCTTTGCATCATCTCTGCGTTCTTGGGCATAAATGGGTTTGTGCCGTATCTCAGCTGGTTTATAAATTAACCATGGAAAAGATCATTTTCATTTTTTTTTCAGTTGCCAAGTTTATGCTCCAGCATAAACCCTTTATCTTGTTCTTTCAGGGCATGCAGTGTGACACGTGCATTATGCAACTGATATACAACACATATCACATACTTTCATGAACACAGTAGAAAATGTTTTGCAAATACACCTAATCTGCACTTAATTTAACACCAGTTTTTTTCTCTTTCTGAGCTATATTCCATTGTCCATTGTCAATGTGCCTATACTCTGTGTATCACAGTGAGTACTGATGCAGAAACATCAAGACAAGAACTGCCCTCTGATCACTGTTAGTGTTACCTACCCCACATTTTTCCCTTTTTTCTCACCTTTGTGGAGCAGCAAGACTCATTAACTAGCAAGCTGCCTCTTTTTCAGTATGTGAGAGGTGGAAGGAAAAAACATCATGCCTCATCCTCCACCCAGAAGAGATCAGGGAGCATGCAGGACCCATAGGCAGCATCTACCTTAGGCATTTCATAGCCAAGCAGACCAAGGAATGCTGCAGCCCGTGCTCTCTCTCTTCGTCTTCTCCTAGAAGAGGAGCTATTTGTCTGTTGTGAGAGACTTGCTTCTGGGTGAGTGAGCCACAGAGAGAAGACAGAACTGTTTGGAGCATGGGTCTCTTCAGGCTGGGTACATTAATGGTCTCGTCATCGTCCTTTATTCTGCTTGTGACAGAAGGGTAAAGCAAAATTCACATGCAAAACCCCCAGTAATATAACGTATTTCCTCATAAATTACATCTTGACCTTAGGTGGACTTAGGTGCATGAAGTAAGCTTTGTGTGGAAGTCACATTAAAAAAAAATAGTAGCCAAATATCCCAGATTCCAACTGATGTGTTGTTAATTTCTTATGTGTAGTGTGTATTAGAATAAGCAATGGCAGTGCAGTGTTGGATTATTTTGAAGGAGGTTAAAGGATCTCTTGTTTGAAACTGGCTGCATCCCAACTCCAGCCTTTGTCCCTCTGTTTCCCAAGCTAGAAGGCTGTGTGATTCTTAGCTCAGGGAATGCTTCAAGCTCCTAACCAGTCATAAAGCTGAGAAATGCTAACCTTTTCCTGGTCGTTCAGTTTTAAACTTAAGCAAGCACTTAATTTTCTTCATTTTTGTTCCTCCAGAGCATCTTATTCCTGAAAGGAAATGAACCTTATGTGGTCCATATGATATTTTCCTAACAGTTTATTTTCATGCTGTAACAATTGATGGAAAATATTTGGTGGAGAGAAAAGATACAGTCTGTTGAGTTGTTGCTACTTTTCTGTAAATCAAAAACATGACCCGCAGGAAGAAAACATTGTGCAGAAAAGGCTTAGATAGATCCTTGTTACAAAAACTTCAAATAAAAAGTCCCAGAATAGTATTGAATTCAAATAATGTCGAAATCTTTTTTTTTCTTCATTCGTTTTTTATCTTAAAAAAGAAACATTTTGCTCTTCCAAGTCAGACTTACGGTAACGTCTTAACCACAGCATGCCAAAGCTGTTAGGTTATTCTACAGTTTTGGCAGAATCTGGACGTTTATGCAGAAGTACACCCTCTTCCAATACAAAACAGAATACTTGCTTGAATATTCTTTGCACTTTCGTCATTTTTAAAGTTCTGTTTAAAGAAAGAAAATAATTCAGCTTTTGGGATTTTTCACAAGAATTCTCTCTGGTATATGATAAGTATCCACACTTTCCAGTGTTGTCTATAGAAAATAATCTTATACAGTGCAGTTCCATGCATGGATGTGTAACTGTAGCTGTAATGATGGAGATAGGCATTTACAGAGGATTGCTAGTGATCATGGAGCACTTATTATGTCCTTTTAAATACTCAGAAGTAATTTATTTCTGACTGTAGTAAAGTGAAACCACAAATCCACTGACACAGTTCTGTGTCTCAAAGAAAGCATGGGGCAGAAGGATGGAGAAAGAAGGCAGAAAATGAAGTTATTCTGTCATTAGTGCCAATTGGAAGCTCAGTGGGAAAAAGAAAGAGTTCCTTATGTCCACACAAACACATGCCATTACCCTGTGGGAAACTGTTTGCTGGCATACAGGACACTTGGAAATTAAATATAACCTCTGACGGCACAGTGTTCTATTTGTGATGCTCAGTTGCAGGCTTAGCTTTTCAAAATGTTGATATAAACTTGAACAAGCATAGCACTATATTTATTATTCAAGAGAAGCGTGTATTTGGTGTTGAGAAATACAGCCTCTGTCAGAGTTGCATATAAAGAATGTGAATAACTGCTGTATGTTTATTTTGTTGATACCTCCAAAAGGTCAGTGTGGTGGTTGCTGTCCTGCATGCTTTTGAAGCTTTTTCTGGAGATTCTGATGGTGCTTGGTGAACGTAAGGAGCAACATTATGTTGTAAGAGCTAGAGAAACTGGTAGTAAGTGAGAAGAGCGTGTATGTAACTGTCCTCGTTGGAATATGCTCAGTAAGAAGCTTACTAAAGCAAAAGTGAATTTCTTCTAGAAAGCATCTTTGTACAGAGGCACACACACAGTTGAATCTTCATAATTATCAGCAGCAGAGTAAAGAAAGTAGTTTCTGCCTGTGGAGTGCTATCAATAGTAGCACCTGCACTACAAACAAGTCAACAATCGTTTTGGCATATCTTTGCCATAGGCATTTTTAGGGCAGGGATAGTAATTCACTGGGTCATGTATCAATGAATTCCAGGCAGATTGGTTTTTTTTAATTCATAGTGTGGGATAAATGTGTTACATGGACCAAATGTAATCCATCCTGCAAAAAGAAAAAATGAAAAAAACAACGAAAGGTGAAATTTAGATCAACCATTTCCTTTGTCAGTGCTGGAGTTCCATCAGAAATGGTGTTGCTTAGCTAGGTTTAATTTTGGAGATTGTTTATGTTGCTTTCAGTTTATTTGGGCAGTAGTGAGCCTGTACAGAGTTCCTAAAAAGGAAAGTGTTGTTGAAAGCTGAAGAAAAATGATTATGCAAAGTGGAAGCCATCCAGCTGAGTATCTTTGCTGTCCTTTGCAATAAATACACTGGGTGCAGCTAAAGAAATGATTGAAAAAACCAAGTCAGGAAAACCAAGTTAGGAAAATTGACCTCTCCAAATGGAAAATTCCATTTAAGAGAAGACCTTTAGGTTAAGATTATCTTAATCTTATCAGATTATCAGAATGCCTAAAATCGTTTCCTTAAAAATGGAAACTGTGAAAGGGTCCTGTGTTGAAGAAGCCCACTTCTCAGAAGCAAAAAGCAGCCACCCAGAAAACCCTTGCAGGGGGGGAGGACCTAGAGGCTATCTGTGCTATCAGTGAAGTCAGGGCATGAGTCTGTGCTTGCTTCAAGCTCTAACTTTTAAGTTAATCCTTGGGGCTGGCCATTGGTCCTGCAGGTTTGCCCCTGGTGCAGGGTTCAGGCCCGAGGCACCTCCCAGAGGGATGCAGTCCCTGCTGCAGGCTTCCAGCCAGTGTCACAGCCTTCTCCAGTTCGCTTTCTTTGTGTGGGTTGTTTTTGTACTCTGCTGCAGTCCTTTCACATCAAAGTCAGCGTCCTCATGCTCCTTCCTAAACCACTGCATCATTTCATTTGTCCTGCTCTTGGTTTACCCCTTTGTTCACAGCTTTTTTTAAGATGAAACACTGCTGCATTCTCAGTTGTCCACTTTATATGTATTTAAAATGAAAATTGGTCGTGTGGAGGAGTCTGATTTTAGTTTCAGTAGCTCAGCTTTCCCTGCCCACCACATGTGTGTGAGCAGATAGCCACATGTCTGCCAAAATTTTGTCTGAAGTAGACACAGTTTTCAGTTGATGTTCTGTGCTGCTTTTTCAGGGTAATCTTCTCTTTTTTCTTAAGAGGCTGCCAAGTTTAATTCCTTTGCAGAGTTGGGCTGTCACTAGCTAATTGCTAGGTCTTTTGTTGAAGAAATAACTCTGTAAACACAGTAAGGAAGAAAAAATAATTCTGCAGTATATCTCTGAACTGCAGCTTTGTGTCAGGTTTATGCTCTCAGATACTTAAATGACTGTCTCAGAACATGGCACTTGTCTGTGTTTGGAGTCTATTCTGCAGTTTGCCTAATGTGTAAAGAAAAGAGAAGGAATAGTGCTGTGTGAAACGTTAGGATGTTGCTTCATGATTTAACAGATTGAAGGGTTTGAAGCTGCAGATTGCCCTAATTTCAAAGGTGTTCTATATCCAGATCAGGTAAAGAGCTTCACGTTGTGGTTCCATAGAGGGACCTATATTGTATAGCACAATGGGAAGTGATAAATACCTTATTGTCAGATAAGATTGAATTATTTTGGTACAAAATCCTTAATTCAAAGACTACTTCAATTCGTTTACCAGCAGTTACAGACATTTTTCAGAGGTGTCATTTTAAAAAGTAGTATGCTCCATCATAGTCCAGAGATTGACCTATGTGAAGAACTATACACCTTGAGAATAAAATGGTGCTTGTTTCATAATTGGCTTTGCAATTAATTCCATTGATGCCTAAAGTGCATCTTAAATGATTCACTGCCTGTTGTGACTGAAATCCTTGAAAAGCCTTGTGAAAGAGCTCACAAAAAAAATAAGTCAGCAGTGTCACTATTGGAAGATGTTTTGCAAATCCTCTGTAGCAAACTGGTATCTCAAAACTTAAGTTGGGAAATAGCCTTACTAAGGCTTAGCCAACCTGTGAGTAAACAGAGCTAGTCTCAGTGTTCCCATTTGTGAAACACTGAGATGGAAAACAGCACACATGTATGTCCTGAAATTTTTCCTGTGTTTATAGTAGTTACTCCTGTTACACAACTGAAACATGCACTGTTAGCAATCCGCATTTTTTCGGTCTTTCAACGTAATAACCCATGTTTAGTGTATGATAGAAAAAAGTAAAACCGTCTGTTAAATGTTAGCATGAAGCTCGTGTGCCTTGTTTTTAAGGCTGATAATAGATTATTCGCAAAGAAAACTGAGCATAGTGTGCAGTGACTGAGCATAGTGAAGTGGCAACGTGATTCCAGTAATGTGCTGTAGAGCAGTACTCATGGAAATGTTGTTTATCTCAGTGTCACGGAGTTTCTGTACTGCTTCAATACTTGCTCTGTATGCATTTAAAGTCTGTAGGATCAAGTACGGCTTTGAGGGAGCATCTGATCTGAACCAAGTGATAACGGCTGAATCATAGAGAAGACGATCGTGTTATTTTGTATGATGTAGAGCATCTAGAATAGTATGGAACCAGGCCAGCAGCTTCTCTGCTCATCCTCATTTCCTAACTATAATGGTATTTGTTGTTGTTTGCCTTAGGAATGACTATACCAGAAGAAGATGCTGATGTGGGACAAGGTAGTAAATACTGCCTCGTGGCAATAGGAAGGCTTCAGGTAATGCCAGTCTTTTCTTACGTGAACTACTTCAGAAAACATAATCAGTGTTGTGGTTTGGTACCTCCGAAAATAACTGGCTTGATGTCTGATTGTGCAGTCAGTGGCTTGTTTAGAACATGTTGACAGAACAAATTGAAAATTTGGTTTCAGTATTTATATGTGTGTCTCACCCAACAACTGCAACAAAGATGCTCCTGGAATGAGAGTGCATCCCAACCTGATGCTCTGCAGAGTGCATGGGGATGGGATATTCTGGATGGTAAGGAGCTTGGGAGCGCAGGTGCTGTAATGGCTAAAGTGGTTCCCAAAGACAGTGGTGTGCTCCCTGTTCTTCTTTGATCTGTTCTCTCTTGCTGGCTAATCAATTACTTGAAGAGAGATGATTGCAGGAGTTGGTTTGAAAGTGATAAAGATAAAGCAGTCAAGAGGCGCTTCACAGATGATAGCTTTTTTTCCTCAGCGTGTCATTTTATGCATTCATATGCATTCATGATGCCAGCCAAGGGAACTGTGAGAACAAAATTTTACTTTTTTATCCAGACTGTTGCAATTGATGTATTATGTTTTTTTTTTGTCTGTTGCTGTACGAGTTCTGAGCTGGAGTTAGAGCAGTTGCAGTGGATCTCTTTCATCACAGCAGGAAAGCGAGCTTTTATCTTAGTAGTATGGGGATTCTGCCAGGAGTTTATGTGTTAAAGCTTCTTACGTGATCTCTTGTTGGCCTGCACTCATTGCCATCTGCTATGATGGCATCACTCCTTCTTAGAAGGTAGAATGACCCTTTCTTAGAGCACAGATACCAAACCTGTCTTATTCAGGGTGACCAGCTGCACATTGCTGGAAGAATTAGCACTTCTGCAGTGTCTCCATTGTGATGGAAGACTTAGGAAAGTATTGCATGATGTTTTCTAAGTTAATCATACTTTCATAATCAGGGGTAATATATTCCACTAATGGAGAGGAGTAAGATATGCGGATTCGTGTGTTAGAGCTGCCAAAAAAGACTATTTCTGAGAAAATTGCATTAGTAATATGGAGTGTCAAAACATCTGTTACGATAGAGAAGGCAGTGGGAATATGTGAGGGAGAGGAGGAGAAGGCTCTGGGGATGGCTTTGATTGCAAAGAAGTCAAGGTGCAGAAATTAAAAGCTGTGCTCTGTAACAGCAAATAGAAATCTTGCACACAGTTGACCAGCAAATCGGCTTCAAGACAGCAAAACAATGTTCTTTTTTTTTTTCCTTTTATTCTGGGGCCTTGTTAGTCCTGTTGGCTCTGAAAGTTCTAAGATAAAGAGTGGTCTTATTGTAGTCCCAGCAGGAAAGGTAGGGTATAGAGAGGCCTGGTTGTACAGGTTTCAGGCAGAGGGCTGGAAGTGTTTCATTTTGTGTGGAGAGCTGTGTCTTCATGATGAGCAGCCACATACTGGTCTAACAGCATGACCTCTGGAAAGCTTTGCTCAGGTTGTTTGAGGGGTTTCAGGTGACGTTTGTTTCACCTGACTGTGGTTATCTGAAAGCTGAGTGTTTGTCTGAGCTGGTCCTGCTGGATGCATTTGCAGATAATGAGTTGGCCTCTTCTATAGAGTGGCCTTCCTGTCCTAAAATGGCAGGCTCAAATTGTCATTTGGGAGGCTCTTGTTCTTGGTTGACAAGGGCAGGAGGAACCAAGAAGCCTGACTTCAGCGCAGTCCTACAAAGCGAGATGAACCCAATCTTACTTTTGCCCTCCCTTATTGGGAACTTCAGATGTATTTGTTTTCCTGCTGTGCTGTTAAGCCTAGGAAAGTGCTATGGGATGAGCTAATTGCACTGCAAACTAGCATTAATGGCACGTCTGTGTCATGTATCTGTGCTGTCGTTTTGTTTACAGCTTTCCACGGTAGTCGGTAATCTGCCAACAGATTTTGTTCTTCAGCTGCACAAACGTGAGGTGGGTCTTCTGTGGACTAAATGCTGTGGACTTGATTGGTCCTAGGTAACCAGCTCTCCGGTGTGCATGGACATGAATGGCATGTCAGTCCCAACTGAGTTCTTGTCAAGGCACAACTCTGATGGAGTCATCACCTTTGTCGACCCCAGATGCATCAGCGTCATTGGCTACCAGCCCCAGGTCAGTGGGCCCCGTCACTGCTGACATGCATTAGAGCTAATGAGGAGAATCCTGTTTGCACATTAAAATTGAAAGCAGCAAAACGTGAAACATCTGTAGCTAACAATCTATATGCCATGAACTGAATGCTGTTCATTTTTCTATGCTGACCATGCTTCTGTAAAATCTATTTTTCCCCTTTGTTAAGAGGGTTGTCTCTTTATTCTTTTGAGATCCGATTAAAATCCTAACAGCAAGATGCTTTAAATCTTGCACAGCGAATACATTCTGTGACAGAAAGTTAACAGGGCTTGGAGGGAGTTTTAGTCCTGTAATTCTTAACTTCTGCCAGTTTCTTGAAGAAGAAGAAGGGATCATTTATGGCATTATTTTCCTTTAGACTGACATCCTGCTCCTCTCAGCAGGAGTCTGCTCATAGAACTGAGCAGAATAATAAATGAATTTCTGACTACTGTGACCCTCCCTCAGATAACTCTCAACACTTCTATTTTACAGGCAAAAATCATATCTTACTTATTCGTTTTTTCCATTTATATTGATTTTAGGTAGTTTTATAATGACTGATGTTTCACAAAAAATAGTTTTAGTAGAAGATTGGTCTTTTCAAGGCACCATTTCACGGGTATTGGAATTAATGCTTGTTTGTAATCTCGTATGTCTGTGGAACTGTACAAATATAATGCAAGATGTGATGCCTACAGCTAAGCCTACAGATCTCTGTGTTCTTCTTTGATTAACTGAGTAGTCCTGTTGAGGATGATGGATCCAGCGTCTGCAGGGGTTACTTACAGATCCGTGCATGGAGTTGTGTTGCAGTTTGGGCTTTTTACGCAATTTTGTTTTACTTTTTACACAGTTTTTGTTTTATTCTAGGATCTTCTGGGGAAAGACATTCTAGAATTCTGCCATCCTGAAGATCAAAGCCATTTGAGAGAGAGTTTCCAGCAGGTACTGCATCTTGTTCCTTTTCTTCTGCTATTTACTTACTAACTACTCTGTTATTCAGAGAAATAGCTTTTATTTTACATTCCAAGGTACTTTTTTCCATTATCCAGGAGAAGGAGCTGCAAAATAGAAGACAACCTGTTGATCTGTTAATAAACAGTCAAGCTGCATAAACCATAGTTTGAGCTGCGGCATCTGTTGGCTCTGTTTTCAGAAATAAATCACCTGCCCTACCTTCCTGCACGTGTGATGGTGCAGCTCAACGTACATGATGGCTTGCTGACACCAGGGTTAAGGTCCCACTCCTCGTTTCTGCCATCCCTGGCCTCCCCACCCTTCCTGCTACCCTGATGCCATCACAGGTAGACTTGCCTGTTGGGTTAGTGAAAGGACTGCGTGATTTTGCATAGGAGGAGCTTTCAGATGGCTCAGCTCCCAGAGCTCGTTGCCTGATGGCACCAGTGGTGCAAGAAAAGCAGTAAAAACACATATGCTGTGATTCAGTAAAGCCCAGATGATTGATTCCACTAATTCATCCAAGAGACAGTGACAGAATGCTGCTAGATAATAACATGTCAAACATCCGTCTGTGATTGTCTGAGTGCAGCCTGGGGCTCAGGAAGGCTGAATAATGTTCTGGTTAAAGGCTCAGTCCTCACTGTGTGCTTGCTGAGATTGCACCAGGCCACAGGGGCTGCTGCTGTATCCTGGAGTCACTTCCTGGGGACTCTGCTGTCACTGCTTAGCATTGGCCATGTGCGTAAGTGACTTACTGGATCAGGGATTTGTGTGATTTTCAAGGTCATGCAGAAAGGCAGCAGGAAAAAAACCCACAAATTAGAAGTGAACCTTCCTCTTCTCTCAACCTGTGTCCAATCTATGAAAATACTGTGCTGTTTCTTTAGCAGACCGTTCCTCTTTCTGTATATTTTTGTTCAGTACGGTAGCAGTGTGATTGGGGCTGTTATTTCAATCATGGAATAAAAGCCTGATGTAAACAGTTCAGCTATGCACCAGGTGGTTTTTATTTTCTAAAGAATGTAAAAAAGTAAAGGTTAAACATTCACTTGGAATTTCTTTTGTGCTATTTTATTTGTCTGCACTGTTGGAAGACAGTTCACAATTTTCCCATCAGTGATCTCAATGCTTTATATATTATTACAGAATTAATGTTTGCTTTATTCATACTTCAGGACAATAGATCAGTGCAGTTTATTTTATTATTGTTAGTTTGGCCTTAGAAGTCTTTTCATTAAAAAGGTAACTGATTTCCAATAAACCATTCTTTGTTTTTTTCCTCCCCCAAACCCTTTAAAACTTGATATTTTTAATTTGCTGGCAGTGCCAGAACCAGGTTTGTTCATAACAGAGGAGGGGAGGAGGGAGGGATGGGTATGCAGGTTTTGGTCAATTGCCAGCATCCATCTCAAAGATTTTACTTCCTTGGGAAGATAAATTCATTCATCAGGGTGGGAAAATCAGGTCAGAATGAGATATTCTCAAGGCCAAGGTCAACAAATAGAGCTTAGTATCAAAGGATCCAGAATACAGCTACTTGATATCCAGTAGGATACTATTCAGATTGGACACTTATACAAGGTCTGGGTGTGGTAGTAAAAATTTCTTGATTAAAGAATGTTGCACATTGAACTCAAACTACAAAAGTTTTTGGTTTTTTTTATGCCTTATGATTCATTATTCTGAATTTTTTATGCCTTATGAGTCATTATTCTGATTTCTTCTGGGCAATAGTAATACTTTTTGCACCTTTTTTTTTTCCCCTGTATGCTTTCCATTCAGTCCTGTAGCCAGCTGATCAGCTTGAAATGACAAAAACAGAATTGCAACGCATTTCCTAACCTAATTGCTTGTTGATGGAAGCGCAGGGTTTTCTGAGATAACTACTTGTAGGAAGTACAGTGGACAAGGATAGAGAATCCACAACAAGATGTGCATTTGTTTGCATTAGGCCTCCCTTTTCCTTGCCTGAGATCTGGCAGCGGTAGCTTTGTGGAAGAGTAATAAAAAGTAAACAGAGAGATCCTAGGTGAGTGCCAGCGGAATTATTTTAAACCATCTAAGCTTTCTTCTGACTTAAAGCCAGGATTATTAGATAATTCATACAGTGCAATTATAGTGCCAGGGTGCAGGTTTTGTTTCAAGCACGCTTCTTCATCTGGATGCTCATCAAAGTGAAAGAGCAATCCAGGCCCCAGAGTCTGGAGCTGGCACACTTGTTTCTGGGGTTGCCTGGGCCTTGGACCTCATTGCCCATTTTGAGACATTGTTGTGTCACTTTCACTGCCATCAGTGCCTTTGGTTTTATCCATCATACTGGGAGACTGATGGTGAAATTTGGCACCTGGTTCCCAACTTTTGACTTCAGTGAAACTTCAGCTACCAAAGGCAGAGTTGGAAATGATCACTGCCGGATATCTGACTTCAGACTTCTTATAAGCAAGTATGCTGCCCAATAAGGAATTAACTATCCATTTTTATTCATTAATGCTATTAAAATGGGCAGTGGCATATTGCTCTCCACATTCAAATGCTGGCTCATCATTTCTTCTTGTGAAGCCAAGAAGCAGTTGTTTCTTGCTAGCAGTTTGCCATCCTATCTTTTTAATTTTTGGTCTACACTCATGGGTGCTTTTCTCTTGATTTATTATGGGACCTGTTTCTTTTCAAATTCCGATTTTGGATTTTCTCAGGAACAGTCTTTGCTTGTGATGTGTGAGATCTGACTGGCTTTGTGTAATTACTGGAACTATTTCTAGAGGATATTCTTGTTTATTTATCAGCTTTAAATTGCTTCTTTTGGAATGGTCTGTTTTAACTTCAGATATCACAGAAGTAATCTTCAGGGCTCATTTCAGCAAAGCACTGCAGCATGTACTTAACCATAAGTATGTGGTAAATTCATTTATATTCAATTATGCCCATAAGAGCAGTTTAATTTAGCACATGCTTAATTCCCACTACATTTGGAGCTCAGCACACTGCTGAGTATTTTGCTGAATTAGAGGCAAACCTCTTTTGTCTTTCTCTCATCTGTGGTTACATCTATCTTTATTTACCTGTTTCTGTCCAACATAATTGCTGACTTCTGTGCATCCTTTGGAAGTTCTCATTGCCCTCTGTTCAACATCCCTGCAAGATCTTGCTGGGTCTGTTCTACACTGAAAAATTCACCTATACATCTAAGAGGTCATGAGTACCTCCACTTCTTTTTTTTTTTTTTTTTTTTCTTTCTCATCAATTTTTCTCTAATTAGTTATCTTTCTCCATTCAATTATTTCCCTCTTCTTTTTCTTCTGTCCTCCTAATTCAGAATAATTACCCTTCTCTAACTGTTTTCTTCATTCTGGTTTACTGCTTCTTGACAAAATGTAGTCAGGTTCTTCATCCTTACTCCTCTCTTTGTCTGCCTTATCTTAGGCAATTTAAATACTGTTCTTAAATACTGCTACCTGTTCATTTGTTGGCAAAAATAAGGTGTAAAGGGAGCTTGTCAGCATTTGGACAGGAAAGCTTATTATAAGGAAACAAGTGTACAAGATAACGATGATTTTTTAAGGCATTTGCTATCATTAGGAAGAGGCAGTGAACAGAAGAGATAAGGGAGCAGATGCTTAGCAGAGCTAGGTGGGTGCCAGACCAAGTCCCTGAACAGAGATTTCTGAAAAGGAACTTGATAGGCTTTTCTTGGGTAGTCTTTCTTAAAAATAGCTTACAGCTCCTGCTAGCTTTGTGTCTTGGAGTCTGCACAATACATCTGTTCTTGTGCTTCAAGGGCAGGGCATATGTTAAAACTTCTTCTACTGCGGAGTTATGAGCAGTTGCTTTGACTGGGAGTCCATTTCTGAGTAATCCTGTTATTTAGTGCAACAGTGATCAAGAAGCGGAATCATGTCAGGATGTGGCACCAGGTCACCAACATCCTATTGCTCTCTCTTACCATTGAAACAGAAGAGAATTGCAGTCTGGAAGATGGGCTGACACTTGGTGGTTGTCTTGGCAACAGAAAAGCTTGACTGTGTGAGCAACGCTTCGACATCTTTAGTTCTGGAGCAGTTCTGTCTTTAAGGAAGATGATTCCAAGTCGTGCTGGGGTAGTTGAAGCCCCCCATGCTCTTGTGCACCCCTCTGACAGAGGTTAATGCCCTGAGACCACAAAGGCTGGATGAACACAGGTGTCTGCTTCTTAGCTACCGCTGAGTTAACACCCAGAACCCTCCATCAGTTACTCATGTTAATAAGCAGGCACAAAAATCGTAGTGAGAGAGCACCTGTGTTGGCTTTGCACTCCGTGGGAAGGAGAAATAGTAGAGTTAAATCCCACAGGGAAATATAAATCAGAATCCCCATGGACAGACTTTGACAGGTAGAGGTCCTCACTATGTAATATTTAGAGTGTTTCAGGATCAGATATTAGTCATCTGAAGACAGATTTGGGCTTGTAATGTGTTTGGGGAAGGAAAAAAAAACAAATAGTCAAAATAGTCACATACGGTGTCTACAAAAAGGAAAAAGAAAACATTAAGTATTTTCTTAAATGTAGTGTGATTTAGTATGTCACACACATGAATTGTACAGCTAGATACTCAAGCAGAAAAGCAGACAGGCAACCTCATAAAATGTGTTTTCTTGTGGACTTCTATTTCAGGTACAAAGTTTAGTTCATGATATACATATTTAAAAGATGCCTCAGTTTGGTTCCTGTGGAAATATGTATTCTATATGGAATGTTTGGTAAATATTCCATATTAAAACCTTCTTAAAGCTTCCCTCTTGGGATAACAGCACAACCTGTTGGTTCCTGAATCTGTATGCTCTTTATAAGCAGGCTGGAGTGAATGTCCTATGTAACAAAATGTGTTTGGGGGGTTAATTCTGAAAGAAATAGCTGCAAACATCTTTCAAATTTTGGTTATTGTCTCTTTGAATGAAGAATTGTCCTGCTTTGTCCATAGCTTTCTGTAATTTAGGTTCAGAACACTCTGGTTTCTGCTGCTTGTTATTCATTTGCACAGCAGATAGCAATCTCCTTTTATTAACCTTTCCAAATGGTTTTGCAGGTTGTGAAACTGAAAGGTCAAGTCCTGTCTGTGATGTACCGATTTCGTACCAAAAACCGGGAGTGGATGCTGATCAGAACCAGCAGCTTCACCTTTCAGAATCCTTACTCTGATGAGATTGAATACATCATCTGCACCAACACTAATGTAAAGTATGTGCCCTTCCAGGTGCTCATCTATGTGCTTTGGAAAGAACCGAAGCATTACTTTTTGCTGTTCAGCAGTGTAAATGCCCATTCAGGTTTTTGTGTTACTAGCCACGTTTTGTTTCTCTGTACCAATCTGTAGCAGAGCTTTTCTGCATCACCAGATCCTGCAGCATAGCTGCTTCTCTCATTATCCTGCGATGCTTCCAGGCCTTGGCTGCACAAGGAGAATCCTCACTTATCTTTGTTGTCATTAGGCAGGCCCCTTGATCTCAGTCCAGGCTGCTTTAAACTAACACAGAGCTTCCGGCAGCAGACCAGCTGTCCTGATATTGGAGAAAGGTTAGCCTGATTCCTAAGCCAAAGAGAAAATTACATGTGTGCTTTAATAAGTATCACGCAAGAAAACAAGACTCCTGCCTCTTGTCTGCTGTGGTCTTACTGTTATCCTGGGTATCTTCTCCTTGAGCTCTGCTTGCTCTTGCAGCCTATAAAAGCAATGGCAATATGATTTCCTAGTTGGTTGAAGTGGGAAGGGCTACTCCTCTACTGTTAACATCTGGTAGAATATCCCTAAGTATGGTGATAGATCCAGCCCTTCATACGAAAAGGGGAATGGAATCATCATGTATTTGAATAAAAACTTCCAAAAATCTGTCACTGGACTTTTTAGAAGGAGGTGGAATTAGTGAGTGTCTCATTCTGTAGCTGATAGAACTGCTTCTAAGGAAAAGTCTGGCTAGGAGTATAGCAGGGGTTTGTCACTGTTTAACTGAGCAGAGAAGATTTCGGAGGCAGCAACTGCAGAAGCTAATCTGGTCTTGATAAAGCTGTTGCTTTTGTAGTTGTTAGAGTTTTTTGTTGTTGTTTTTTTTTTTAATGTCCTTTTCATAAATATTTCCTCTTTCTAGTGTAAACTTAAATTATTTCTAAAACAAAATCTACTTCTGGTCTGACCTGGGTTTTTTGGTGGCTTATTTGTTTTTCTTTTTTGCCAAGTGTTTAACTTTGAGGAAATTATTAGATTTAAAATCTCAACCTGTTGGACTGTGTAATGGAAATGCTGAATAAGCAATCTACCAGTGGAGATGCATGGTGAGAATTCTACTTGGAAAACCAAAGCCCCAGGGTGTTGGCATTTCATCTTAGAAATCTCATAAGTGTCTCTGTGTGCTCCCTGACTTGCTGCTGAAGAAAGGTATTTGGACATGACACATACCTGGGGTGGAAGACCTGTCCTTTCAGCAACTTGAAACCCATCATTAGAATCAATTTGCTTAGATCTTTTGTGCTTTAAAAGTTAAACAACCGAACAGTTCATTGAAAACAAGTGGCCTGAAACCAGGGATGATCATCTTCCTGATACTTCCTGCACTGATATTTCCACATTTATGTTGCCCTATATCTCTTTTCAAAATGATTTGTTTGCAAAAAAAAAAAAAAAAAAAAAAAAAAAGGCCAGCAAAGTAAATGGTAATTGCTGCAGTCTGTCCTAGGATGGCTTAATTGTGCTTTGTTCCCAGGAGTCCACAGCTCAGAAGGTGGAACTGCAGACTGCACTGTGTTTACTCTGGGAATGCTTCTTTCTGGGAGTCCTCTATACTGTTCAGCTTGGCATTGCAGCAGTCACTGAGATGAATAGGATTGTGCCAGATTCTGGCTCCTGTTATATTTCTTTTGCTGGGTCTGAATAACAACCCAGCAATGCTGCCCTAATATGGAAGTTGCCTGCTGCTTCTTTGACAGTGGATGTTCCTTCTTTTCTCTTGTGTTGAAAATGTTCTGGTCCTATGGCAAGATACAGCCCATTATATGTCTGCTTTTGAATGGTAGAAAGAATGCATTATTCAAACTGTTTTCTGTTTTTCTCCCTGTGCTCTCACACTTCTCAGACAGATGTCCAAAGAGAACTCACTGTATTGTAGTGCTGTTCCAGGCATATATCTTTGCTTTCGCACATTTGGGATCATGTTTTGACTTTCGATTTCTTAGATGCCTTGAGACATTATTTGGCATGGTAACTGCTGCCTTTTGCCTCCTCGTTCAGCTCCTGCTCAGGCTGGCGGTTCAGTGCTGTTGGCCATCCAAATATGTCAGTGGCTGCAGCCATTGCTCTGGGTCAGGCAAAGTGCTTCACCAGGAGACCAAGCACTGCTGCCTTCCACTGCACAGCTACATGGAGAGACACTTTATCTCTTACTATGATAATGTGGCCAGCTCCAGGATATACAAGCTTGAGGGGAAAAAAAATTCAACAAGCAATTCAAAAAAAGGCAATGTACACAACAAATCTAGGTTTAAATAACTTTTTATCTGAAAATAATTGAAATCACACGGCATACATCTTTCCCTCTCTCTCTCCATTCATGGCATAGCTCTCATATTCTGTTGGTCAGCAAGCAATGTTTTCCCAAAAGACTGCAGAGGGCAGTGGTGGATCCAGTTGTGGAGGGATTCATTGATTATTGTTTGTTTTGGTTTTGCTTTTCTCTTTTCTCCCTTTTTCTGCTCTAAGGATTTTCCTTTAGAGCTTCAAACGCTCAGCTTTCCAAATCTGCTTTTGGTGCGGAGTATATTGGGAAATTAGGTTCAAATGTTCACTTAGTTCCTTGCAGAAAAAAAGACAAGAAAACTCTCAGTTTCACTGGGGTACAGTCATCCAAGAGAAACTTCCTGGAGAAATGAAGCATTTAATGTTTAGCATTTGTGCTGTGTTCGGCTGAAAAGTCACCCATCCAACCACATCTTCCTGTGCATTTGAGGCTGTTTGATTTCCAGAAAGAAATAATAATTGGGATTAATGTTTATCTAACAGAAAGTACGCAGAGCAGCGTTTGAATGAAATAATCCATCGTGGTGACAATGGAAGTCTTGAAAAACAGGGAGATCAGATATTTTTCTGACTTCTCTGGAAATGCTGATGTTTTAATTTTTGTCAACCCCGAAGTCCTGTGTTCCTTTGCATGCATTTGCGAATCTTCCAGATGCCCTGAGTTTCCAGGTTTTCATCTTGGAGCCAGCTGGCTCGGGTCACTGCTGGAGGCAGCCTGCAGGATGAATCAGCCGTGCCTGGGGAGAGCAGCTCCCTAGTTCTGATTCTCTGGGGCCAAAATGCTGTTGAGACCAATTCTTCTCTCTTGGGTAGGGGTGCTAAAGATCCCCATGCCATCTGTGGGCTGCCTGATCCATCACGACATGTGTAAGATGGGCCCTTTCACAGCAGTGACTTGGATACTAGACAGAGAGGAGTTTCAAGACTTCCTGAAACAAGACTATATGAGGGCAGTCTCAAGACTTCTATTGCTGACTTTTTGTCCAAAGCAGGGAAATGTGTGTGCTTTGATGCCTGAAAAAGCAACTGTTTATATGGAGAGATTAATTCAGCTGAAATCCTCTTCAGTGTCCACAGGAACTGGTTCAGAATATTTCCTTTTCCTCCAAATGGAAGTAAAATTGAATTAACTGCCAAAAAGCTTCAGCTTTGCAAAGGGCTTTCTTGCTCAAGCCACACACTGTCCTGGTTTCATACTGGATCAAGGGGTGAGCCTGGAATTCTGCAGCATGGGCTGGAATTGTTGACTTGGGCAATACTTTACTTGCTGTGTTGGGTATCACACAGAGCCCAGAACTTTCTCTTCCATTTACTCCTTTAAGGTGTGAAACCAAAATAGAAACCAAAGATAGTTTGGCTTTTGGTTTCAGAATCCAAAGGTTATGGGATCACAGAATCATAGAATTGTCAGAAGGCAGTTTCAGTTTTGCCGAAACTGATAGCATGTTTCTGTTTGGTACCACCTTAAAGAAACAAGCTGGCACCCCATGCCTGAAGGGATGTGTGTCTGCTGCCATTCAATCAGCAGGGCTGGTTGGGTGACATGCCCACAGCAGCAGTCTTCAGCTCTCCCTGGTCGGATGCTCCAGGAACTGTAGTGTGGCTCCTTTCAGGCTTCAGACATCATTCAGACTATCTACACAGTAGCAGCAAAGATGCTAACCTGCCTTTGCATTCCAGACTTTGATGCAGTGTACCTTACACAGAGCTCAGGAAGAAACACTCAAGTATTTGATGTTTATAGGAAGTGGATTTAGTGGGTTGTTCACTGAGTTCTGTGCTGTTAACACAGTGTGATAGCTGTAATGTATTGCATGAGTATGGTATGAATATTTAATAAGTATCAGAGATGATAGAGAAGGGCAAAGGAGCACTGAGTTACAGGACTGCCTACAAAACAAATAACTGGTGAGCATGCTGTTTGGTTTGGCTCATTTGTATGTATAGAGCTGAATCAAGAAAACATGCTTTCTACGGAACAGAAGAGACCTAATGTGCTGTTTATTGACACACGCACCAAGGCATTGGTAGTAAAAACAAATGAAACAGTGTAATTAGCTTTCACGTTAACAACAGGATTTGATGGGTGTTTATTATCCACAGGGCGGTATTTAGAAAAACTTCCCCATAGATTTACCATGATTAAATTACCTCCCATAGTTCTGCTGGAAGAATGTGCATTTTATGCTTGCAGAACAAAGAATTTCTTTGCGTTCCAGAGGTAATTTTTTAGGGATTCTCTGTTGGCTGAAGCAATGTGGAAAATCCATGCTTCTTTGGTGACCTGGAGGAGTGACATTTTTGCTTGTTACTCATGGCACAAAAGTGATTCTGTGTACTATGTACTCTACAAAGTAATCCTAGCAGTATGTGTTTGGCCATCTGCTCTGATCTGGTGTGTTGCAGGTCACAGATTTTTGTCTAATTTGCCACTGAGCCTAATAGTAGCTAGTGCCTGTGTGAAGAATTACATGGAAAAGCAACAAGTCAGGACTGAAAGGCATCAAAGGGTGGAAAAAGTTGGAGTAGTCCCTCCATTGCTGTCGTGTTGCTCCCAGTCTGTTTTATTTGGTCTCAACATTTGTCTCAGTCCTTTGACGTGTGACCAAAATTATATCCTAGTTATCCAGAGCTTTGAAGTCCACAATCTTGCTATTTTGGAACATCTTGCCTGCTGTGACTGCTCATCTGTTAGGTGACTTTTTTCTTCAGAAAGAAGTCAGAAACATACAGAACTGCAACCACTGTCAAGTATCATTTGCAGCTGTCAAGCTCATTAATCCAGCTCCAGTGTTATCCTCATCTCTGAGTTTTAGCATCATTTTGAAGGGTTTGTATTTCCTTTGATAACTAGGCAAAGAGCATCATAGGTACAGCGTGCATCCCTAAACTAGGAGTAATCTTGCTGATTGTGACCAAGTGACAGAAAGCAGCTGTTACTGGAACGTGCAGAGCATTCAGGTAATGTATCTGTACAAAGAAAATCATGCATTGGAGGGTGCAATCCGCAAAAGACAAAGCATTTAGTCACAAAATATTCCAGTTCCACTTCTGTGCCACTAAAACCTTTAACCGAAGTTCTCTGCAGGGATTCAGATATTATTCTGTGGGAAAAACCAAGTAGCTTTTTTTGAGGGACCATTCCAACCTTTTCAAAGTCAGCAGAGTGCCAGAAGCCGAGTGTTGTGTCCTGTGTTATCAAACAGTTACAGAGTGCATGTGGATGAGCTGCTGAGAATGGGGTTTGAATGGCAGCAGTGTGCCTACTGTGCTGGAGCTCAGTGCTGCCCTGAGCAGCTCTCACACTGCAGTCCCAGCTGGGACTTGGGACACACATGGGTTTGATGTGTGAATTTGTCCTTTCCAATCTTAAAAAGCGAGTGGATAAAAGGGTTCAGAACATCACTGTGCTGGGTACATGACAGCTATAAAAAAGATACGTACATTTTTATAAATAATATTTGTGCATATGGAATGTGAGTATCTCTGGGTGGTCACCACCTGCTTGTTGTCCCTACAAGTCTTCATCAGTAGGAAATGTCACCTGTTGGTTATTTCTTGTGACTTCCAATGATTTTCTCTGCTGGTATTGCTAATTGCTGTAGTTAAAGAACAGTGCCTGATGCTAAACACAAATCAAGCACATTTCAAGCATCTGCAGATGCTAAAGTTCTTTGTTCTGGCATACAGCCCCCAAAGTTTATTGGCTCTGGCAGTTTCTTCTGAAGTATTTTTCTATTACTGCTGCACATTTAATTTTTTCTTAAGTTCATATAATTGGATTAAAGCTATTACTTCCAGTGATTCTTATCTCCTTTGAACAACTGACATTTTTCTGTTTGATTAGCTTTAGCAGGAGGCTTGTGTTTTCTGTAACATTTGTCAACACAGATTTATTTTAGGTAATGATTTCATTTACATAGTAGTACGAATTTATTTCTTGATGTTCACTTAAAAGATTTCAGAAACGAGATAGGATGTGGACTTGGATCCTTAGGAGAGTAGAACTGAAGAATATTAAAGAGATTTTATTACAAAGGTTTTATATTCAGTTCTAACTCATCATACTGTTCCATGTGCCATTCAAACAGGGTTCTGATCACTTTTTTCTTATTAACTGGTGTAATGTATTGGTGTTGCTGGACTTTTCCTGTTTACTTCAGCAGGATCAGGGAAGAGGTTTGGCATATTCATCCTTAACGTGAGGAAGATGTTCGTGATGGTTAAAAGTGAATCCTTAAGTCATGTATAAGGAGGTTGCATTCCATCCTCCATTACCTACCCATATTTCTGTGCCGATACAGAAAAGCTCTTCATGTGCCATATCACATTCTGTGGTGCAAGTGTTCTGAGTGTAAAAGCTTTCAAAACGGATGAATCTCAGAGGAAAGGACTTAATGCCTGAGAGACATTTCTCTCAGTATTAAATAGAAAACTGCCGCTGCCCGTTTTTCTCTATCTTAATTGTTTTTTGTAACAACATCGTTTTGTTTCCTTCGCAGGCAGCTTCAGCAGCAGCAAGCAGAACTTGAAGTACATCAGCGAGATGGGCTGTCATCCTATGATTTATCTCAGGTGAAGTTTCTCAGTACTTTTCATATTTGTGCCTCTAATCTTTTAAAATGTAAAGCATTGGCAGATTTCAGCAAAATTAAAGATGCGGTGTGACCGTCCCTGAACTCCTTTTTGTGAAATGTGTTGGAGGGAATTACCTTCCTCTGTGCATCTGTACAGGTGCCTGTTCCAAGTATACCAGCTAACGTTCATGAGAGTGGGAAGTCTGTGGAAAAGCCGGATGCTATCTTCTCCCAGGAGCGAGATCCTAGATTTGCTGAGATGTTTGCTGGCATAACTGCTTGTAAGTGGTGTTTAATTTTTCACCCTGTTTTAAGTTTGGTTACATGATGTGGAGCGCAGCCATGTGAGAATGTGCTGCATGACAGAGAAATTTCCAACAAAGTCTGTTTGCAGCACATTTCCAGAATTTGGGGTATTTCCCCCAAAGATGTAAAACTCAAGGGGTAAGAACAGCTATCATGTGGCCAGCTACTTATTGCTGTTCATTGCACAAAGGGATCTTAAAAATTGTTCATAGATGCTAAACATTCTGAGCAGAATTTTCAGTTTCCAAGTATATATTTTCTTTCTTAGACAGCAGATGTGAGTTCACCTCTCTAAATAGGCATTGATCAAGAAGGTTACCAAGCAGCTGTAAGCAAGCAAATTTTTCATCATATCAGAAGCTTCTACTTTGATGTTTTGCATTGGTATGCATCTGAGAAATAGTTACATTCTTCTGTATTTCAAAAAAATTACTGTGAGGACTGAGTGCACACAAAGTGCCCTCAGTGAAGCATTCCCCAGCCGTGTTCCAAGAGGTAGCAGCCAACTTGTCAGCTGGGCAGACATTCCTCTAGCTCACTTCAGCTTATGTTGCTTGTTGCCCTCCGTTGAGAAGACTGACAGCTGAAGGGGTCATCTGAAATATATCTGTAGGAAATAAGGCTCATTATTTCCACTGCTTGTGGAAGAACTTGTTAATCGTTTATTGTTCTTAACTGTCCCCACTGAAAAATAGAAGTTTTTACATTTGTTTTAAGTAAATCAATGTGCAAATGTCACGCAGCACATGAGGGAGACAACCACAGGGTTTGGCTCCAGGGGTGTTGGGAGATGACCTCACTGCATTGGTTCCTTGTGTCTGTCATGGCCTTTTCTAACAGAGAAGGTAGTGGAGCTGCAGGATAGCCCTGGTACTCTGTCCTCCTCTTGCTCTTACTCTTAACTTTGTTATTCTTGTTCATCCTTTTCCGTCTACTCTAACAGTGAGTCTACAGCTGAGGCCATAAAAGGGGTCCATTAGAAGGTAGCAGGACTCTAACCTTAAACACTAAAATATGTTTTCCCAAGCAAGAACATTCTGCTTTTTGGCTGCCTCATTGGCTCTTTCTCAGGCAGCTCTCAACTGTGGGGAGGGGTTAGGGTTAAGGGTGCAGCAAGCTGTGAGGTAGCTGAGAGGTTATGTTCTTGGAAATGCCATTTCACTTTTTATTCTCATCAATTTACAGGGTATGCTTTTTTTGGTATCTTACCATGTCTGAATTTCTCATGGGAGCTGTGATCAAGGTCTTCTCTGAATGATAAAAAGAAATGGTTCTCAGTCGGAGATGAGATAGGCTATCCAAAACCAATATTGACAAACCTGTGTGCTGCTCGCAAGACTTTTTCATTATGTTGGTACCAGATCTCAAGCTCTGCTATGTTCTGTAAAAATACAGGTTTGACATACAGGAATTGTTGGATAATCACATGCGGTGGCCACACATAATTAAAAACTGAAGTGGAAAGAGGAGGGCTGGCATCACCCATTCATACAGGTGCCTTGTGGTACAGTTGTGACAGAGGTGTTCGTTCTGCAGGCAGAAATACTGGTCCTGCTGCCACAAGAGTAATGGCTGACCAGTAAAGGGACCTTGGTGTAGGGAAGGGAGTTAAAAAGGAGTTGGAATAAGGATGCAGGTAAAGCACCAAAACAAAGTAGATATACAGTGTTGTATGGTAAGGGCAGTGAAGTAGTGTGGCAAATCATGAATGGGAATAAGAGTTCTTAAAGCTGATTTAGCTGCTTGCAATTAGTTTAGCTGCTCCCTTTGTCTTGGCTTCATCCCGCAGCATGGACCCGCTAGCTGCCATGGTAACTTTTCTCCACTTGAGGAATTCAAGTTCATTTAGAGCGTTTTCAGTGCTGCTGTTGAGACGTTTTCAAATGGCTAAAATAGCTGCAGGATTTTGGCTCAGCCTGTTCCAGCCCTGAAAGCTTGGTATCCCAGCAAAGGGTGGCCTTAGAAAATGAGAGGTCTCAAACAAGAATTACACTGCTGAAGGCGGGGGGGGGGGGGGGGATGGAAAAAGAAAAAAAAAAAAAAAAAAAAAAAAAAAAAAAGGCAAAATCATCTGCCCTTCCCTTCTTCTTGGAGATGTCCTTACCCCAACCCATTCTCAATTAGTCCCTCCTACCATATGCACAACTTTCTCTAGCCCTTGTCCCCTTGTCCCCATTTCTCCCTGCTGTTTTTATATCAGAGTGTAAGTTTGCAGCCCAGACTGTGCTGAGCAGGTTGTAGCCAGTGAGGAGTTTCTACAATTTCCTACACTGAAGAGGAGAAGCAATGCCAGCTTGCATCAGTAGCATACATCCTCCTTCTCTGAAGTTCTTGTGATGTAATTTGAGGTGAATTCTTCATCTGTGAAGGAGATATTAGATACTTGTTAAGAAAATAACATAATAAAAACTTAGGTAACAGCAAAGAGGTGGTGTGTATTGGAGATCCTTGATGAACCAAGCTCACAAGATCTCTAAAAGGTAGAGAAAGCTACAAAATACTTGTACTGGTTGTGAGCTGTGTGGGCCTTGTGTCCAGGAGGGCAATTGTGAGTGGGAGAATGAAAAGAGCAAAGGGGAATTTGAGGAGGCAGACTTGATTTCTCGGCCTGTCAGAGGTGTGTAGCATCAGGTGGTTGCAAAGCCATCTGTGAGCTGTGGGTGTTTTACACTTGAAAATAGTAAGGGAAAATGGGGAAAGTGAATAAGGGGTGGTGAAGCGGATCTTTCAATTATTTTAAGAGAAGTAAATAGCAGTGAGGTTTCCCTGGGCTTCAGAATAATTCAGCTCAAGAAGATTAAATTAAGGGACTGAATGGCATTGTTGTCTAATTCAACTAGAGATTGATCTCCAGTTGCCACATTAAGAGCAGACTATAAAAGTTAATGGCATCTCCATGTGTGTATTACTCACTATGTTACTCTGTCTTTCCACACCACTACAATGCCTGCACTGTATTTCTTGGCTCTCCCAAGCCACACATAGAACCCTTGGCTGAATGGAGCAGGGGTTCTCTGATACAATTCCTTGGTGCATTTAACCCTGCTGCTGCCTCCATACAAACAGGCTGCAAGATCTGGAGCAGCTTCCAGTGGGCACCACGAAGGTCTGGACTGTGTGACTGCAGGGCATGTAGCAGTGTCGTGTTCCATGCAAACAATAGCATTAATGAGGTACATCCTGGGGAAGGGCTGTGAAGTACACTCAAGCCAGCTGTGTCTCTAATTTCATATTGAATTGTCATATGGCTCTTTTGTGTCATAATGTACTCCACAGGGCTTTTTCATAAAAGTTTGAGAAGGGAAGAGCAATCCCTGCTGTGTGTATACGTTGCTATTTTCTTTAAGTAATTTTTCTTGTCCCCTAAGCATTTATTTTTCTTTCATTCACTTTTCTTTTGTAGCAGATAAAAAAATGATGGCCTCAGCATCCACAGCAGGAAACCAGCAGCTGTATTCACAGGGAAGCCCATTTCAGCCAGGACATTCAGGAAAGAGTTTCAGGTACTGTAGTCCAGATCCTGAGCACTGAGTGCAAGCTGTTTCCTTCAATTTGGTGGAAACCACACTAACCTATAGCAAAAGGGCTTTCTTTGCCTGTATGAACTTATCTTCTTGTATCCTTTGCTCCTACATGATGTCTCTGCATCTGCGCTAGGCTTACAAGCAGATTTGGTTTACTCAGATACAAATAGTGACTGCTAAGTAGATAGTTGTTGCTGTGATGGTGACATTGGTAAAAGATAAGCAGTAACAAATCTGAGAGGTGATGGGGCAGGCTCACATGTCTGTCTGATTGAACATTCACCCAACTAGGAAGGTTCACAGATTTACCCCGAGCTGCTTTGTGCTGCCTTGTGCTGCTTGTGCAGGCTGCCTCAAGGGCTCTATTTGTCAATGATCCAGTCTAGTGGACTCCAGTATTAATGGGAACAGAAAACTTGTTTAGAATGCCAGTATGCTCGGTAGTTCTGTAATGTTTTAAGTCATTTTTCATTAATACAGAAGGAACAGTTCTAATGTGATCTTGATTCTGAAAATTTCAATATCTGTAATACTTTTTGTACACTGGGAGTGTGTCCTAAAGCTGGGAACTGTATCTGTTTCTTCAGTTCGTCTGTGGTACATGTGCCTGGTGTGAACGACATCCAGTCGTCTTCATCAACAGGCCAGAATCTGACACAGATATCTCGCCAGCTAAATCAGAGTCAGGTTGCCTGGACAGGAAATCGCCCTCCGTTTCCAGGACAGGTATCAGTCAAAGCTGTTCTGTTTTCATAGTCATTAGAGATTTGCAGTCCTTCTTCTTTTTAGGTAAGATTTGCTAAACCTCATTTATAACTTGATTAAATGTACTTCACTTCTATCATTTATTCTCAGAGATAAATCCATTCCTCCACTTCTGTTCCTTGACAGGTTATAATAACTTGAGACAGCAGCCCTATGTGTAGCTGCATTTAGTTTGTAATAATGTTCATAATATTTACAGTTGCTGTGCTGACATAAATCCCAATAGAAGGTCTCAGTCTAGCACTTATTTTTGTGTGCACCAAATGAAATAAAAGAGGACAACTGTTACAATTTACTATTAGGCTCACACATTAATTCTTTCTTGCATCTGGCAATATTATACACAGTTAGAAGCACAATCAACAAGTGGTGCATCCAAATACAGGTGTGAATTCGGAGCAGAGGGCACAGAATCTGTTGCTTTCCATTAGCACTGCCCAGTGCTACTCACACTATGATGCATGCTGGAGGAGACAGCACATCTTTCCCTGAGGTGCCCCATAACAGCATCAGGGCTTCATTAACCCAGAAGTCACCTCTTGTTCTTGTGTTAACAAGAATAAAGTGCTTCAAAACAAAGAATAATATGAAATAATCGTGTTCTGACTATCATTAATGCTGTTCTTAATCACTAACTTTCCACTGTTTGGTAGGTTAGAATGACATCTTATGCTGGGTGATAAAATACCTTTTGAGTAACTGAGTTACTTCCACGTTAAACACATTGATGCTGCCCAGCCCTCAGTGTGCCATGGTTATTCTGTCACACCTGTTCAGTCAAACACATTTGTAAGCTGGCACTTTGTTGGGTAATATGGAGGATTCTAAAAGTGACGTTAAAGGATTACTCATCCCTCTTTCTGTCCAAGTCAACAGAGTTTATATGTGAGCATGAGGAAATTGGAATTCATTCATTGTAAAGAAAGAGTTAAGCCTTGCAGAAGTAACACATGCTGTCCTTATCATTGTAAAAAAGCTTTAGAAATGGACGATGTCTTAGTTTGGAAATGAGCTGAAGAATTAATAGCATCTTCATCATGTTATATGCCTGTTGGGATCTCTCTTCCTCCTCCAGGTTCATTGCGTTTGTCTCAGACAATCTTCACTTGAGCGCATTGATTGCCAATAGCAGCTCACATCATTAAAGCATCTAGAGATGTAATCACCTTTTATTTCTATTTGTGGAACTGGCTAGGCAGTGTTTTTCTTGGAACTTCTGCATTTGTTCATAATGCAGGAGATGGGAAATAGTTTATTAGCAGATTTTATCTGTAGTGTTACTTGTTGTAGCACGTGGTTTTGGATGACATGCTTCACCTCCCTTAGTCTCAGTATACATCTCAAAGCAGTCTTACAGTGTTTAATCATTTGTATAACATTCATGGAGATTCTGTGGTGAAACCATTATGTAGGTGAAAATGACAGCAAGTTGCTTTTTAATACCCTTGAATTAATTTTGCTGCCCTGTTAAATCCAAGTTGGACTGTTTGTTCCCTACTCCCAGGGATTGTGATTCACACTACCTCCCAAATTTTTTTACAAGGCAAAATAACTTTGTTCCCTGTATTCTTGAGGCAGGGAGTGTAAGCAGATCATTATCTTCTTTGGCCAATTTTCCCCAAGCACTGGTGACTCTAATCATCTGAAAACTCCCTACGTTCTACAAGACAGACAGATAACTGTGATTTTCCTGTGGCACTGCAAAATCAAAACACATGGCAACTAATTCTTCACAGCTCTTCAGTTTGAGATTAATCCTTGTGATAGAGGTGAAGGAAATCTTGTTTTTACCAGTAGCTCTTATTGCCTGCATGTAAGTTAATAAGCAGGAGAGCCATAAGTGTTGATTTATAGCTTCTTGTGTTGCTTACGCAGCAATATGTTGGCTTTGACAGAAATTAAATATGACTGAGATGGGGAGAAAGTGCACATTCATATGTGCAGGATTTATTTAGTTTATGCTGTGTATTGTTAAGAACGTGTGTCTGTAGAGATGCTCTTCAACAATAAAAATAATTCCTTTCTTTCACCCCGTATTCCTCAGCAAATTCCGTCTCAGTCTGGCAAGGCTCAGTCATCTCCCTTTGGGATTGGGACAAGTCACACCTACCCAGCAGATCCATCATCATACAGCCCACTTTCCAGCCCTGCCACCTCTTCTCCAAGTGGGAATGCCTACTCCAGCTTAGCAAACCGAAGTGCAGGGTTCGGTAAGTTTTGAACAAAGCAGCACAGAAATGCCCATAAAAATGAAACGTTGCGGCACAAATGGAATTTAAAATCCTCCAGCTTTGTCTTTTGGTGCTTCAGTTGGGAAGCTTGGGGTGTGAAAAGGTTCTGCTCTCGTTTTGTGCACAGCAGACTGCGATAACCTGTTCCCTCCGTGATGCATCCTCTACATCCAGCAGACTTTGGAATATTGTGACATTCCGTAATACGAAGTTGCATCTTTTTCCCTGTCAGTTGTGTCATGAAAGATTCATAGGTTGCTTGTGCCACTAATACGTCTTCCCAAACTGTAGCCAGAAGGTTCAGTCTCTACTTCTAATGATAACACCTAAATGGCACGATAAAATTTACATTCTTTCAGTTTTTCAACTTCTCTGATGGCACAGTGTTATCCCCTTGTCTGGGGATGGCTTGCTGCTATTTGGCTGGACGCAGGATTGTGCTGACCATGCTGCCATTTTGGGAAGTGGTTTTCCTTTTCTGTGCTCAGCTAGTGGATTTCAGACTGTGTGAACCCTTGGTGAAGATTTCTGGACTCCAGGAGTACAACAAGATTCAAGAGTAAAAAAAATTGAAGGTTTGTCAGTGATAAACACACACAGAGTGCATGGGAGATGTTGCTGGCTGATAGAAGGCTGCAATTCCAGAAAACTTAGGTAGAATCGTAGTAAAGGGTGCAGTTTTTCACTTCTTTCTTGAGACTACGACAGGAGCAGATCAGCCTCCCTAAGTTCAGTCCCCTAAGTTCAGTCCTGTGCTGCATTGCTTGGAATAAATACAGTGAAATGGAGCTTTTCCCGCAGAGCTTATTCATGACTCCATTTTCATTTCCATTAGGCTTTGTACATTTGTTTATGAGACAGCCTTGCATTTCAGGCCTAAGCTACTTGGCAGGAACCCTTTCACCTAATGAGAAACATTTCCTGACCTACATCAGTTTGGATGCTATTAATAACAGCCTTCACAAAGACGAATGTCTTCAACCTCTGGCTTGCAGTCACTCTTTTGCTGAAAAGGAGCATCATTTGCCTCACTGACTTAATTTCAGTTTATTCTTCTGAGAAAACAAATATTGCAAGTTTTTTTTTTTAAGAGCTACTTAGATGAATTTTATTTTGGCTAATAAAACGAATATAGGATTTCTGAGTCAGCTGAATTATTGTGTAGTAATGTCAGTAAGGAAGAGCTGTAATTGTTTACTTCAGATGTGATGGAAATACATCACTGCAGCCTGTATATCATCCTGTGAAACGTTCATTTTATCTGTTTTGCTTGGTTTAGCTGGTAGTCAAAAGGATTGAAGCACTGATTATGGAATAGTAATTGATTTGACATTACAGAGTCTGGTTATTGGAGACCTGACGTAACGTGGTGCACAGAAGTTTGGTATCCTTGGAGGAGGTGCTGATAATCTGGGACAACCAGATCTACCAAGCTGGGTTGCCTGTAGCATGGGGAAGACAGGCAAAAACAGTAGGAATAGATATTAAAAAAAAAAAAAAAAATAGAGGGAAAAGTGTTAGCCTGTCAGGAAGCTTTCCAACATGCTAAATCTTAGAAGGAGATTTTGACGGTGACTAAAACTGTCCAAAAATGTATAAATTTGGGGCCAATCTGTAGAAATAGAGGACAAAATGAATTCAGCTTAGTATGAGCTGTGACTGCTCATGCAGTGTGTGTGTAACAGATGACTGAATTAACGTGTGTGGCATCATATTTTTTTCTGGCAGGTTATTTGGAAGAAATCCATCTCCCTGAAGTCATCATTTTAAATGTATTTACCATAAAACCTTGCTGTTCTTATTACACGGCCTTAGTCTTTAAAAGAAATTGTCACCATAATAAGATGATAATAATTTGCTATAAGCTACATGTTAAATAAATCATTTTGCAGCTGCAATATTGGCAGCTAAGATGGTGTAGCTAACAGCACTCCATATTTTTAATACAGCAATGTCTACATTTAATACAGCAGAGCTGTTGCCAGTTGATCTTACTATTTTGACATCATATACAAAATGTGAAAGTGCTTCTCAGATGAGAACTGTACGCCCACTGCTGTAGAAATGATTAGGCTTTTTAATTAAAGAGATATTTGGATGCTGCAGTTTGTTTGTTTTTTAAGTGAAATGGCAAATGAATGGCACTCAGGGTCTTTTTCAGGGGATCATTTGCAAACATAGGTGTTGGTGAATGAAGTCTCCAAAGCAGCTTTCCAAGGGGCTGCTCTCTGACTTCTGCCTTTCCTCTCTTCTTCCAGCTGAAGGTGGTCAGAGCAGCAGCCAGTTCCAGGGGAGGCCGTCCGAAGTCTGGTCCCAGTGGCAGAGCCAGCATCACAACCAGCAGAGCGGAGACCAGCACTCACACCCACAGCCCAGCCAGACCGAGGTGTTCCAGGTGAGCAGAGCCCAGTGAGCCCTTAATCCCTCTGTCACTGCTGGTTCAGATAACTGTGGCTGTCAGTGAGCTGGGATGCTAGCAGGGCTTCATGCAGTTACCTGTTACTGTGTGCTGCTGTGGGTTTGTGTTGCTTGTGCCTGCTGTTAGCTGGAACTGACTGCTAAGTAACAACTAAAGCTGTTTTTCTGTTGTATTTTAAGTTGGTTACAACACTGGTTTCCCTGTACCTGGGGTGTGTGTATTTTGCAGGGAAGCCATGAAATGGTGACAGTGTCTTTCTTACATTGTTGCTGACCTCTAAAATCCCAGTCAAGTCCAATTAAACTTCATTTCAATTCTCTTTGATAGTTCAAACAGGAAAGGAGTGTGATATTGCATAGATAGTGTCCAGTAATTTTTTGAAGCTAAATCTAGTCAGATATCAGATAGCTGGTAGATAATCCTCTTCACCTACCTGATTTTGTTACATCAAGTACAATTTTGGGCCATCACTATAGGTGGAGTGAGTCTTAACAAGTTAATAAGTTCTTGTCCTTGTATAACTTGTTTTTAATTTAGATGGAGACAGTTTGCAACAAAACAATGGAGGTAAATGCAGAAAAGACAGCTCAAGGCCCAAGTAAGGTTTTGATGTGGGGCACCTGATTATCTTTTAAACAGTAAATTTCCCTGCAAGACTGGGCTTGTGCTCAGTTGCTCTCAGGAGCAGTGCAGAAGAGGCATTAGCCTGAAAATGTTCCTGTGTGAAAGCAACGGTTCATTCACACAAACAAATAACATCACTACACCTAGAATACCTGTCTGCGTGCCATGTGGCCCAGACAAGATAAATCTGTTGTATCTCTCCCTAAGCAAAGTTTAATCACTTTGCATGTACTTTAAACCAAAAGCATCTTCAGGGTGATTTCAGTGAGCTGATGGCAGCAGAATTCAATGGCCTGCAGAGACACAGGGCTCCCTCCAGGCACTGTCTTGTGTCTAAAACAAATGCTGTATCCCAGCAAATATTTTATGAAATTATGGCAAAGGAGCGCCAAGGATTAAATGGGAAAAAGGAAGAATTGGATTCACTTGAAAGGCCTTCAAGAAGTTGCTGGTGCTGTTTGTGCCTGAAGCCAGCCCTAGGTTAGGTGGACGTGAGGAGAGAGGCAAACTCGGAAGAGGAGCCATCCTGCCAGTCTGTAACAGGAGACGTTGCCTCAAAGGCCCCAGCAGCAGAAATGCCTTGGAGAGGACGGGAATTGAAACAGGTGGGGGCAGACAGGGCTTCCCATTGTCTGGGGAGGAATGTGGGGAGAGGTAAAGGCTGACACTGGCAGCTTGGAAGCTGCCAGTTCTGCCCACTGCCTTGTTTTTCACCGCTGGCAGCAATGCTACTGAGAGCTTGGATGGATTTTCATCTTCCCTGTTTTTGGGGTGACTGCTCAGTACGCAGCTGTTCTCAGCAGTTATTCCTTCAAAGAGCAGATCTTGTGCGTTTTCTCTGTTTGCTCTTTGGATTTTGTTTTATTGTAAGGATAATGATCCATCCATGGCGAAACTTGGCTTTACAGTAAGAGCTTATTATTGTTAGGACTGACAGGAAAAGCAAGTGTAAACTCTTAGTTTTCTCAGCAAGAGATGTCTTTTCCCTGTGGCTTCAGTCTCCAGCTGAGAGGAAAGGTTTAGTATTTTTGAAGCCTCCTGTGGGGAACTCACTTGGCTCAAGACACGTGGGAGCAATTACCATGAAATCCCATTTCTTCTCAGAAGTTTCCACCATTTCCTGTGCCATTGAAAGCACACGAAGGCTGCTTTGGGCAGCTTGTCAGGCAGGGTGGGTGTGCAGGCTTCAGTGTCCCTCAGAGCAGCAGTACATTCACTTACAGAGCATGCGTTCCCACCACCGTGCTGACATAGCAGGAATTCTTGTTGGTAGGGTGCAGGAGTGTCAGAGATACTGAATACTGCTCACCCAGTGCCGCCCTCAGTGAAGCTGGACAGTTTCCTTCTCTCCATGTGTAACTGCCCAGTACAATGGGAATTGTTTCAGCCTGTGAAGGAGTATTATGGGACGGCTCAACTGTGGTTTACTCAGAGGAGCAATCTAAAGCTGACGTCCCACATCCTGTTCAGAAAGCTCTGGCAAAACATAAGCAGCACGTAAACCTTAGCCCAGTACCCTGCACAGGTCCGTTCTCTCCTTATTTACCTAACCTTTTGCTTTTTCTGGTTCTACAGAATGAAAGAATGAACAGGAAACAGTTTGTGTCTGGATAACATGTTAGAAAGTGACACATCACTTTGATTTTTCCTTATCATGCAGGACATGCTGCCGATGCCGGGGGATCCAACGCAGGGTACTGGCAACTACAACATAGAAGATTTTGCTGATCTGGGCATGTTTCCACCATTTTCTGAATAGCTTGTGAAGCAGAAATGGAAGCTCTTCTTCAAGGCCATCTCAGTATATTTTTGGCTCTGCTTTTTCTGTGTTGCATTTCTGTAGAAGCTACTAAACCAGAAGATGCTCATATTTCAGATAGTGGTGTAGGGCTTGCTCTCTCCTCCACGGGCTGCGTTAGTGCCGACAGAGGAGCTCCAGCTCTTGGTAGTGTTCATTGACAGCTCCGTTATATTTCTTTTTTATTTTATTGTCATCTACCTCAGAGATGAAAAACTTTGTTTGATTAAAAAAAAAAAAAGATATATATCTCTGAGTCTTAAATATTTGAATGTGAATGATACCTAATACTTCCTTTGAATGGTAATTTTTAAATAGATCTCGCAGTAACAAAGACTAACAGAGAAAAGGTAAGGTGGTGTGTTATTACAGTGCCTACCACTCAATTTCGATGCCTTGCTTTAAGCCTAGGTTTCTGGAAGCAGACAGAGTATTCTGTTTTCTTTCATTCTTGTAGTTTTTAGTTCACTTTGAATGTGAGATTAAGCAACATAATGTAGGCCTCTCTCACCAGAAGATTCAGCTCCACCTTTTCTAACTTAAATTTGAATGTGTGTACATTTTGGTACTTTCTGTATATCTTGTGATGTATGAAGTGATTTCCTGTACTGGTTTCTTTTGCATTTTAATAGGGTCTATTCTGGAGTGTACTGAGAGGGCTTGATAATACGTGGAGGCTTTAGATACTGCAGGAGCCTCCATCACTTCACATAGTGTTCTTACTTTTAATTCAGGTGGTTATCTGTTCAGAACAAGCATTTACTTACAGAAGCTATTAGTCTGTTTTTGCACTGAATTGAGGCCTATGTAACTCTACACATTTCTCACTGGCTGCTTTAACTTTGATTGTTCTTGCTTTCCCAAAAATACTCCCTCATAAAAATAACTGTAAGCCCATCAAGATTGCAGTTTCTGTATTAGCTGCATTTCCTTTCTGTGAAGTACTTTTTATACTGTGAAACCTCACGTTTTAGCAGTGCAAGGTGGTGGCCTATTACAGTGAAATCATTCAGGCTCATTTGCTGTAAGCAGTGAGATGGTTTTGTAGCATACACTTTTTTAGAGTTGGTAATGGTAATGGATATCAGTTGGACTCTTGTCCACTGTGTACACAGTGATAACTTGAATTTTTGCTTGGATTCCCAAGCAGTCATTTCTGTTAAACCCTGTTAACCCTTTTCTGTTAAACACTGGGTTTTCACCTTACAAAGTGTTTCGAGTACTGGCTATTCTGAATGCTGTGTGCTTTTGCACAGAGGTAAGTTCATCAGTCTTCCTTCAGAGCTAGTCATCTACCATATCCATTCATCAGAAATGTGGTAGCAAGTTTTTTATATGCTCTCATGCATATGATGATTTATAGGAGGTTGGGTTTGTAAGCTCAGCCTTTTTAATCATTTCTTTTGGGGTGGGAGAAGGCATTGCTCAGAAAGGACAAGGAGCCCAGAGTTCCTGCATGCAGGTTTTCTGCAAACTTTGAGGTTAGAAAGATTGGGAAGCTTCCCAGAGCCTTTGCATATTGAGGATCAATCATGGACCTTGAAACAGGAACCCCCATCTAGATCCCAGTATTCACAGCCCCACATCTAGATCCTAATGTTCACAGCAATTCATAGACTTCACAGCACTACGGTTTAGCTTTTCTAGCTCCTGTTGAGTCATGGGCTGTGTTCCAATGGAAAGGACCACATACATTACTGTAGTCCATGTTGCCAGGATAACATCTTGGAAAAGCAGGCAGGCCCCTGTCCTGCAGTTTGCCCTGGCATCATGCTGAAAGGCAGTGCAGGCTGCCAGGCCCGCAGTGGCACAGGGACCATGGGGTGTTTTTCCACCTTCCTTTGCTTCCCCAGACCTCAGGCAGAACAGCATGTAGTTTTCAGTATCCAGGAAGAGCCTTTTCTACTTTTTCTCTTGCCAAGTCTGGGACCAATCTCTTATCCTACGTGCAAGTGGGGCTAGAGACACTTTTTCTTAGGAAATTTTTTAATGTATCTAGATGCAGTGCTGCAGAGGCCTCAGATCTCCTGATCTGTACTTGCCTCACCAAAATCACACTGAAAACAAAAAATCATACCTCTTCTCTCCCAGAGATAGGGAAAGTACCTTCTTAGGTGAGCGAGCCATGCACTTACGCACAATTCATTTGAATACATGAATGTTAATTCTCTTGGAGCGTTCTCCCTTTCCAACCATCTCTGAATTACATAAACAAAGCTCTGCTGTCCTCAGAAATTCACTATTTCTGAAAAAGAAGCCTTGGTGCATTGCAGGCTGGGGGAAGGCAGGGTCAGCATCTGCATGCTTTGGTAGGGAGCAGCAGTCTGTAGAATGTGATCATAAGGGAGAGCAGCAGATGAGCAGTTTCTGTCTCTGTGCAGAAGATGCTGAAGATGATACATTTCAGTTCTAGAATTTTTTAAGAACCGTTAGTCTGTAAAGTGAAAAATGAATCAAAAATGCTCTGTTTCCTTTTACCTGACAGACTGTTCTGAGCGTATTTATAATTCATTCTGAATTCAATCTACAATTAAGATGTATGCAGTTGTCTTTATCCTAATATCAGCAGTGATGACTTCATCCTAGAATCACAGAATAGTTTGGGTTGGGAGGGACCTCAAATATCACCCAGCTCCCACCTCCCCACCATGGGTTGGATGCCACCAGCAGGTCAGGCTGCCCAAGGCCCCATCCAGCCTGGCTTTGGGCACCCACAGCTCTGGGCTGCCCCACTACCCTCTGAGTAAAGCATTTATTCCCGTCTAATGTAAATTTCCCCTCTTTTAGTTTAAAGCCATTCCCACTTGTCCTCTCTCAAAAAAATTTGACTGTGCAGTTAAAAATGCACTGTGAGCAGAATTTCAAGCACATTTTCCCTTCTTTTATTTGCTGTGTTTTTCTTTTTTCCATACAGTGACATGCCAGTGTGCCTGAGGCACCAGGGCACGAGCAGCTGCTTCTCATCTGGTAGCCCCCCACCTTTCTGTTTGGGAAAGGGGATGGCTGCTCCATTGAGGTGCAGATGGCTCCAGGTTGGGGCTTTCCCTGCAAGCCGTGGTCATCCATCCCCCTGCTTTCTTCACCTTTCCGCCCTTCCTTACCACTGCCTTCCTTGCCACACACAGATGGGGAGGTGTGGGCAGCCTTTTCCAGCGAGAAGGGAGCTTAGCGAGCTTCAGGTTCAGCAGCTCTGTGCTTCTAGCCAAGTGACTGAGGTTCAGCATCCACAGTGTCAGTGTCAGCTGCTCTGCAAAGCCCCATCCCAGCTCTTGTGGCAGAACGCGCCGCGCAGGCTGAGCCGTGCCACATCTTTTTGTCTCGTGTTCGGCTGCTAAAGCAACTTCTTTTATAATATAGCTGGCATTGTAAAGTGCATTTGGAATGCTGACGTCCTTCCTGTGTGCCATTGGTGTATCTTTGCTGGTGCTTTGGCTGCCAGTCTCTAGAATTTCCCAAGTGGTGGCTTTCTTGTTTCTTTTGTGTGCTCATTGCTAAGCTGCAAATAAAGCTGTGATTTCTGATCAAACTGTGTTGCAGACACAGTGTTTCTCAAAACCGAATCTGCTGATATTTAAACTGCAAATAGTGTCTGGGTGAGCTGTTTCCACAAGTGGGCGTGTAGACCAAGATTTTAGATGCTAAAATATTTACATTCCTTAGTTCGAACAAGCTGACCTGTTTAACGAGAGGGACTCCATCACATTCCTTGTTAGGAGCACTACTGGCAGTACCTACGGTTATGCTTTAACCAGGCAGTTCCATTTGTAGCTTTGTTGCCTTTTTTGTTGTTGTTGTTCAAGTACAGTATGAAACTGTAAATACTTGTTGCAGCACTGCCTTTCTAACTCTTACTTACTTTTGGCACAGTGTTAAATAGTGTTGGATTTACCCAATTGCTATGACATATATTTTTATACATAGGTGTACTCTTTTCTCGAGAATAACAACAGCCATTTTGTCATCAATGCCTTACCAGTGTCATACTGCTGTTGCTCTTTGTTTGCAAGGTATTGGGTGGACTAATTTCTAGTTGAGATATTTTCACTTTTCCTGGCAGTGCTCATTTGGGATCCAGGTGATTTTTGCCAGTTCCATTTTTTGCAGTTGTAAGCTGTGAGAAGAGGAGAATGTGAGCTTTGTGTTCTTCCTGTTAATGGAGCAAATGAAAGGTGATGGCACCTAATTGTCTCTAGAAGGTTGGTCTTTTCCTGCTCTAAGCCAGAGTGCGTTTCATGGAACTGATGACTGTGGGCACTGATTACTTTGTGTAGATTAATGGTCTTTAAAAAAATAATTAAAAAAAAAAATTAAAAAAAAAAAAAAGAAAAAAAAAGAAACCTCCAAAAATGGACTTCTGTCATTGTTAGGCACTTGGTTACTTATCTGTTTAAACTCTTCATATGGATGTGAAATTGTGCCGTGGATAAAGTGTATTTTGTACTTCTGAATGTTCTATATTTATGACTAACAAGTACAGAATCAGTTGTGTGTACGTATAACTAATAACTGCCTTTTTAAATTTCATTAAAATAAAAAGGTCACGAGCTGTTGTTAATTCCTGTCTTTTTGTAAATGGGTACAATATGCTGTTGGGAATCGTGGAGTGGGAGGTAATCCTGAATGATGCCAACAATCAGGCACTGGGCTTTTCTTTGCAATCTGTTTGTATGCTGCATGGTTTGGGTGGGAAGGTCCCTTTTATCTTCTTCATTTGTACAGAGGCTGTCCAGCGGGAGAAAAATGTTGGTTTGAGACATCAACTTTTGAAAGAGGTTCCAGAAAAGCATTAATTAAGAGCCCTGTTCTGCTGATGGTGTTGAGGTGTATGATTTGGGATCTGTATTGTAGAGCGCTTCGTTAGAGCACAATTGGTTTAGAATTGATTCATAGTCTGTGGCAATTTTTATTCCCTCTCTCGGGTGACAGCACAGTGCTTTCTTTGTCCACCTTTTGGTCTCATTATTCAAGTTGAAAAATGCTCTCATCCTTCCCACAAACATCCTGGCGACCTTTCCAGACTTTCTTATATAAAGTGCATTTGCCTTTCACAGTGGTTCTTCATTGTATTTATACTGTATTTCTTTGTCTGCTTTGATACATTCCGAGCAGGATTTACCTCGCTAATAAATCCAAAAAGTTGATGTCCGGACCTCCGCAGGGAGCTTAAGATGCTCCAGGGCATGCATTCCTGCTGCAGGGTAGGTGGTGTTTTCACAGCCCACGCACCATTTTAAGGGCTCTGGCCCTTGTTGGGACCCCTGTGGGAAACCCACAGTCAAAGCAGGGCACTGGGATGTCCTTCATCAGCTGCAGGCCCAGCCCCACCTGCTCTGCAGGCTCCACTGGGTAAGTGCTCGTCCCTAGGAGACGTGTTGGTCTGCGGTGATGAGGACAGAGATGGTGAGGGTTTGTTATTGTGGCAGTTGTTTGGTGCTTTTTGTTGAATTTTGATAGGCTCTTAGTTGCTTTTGCGAGGACATTATGGAAGTAGAAGGGAGCACACAGAACAGAGGAGGTGAAGGAGCACCAGGCAGTGGTGCGGCTGGGCTGTGGTGGGATCCCTCCTCGTCCTCTCAGATTGATGGCCATTAACCTGTACTCCCAGGTACTCAACCAAGCGTACTTTTAGGCAACGCGGTGACGACTGGCTGTGGAGTTGCTGGGGGTATTAGTTTTGGTGTGGAATCTGGGTCTGGAGATGCAGATATGGAAGGGAGCCAGATACGCAGTGATAACTGCTATAGCTCAGCATGGTGGGACACCATCCACATGTAAAGGCTGGCGGCAGGAAAGAAATACAGTTGATGTATCCCTACACTTGCCATATTTGGCTCTGTAGTCTGGCGTTAATGACTCATAATAACGGCTTAAGTCTTCATTATGATGATAAAAGTATATTTTTTCCTAATTTTTCCATGGGAGCTAATTCTTAGCAACATTTCCATCAATATATCATCATAGTTCAGGATGTATTACTCATTTCATTTTCCTAATTTCTCTCCAAGTTGGATATAACAGGGACAGATACAGAGTTCTTCCATCCTTTTTCACCAAGGTTTGGCAGATTCCTGCTTGGCAATCCTTGGCAGCATCTTTCTTCAAATTTCTTGTTCTGCCCCACAGAAAATGAAATAACTTGAACTGCATTAATGGATTTGGGATCATGTCCAAAGGTTGCTAGGGCATCTTTTCATTAGCTCTGGAAAAAAATTATCTTCTAATTATAGACTGGCACTAAATACTAATACACAAAATATGTCATTTGGGACCCAGCTGAAAATAATGTCATCTGAAGGGTCACACATGGAAGATGCACATGCAGCAGTGCTTAAGTGCAATTACCACAGCTCTTGCAGACAAAATTTAACAGCTGTACACACATTAATGCCATTACAGCTATGCAGGCACAGACACTGAGGGACAGAAGAGGGCCCCAGAGGTTGGATATTAGGAAGAATTTATTCTCAGAAAGAGTGGTGCTGCAGTGGCACAGCTGCCCAGGGAGGTGGTGGAGTCACCATCTCTGGAGGTGTTCCAGAACCATGGGGATGTGACAGTGAGGGATGTGGTGAGCATGGGGGGCGGGGGGGGAGGTTGAGCTGGGTGATCTTTGTGGTCTTTTCCAACTTTTCCACCTTTTATGATTCTGTAATAACAAGGAGAGCTGCCTGAGATACCCCGGGCTGGGCTGTGGGCACGAGGAAAGATGGAAGGATGGAAGCTATGCAGCCCTATAGCCAGAAGGGTACAGCAGTGTCAAAAACTTGAAGAACTGGTAGTTTGTGAATATATACTGATGTGTTTTACTGTCTCTTAAAAAATGTTTGCTGTTGTTGGAAAGGAGAAAGGATATTCATTGAAATTAATTAAATTCCCATGAAACATTTAATTATTGAGAGCCTGTAAAGTGTTTAAAACAGCGCAGTTCCTACAAGACATACTGGTGCCCACTGCACAGAGATGCTTCATCTCTGGGATTTGGAATTGGGATTTGGAACTGAAGGTTATTTAGATTCTTAACATATTTTTAGTGACCCCCGTTATTTAAGGTCAGAGACCTCAGCAGGGAGTCAATGGAAGTTGTCACTTTAATCATTTTAGTTCTAAAGATTCATCAAAGTTGATGCAAATTGACCTAAATTTCCAGATCTTGCTGAGGGAGCTGCCAGGGCTGACCTGGATACATTGCCTGATAATGAAATGCTGTAGCAAACCCACGGAAGCAAGTGTCGATGATATAAATAAGGCCACTAAGAGATGAAAGCCCTATGGGGTAAATGGTGATGCAGATCAATGCAGATACGCAACACCTCAGTGCAGACTGAACGCCCACTCTGCTCCAGCAACAGATTTCCCTTTCCCCGTGCACAACTGTGTCACTGCAGGATGGGAGAGTGCGTTTGTGCACTGGTGTTAATAAGGTGTCAAGAGAAATGTACTCTTGTAAAATCAACTAAGACTTCACTATCGAGAAAGAACTTCATTAGAGAGATGGGAATATCAGACAGTGGGTCCCCGTTTTGCTCTCGTTTTTGTGCTTTTTGCCATCAGGATGTTTCGCAGCCATTTAAAACTCTGGAGCTGAACTCCCAGCAACAAGTCCTGTAATAACTCCTGTTTTCCAGGGGTTTCTAAAATTGGGCTAAAGATACCCTGAAGGCTCACATTTCGTTGCTGTTAAGGTCTGCTATTCAGAGGAGAGCAATCTCTCTCTCCCTCTCTCTCTCAGAAAGAAAATAAAAGGTTTCAGTTTCTTCTCATGAAGAGATCGTGCACTAAAAATGCTATTTGTTGGAGTTTTTAGAACCTTTTCCATCACCAATGAAATGAGCCAAGTGCTGCTGTTGGCAGTGGTGGTGGTGGGGTGCTCTGACTGCTGAATGGCACGGCTGCAGCCAGAGGCATCAGGAAGTGCCCCTATGGAAAATAGTTGGAATAACTTCTTTGCCTGGGCAGCCTGTGTGGTGCGGGGGCTGCAAAGGGCTCCAGCTGCGCCTGACATCAGCTGCACAGTGCCTTGGTGATGGACAAGGACTGGAGGTGTCCTCTGCTTTCCTGGGAGGTGGAAGAGACGGCCTCTGCGGTCCCAGTGCCTCCTTTTGGATTTGGTAGGGTCAGCTCCAGCCCTCAGCACGGAGCCAGAGAAGGCACCAAACCCTGATGTGGTCACCAGTCCAAATCAGTGAGAGGCCTCCCCAGCAAATGGAACATACATGGCCGGGAGACTCTGCAGCCTCCTCCACATGCCTCAGCGTGTCCTTTTCCCATATCCTGAAGAAGCCCCAGCAGTGCTCACTAACACACTGCCCAGTCAGGTTTTATGCCGCCCTGCTGTTCCCACACCCATCCTCCTTTGCAGACATTTGCCTTCCAAAGAGCAGAGCAGTTCTCTGGTATGACTCAAGGTGTTGACAAAAATCCCCTCGAGCTGCTGACAAAGCCCCAGAGATGCAGTCTATCAGCAAGGCAGTTCCCTCAGCTTTGCAAGCAGCTTTTCCTTTTTATTACAAGCCTCGAGAAACTGAGATTGGGAAAAAAGGAACCGGAATGAAGAAACAAAATACCTGTTGCCTGATTGGAGATGGTTTTTTTGCTGGATGATTTCTGGTTTTCCACCAATAAAACCTTTATTAAGGCAGTGAGCAGACATAACAACACAGGGAGAAGTAAACAAGGATGTGTTTAATGGGTAAGATCACAGTTTCACTGTCATGTACAATATTGTCCTGTAGGATTATTTCCGTCTTCACCACCCAGAAGCTATGTGGATTTGGGTATGGATTTGGTTTGCGTGTGGTTTCTGTGTTTAATGGGAAGTCTACTTGGTAATCTCGGTGCACAAGTGTCCTGAATGGAGTGCCTGAGTCTGACTGCCATAGCAGGGGCTGCACTGCTAAGAAGAGGCTGTGGAATCAGCGTGTGGCCCTAATTAGGTATAAATGTTGGTTTCATTTGATTTTTAACTGAGCTAGAGCCAATCATTTTATGCTATTTATAATCCCACTGCCACGCAATCTTCTGTGCAGGGGCAGTGTCTGATACCTTCCTCAGCTTTTTGGAAATCTGTAGGTTCATAGGCTAGAAGAGAAGTTCCTTGTTTGCTTTTTCACTTCACCAAGGATGCAGAAAGCTGATGTGATCTTACCAAGAAGGCTCGACTTCCTTCACTGCTGGGAGAAGTGAGCAGTGGCAGTGCTGCGCTTACAGCTGCTCTCAGTTCTGAGCAGAAGGACTTCCACAAGAGCAGTCCAAGGCATCACTTCTGATACAGACTGCCTAACCAACCCCATAGGGGGTGAAGATGGGAGAAGGTCCTTTTTGGAGTGTTTTTGTCACTGTGTACGTCGGGATCCCAGTCCTCTCCTGCCCTGGGATAATGCATTGATCATGCTGCTGCAAGGTGATCGTTACCGCTGCTTGTTAGCGATTGGGATGCTGGCAGGCACAGGGGTTAAATGGCTCTGTGCACCAAAGCAAATCACTGGTGACCCAAAATTACGACGTGGGAGTTCCTGACTCCTTGGCCATGCTCGTTCCACAAGACCACGCTGCCTCCTGACAAAATATGTTTTCGCGGTATCTGGCCAGCTGTGTAAACACATCCAGAGACAGCCATGCAATGCTGAGCTGCTCCCACCATGCAAGTCATATTCTATTTTGTTTGTAAGCACAAATCCTAAATCCCTCCTCCAAAATAGATATTTTTGCAAAGAAAGCATTGGGAAATGAAGAAAAGCAGAATAATTCCAGATGACATTGATGTTTGGGGCTGCAGGTGACACAGCGAAGCTCACTTCCCTTCAGACACTGAGCCTCTGGCTCTGTGCCCAGGCTGGAGGGCTGACACAGGAGAGGAAGGCTCCTCGCTTCTCACTTCTGAGGTTTCCTCGGCGGTCAGAGTGCCTCTCCTGAGCCTGAAAATGCACTGCTGTAAGATTCAGAGCTATGAGTCCCAACTCCTGAAAAACGGTGAGGTCTGAGCACCATCGATTCGTAGTTTCCTCATTTTGCCTCTGTTACATGAGATGAGATTCTCCTGGAGTATGACATGTCCAGCTGCCAAAAGAATGCTTTTGATTTTTTTTCTTTAATTTCCCCTCGTCTTGGCCATGAGTGGGCAACCGCCTTTGCTCCGGCTTCGTCGAATGAGTGCAGTTTGTCACTGTGAGCAGCACAGCTCAGAGCTGCTGTCCGTGCAGTCGCTCCTTGCCAGCATTTCAGTGATCCCACCGCTCTGCGCTCCGTTTCATCCTGAGCTGCTGAAAGCTTTATCCCCAGGAGGCTGTTGCAGCGTGTTCCAGCGCTCTGCTTCGCTCTTAAGCACGCATCATGTTGTGTCTGTGGTGTTTATCAGCAGCGTTCTCTCTGTTTGTTCCTCTCCAGCAGCTATGTGAACAGCTGGGCTCTCTGGGGGAGCTCCACGCTGTGTTTGCGCTGCTGTGCGTGAAATAGAAATGCTCACCCTCTGTGCCTCCTGCAGCTTTCCCAAAGGGTTCCTCAGGGTCCGCAGAGGAGTGGGTCCTCAGGGTTTGTGGCATGGATCTGAATGAAAGCAGTAAGCACTGAGCCCAGCACTGCAAAACGCACAGCTGTCAGGTCAGGCTGCTGCCCTGCTTAGGGGGATGTGCTGTGATGGGGGGACGGGGCTTTTGTGGGTGGATTTTGGGAAGGCCCTGGCTTAGGGCAGGCCTTCAGCAGGTGTTCGGGTCTCCATGAGGCCAGTTTGCAGCAGGCTGAAAGCAGCCTTTCAGGGCTACCAGTGATGACATTGGATGAGAAAGCATTTTGTTTAAACGGTAGTTTCTTCAAAGTATGATGTGAGGGGTTGGAAAAATAAAGAAAGAAAAAAAAAAAAAAAGCTTTTCTAGAGCTTGAATTTGCTCCATAGAGCAGAGCACTGAAAAATAATGAAAGCCAGATGGCCTGGCCTGTCCCAGGAATGGGAAAAGGAAGAAAAGCCAAGCTCAGCATCACAGGAAGCTGCTGCCGGGGAGCTGGGAAAGGCAGCAGCCTGCACAGGGACCGGCACTGATCAGAGCAGCTCCGGAGATGGACTTGTGCTGAGGTTTGCCCAGGAAGGCAGGGAGGAAAGCGACTTCAGGGCATGCAGGTCTCTGGTGCACAAAGCTGAGCCAAGAGCCTGGGTTGAGAGTTTGATCTTGCAAAAGCTGTGTAGGAGTGCAGGGTCCTTCCTGGATGGAGGCTGCAGTGAGCAACTGAGCTGTGCCGAGTTTCACAGCTGTGTTGTGCAATGGTCGAAGCCAATCCTGGTTCTACCACTCTTTGCATGGGAGTTATGTGTTCCTTAATGGAAATATACGAGCATGGCAGAAATGAGTCTGACGCACTTCCTAAAGGGGCAAGAGCACTGTACAAGTGAGTGTGTAGGCAGGGACATGAGTTTAAAGTAGGGCAGTGTGTGTGTGTGTGTGTGTGTGTGTGTGCGTGCGTGCGTGCGTATGTGCACACAAGAAAAACACATAGGCTGGGAAATACCTGCAGGTATGAGGTGTGGTGGGTGAGGGGTGCATGCTTCCCTCTGCCTGGGCTCCTCTGCCAAAGCAAGGGTGAAGGAAAAGGGTGGGGGAGCTGAGCCAGGCTGGCCTGGCCTCATTTCACTCCGACAATACTGAAATTTGGAGGCAGCACCATGTGGTTCCTATGGCCACAGCTGACTTCTGAACGGCGTGGAGTCTGGTGAACATGTGTCTTATTAGCACTGCAAGTTTAGCAGAGCGAGCATCTCTTCATTAAGTAATACTTTAGCCAAGGTATTATAGCACAGTTTCCACTTCCTAGCATTTAACTTAGTCTTTTCCACTCAACAAGAAGTGCTACAAAGATAGACTGACAGATTTGGGGAGTTTCTTCTTCCAGTTTGGAAATCTTAGGAAATTATTGTGGCAAAATGTTTTTTTCTGTCATTCAAACTTCAGAAATATTCCATGCATAGTCTACAACACAAGACTGAATCTCAGACAGCCCAGGTACAGCTCTTCACAGTGCTGGGTTTTCTCATATTTGCTGCTGCCCTTCCAGGCATTCAGAGCATCCCCAGGCCAGAATGTGGGATTGGGATGGGGCTGGGCAGGCCGCACAGATGCAGTGATCCCATAAGCATGTGGCCCCCGCGGTGCTGGCTGAATGGGAAGAGTAAAACTCCTTAGCGTGGGGCTGCTGATGGGGCAGGCCCTGTGCTGAGTTCAATCATAAAGTCTTTGTGGCCAGGACTGTTTTCATTTTAGTGGCTGTGCTCAGAATAACAGGAGCAGGATGTCAGTGGGAGCCCCCAGAGCTGCTGCAGCACAAACGCTCATCAGCCACTAACAGAAAATGTTTCCTGTCTCCAGCTTTCAAGGCAGCATTGTGGCCCAAGCAGATAGAAGCCTTCCTCTCTCTCTCCCCAGCTTCGGTCTCCAGTTCAGGCAGGTGGATCGGGGCAGAGCTGCCTGCTGCTGCATCAGCTCTGGATGTTCTCCAGATGCCAGTGGGGAGACCTGATGGCTCCTGAGAAGGAAATCAATGCACAGAGGTTCAGAGGAGTGATTGCTGGTTCCTTTGCCTCAGGAAAGTCGATGGCTCTGCCCAGAGGCAACGCCTGGACGTGGGCCAGGCCTGGGTGAGATGGCCGGGCTGGGCAGACAGGGGAGCCAGAAGGAAGGAAGTGAATGAAGTCAGCCCTGTGAACTGCACCAGATGTGTGCTTCTGCTTCTCTCTAAGCTCATTACCGCTGACCGAGTGGTGCCCTGTGTGCCACCATAGCAGCTGGGGGGCAGCCAGGCACAGCACGGGTCTGCTTGTCCCCAAAGCTCCCATCCAGCACAAGCAGTCCTTCCCAGAGCCCAGGGAGAGAAATGGCAGCTGAATGAGTAAGTCAGAAACCTTGCTGCTCGGGCAGCCATGGTGCAGCATCAGAGCATGGTGACTTGTACTGAGCAGTGGCTAGTGTGAGTCTGACGCCGAAAACATTGGATTGGTAGTGATCAGAGGAAACATTTGCATTATCAGGATATAAAAAGTCATGGGGTTTAAAAAGGTACATTCACCAGCTTAAGACAGCCTGCTTCTGAGACAACCAAACCAGAGCTGTGTGGCATCCAGGCCCTGTCCTCGTGGGCTTACTGCAGATTAGGTTTATCCCTATGCACCCAGCGGTGGAAGTTCTGGGATCACTGCAGCTCCAGTCTGGGCTGTGGCTGAGGAAGGAGGAAGTGAGATGGTCCATGGGAGCTGCTGACTCCTGCAGATGAGGTGAAGGAGCCAGGGCTCAGCCTTTCCACCTCTTCTGGTAGCACTGATTTGCTTGACAGAGTAACAGCTGGAAGGAGAGCAGATGCAGCTGTGGGGTAGGAGGCCAAAGGAGCAAGGTGAGAGGAGGAAAGCCCACTGTGAGGCCCTCATTCAGCCAAGCCAGCTGCAGAGCTCTCATGGGTTTTGTTGTTGTTGTTGTTGTTGTTATTTAATTGATTTTTGTACTAACAGACAATTAAAGTGATCTATTTCTTTCTGTCTGTCTGTCTGTCTTTCATGTTTCTCTAGTAATGAGTCATTTCCTGGGGGTGGAAGGGAAAGAGCATTTCTCCTCAAAGCTTCAGAACACTGTTTTGGCGTTTGGGTTGTAGGTTTTTAAGTTAATTGCTTGCCTGCTTGCTCTCAGTGAAGCGGCAACATCAAAACAAGCATGGAAAAATAAAAAGCCACACATGAATAACCTCTGAACTCTGCTCTTTGCCCAAGGGAATGGGTGTCCATATAGCAGGCAGCCCAAGGCACTGCACAAGGTAAGGGGCAATGGCTGTCAAAGCAGCAGACAGCTCTCCCACCATCTTCACCCACAGATTCTGATGCTTTTTCCAGCTCCTGCACGTCACTGGTGTCAGTGCCTGTCTGCTCCGCAGCACACTGACCTTTGCACATGGAAACTGGAGGTGGTTTCAGTTTAGTAAGCCACATGCCTTGAGGCTGTAGTGGATGTAGGGCAAAGCTGGCTGTTGTCCCCAAAGCTTACGTGTTAGAAACTGCTGTCGGTCTGGGGAAGCCCAGTGTGAAACAGTGGAGAGTCTGAATCTTTTCTGCTACAAAGCTGTAAGTGAAAAGTGCTCATTAGAGTGTGGACTAATAAAAGTGGTCATGCAATCAAGCTAATTTGCTAGAGATTAGAGCCTAATTAAAACCGAAGAAGTGAGAGGGCTGCTAGCCTCAGTGCTAAGCACACATACAGAACAGCACACACTGACAACCAAGAGAACACTGGCTTTTTGGCAACAAGCAGCAGCAAATCACCTTGAAGGAGAAGCCACCCCTTCCCAAAGCTTCCACCCCCAACTACACTGCAACCTGTTTTGCCTGTGGGTAGGGATGGGCAAACCCCCAGCACTGGTGGAACAACAGCAAAAACTTCCATTGACATCAGTGGGTCTTGGACTCTTCTCATGGCCTGTTTTGTTTGTTTGTTATGCATTTCCTGTACTGCTCGGCTTCCAGAATGAATTATGTGTAGTTTCTCAACGAAAAAGGAAGAAAATATATACTTTCAGAGTTACTGCTTGTGTGTCATGCAGGAAATACTTGTCTTGGTGAAACCCTGGTGTAATTGAGCTGTAAATTGGAGTAAATGCAATTATTTCAGATTCAGAGAGGCTTTTTTACTGCAGTATTTAGCTGGTTGTTTTCCCCAAGCGTTATGCCAGCCACTGGCTGGGGGAAGGAAAACATTTAAAGGGCCATCATCGACCCAATGGAGCTGGCAGGAAACCCTAAAAGGTGTGCTGGGTGTGCACAAAGAGCACGAGCTCCTGTCCTCATGGGGTGGGTACTCGCCAGGACCCTTAGACCTGCATGAGGTTCTGTGGAGCCAAGTGCTAACCCTTGGAAGTCAACAGGCACGTGGCCAACATCAGGCGCTTGTAAAAGGCAGCCAGCGTAATGAAAACAGCTTCACTTATTCACAACAGATTGTATTAACCCATTCCCAGCTAAACTGGGAACAGACAATAATTTCGCACATTAAAACAAAAGGAGGCAAGGGAGTACTGGTGACTAATTTCCTTCAAATCACGTCAGATAGGTCATCATCATCACCACAGGTCACTTGTTTTGCTGACCAGCCCTTAGGTAGATACTCACATAGCAGCTGTTATTCTCTGCTGTCAATTGTGGTTTTCTGCCCAGCAGCAACTCCAATTTCCAGGGAAATCGGGAAGCCAACTCCTATCTACGCAAAAGATGAACTGTGTTTCCTGCAACTTTATGCCTCTAATGTTACCAGTTGAGTAACAGCCGGACACAAACGTGTCTTCTGCAAGGAAATATGCCAACTGTTATTGCCTGGAAGTGAATAAAAAGTACTTTTGCTTGTTAAAAGTTTTGAATGATTTGAAGCTGCAATAACAGTCCTGTCCAATCAAAGCTTACTCTTCTCAACAACAGGATGCGTTGCTCTGTTTAAGCAAGGAATAATGTTGTTTTAGTCAGTACACATGCTTTGCTTCCTGTTGGGAGTATTGCACAAAAAAGCCCTAATTTATTGCGTATCAAATAACTAATCCAGTGCGTATTTACAGATTTTATATACAGAGATGTTTTCTAGTACCATTTGTGTGTAAAGAAAACATGAGCTAGCGTGATCTGTTTATTTAGCCATGTTGAGCTACAGCAAAATTCAGAAGAGTACCCTCTGAATAGGAGACTGCATTGCTGTTAGTACTAACAGAGCTAGATTTATTGAGGGTCTCGATGCTCCTGACTTAAAGTCAGAGAAGTTTACTGTCAGAAAGCATTCATTCTGGTGGTACAAGACATTTCTTTGCCCTTCGATCTCCCTGTTGCTTAAAAGGCAATTACTGGGAGCAACGGCAAGATTTAGCCTAAGGACTTCTGCATTTGTCCCCTGCTAATGATGTGCTGGGATCCTGTCAGCTGCCAAGACGCGAGCAGGGCAGCAGTAACTGATGGCTGTCACTGCTTCCTTCCTTCCTTCTTGCCTTCCTCCCATCTTGGGAAGTTGGTTCTTCATGTCAGGCTGTGCTAATGAGCAAGAACAGATTCTGAGCTCTGTGTCTTGCGGGGAAAGCACCAGCTGGGCTGACACCAGTGGAGCCACTCAGTTTTGACCCTGCCTGAGGACGATCCACATCCACTTCCAGGTAAATGCCCCGGGGCTCCTCTTGCAGCCAAGCAAGCCCTTCTGCAATTACCATTGCGATCATCCCTGCACTTCAGCACTGGGTGCTGTCACAGCCTGACAGCAGTGCACTGCGCTGCAGGGCTGCGTGCAGGCCCTGTGACGGTGCTGGAGGTGAGGGCAGTAGTCAAGGCTGGAGACAGCTTTTGGCCTTGCAGATGTAAATCAAGGTTGTGCTGTTGTCTCAATTTGTGTATGTCACTTTGTAACTATCTATCCATATGTCTGCCAAGGGATTTTAAGCACCAAACTATCCTTACGTGGAGATTTAGAGTTTCAATCATCTTTTGAAGACTGACCAAACTTCTCCTGCCAGGAGGAAAGGGATGCTATGCCACCATCCAACCCAGGTTTCCTTCTTCATGTAAATCAGGAGCTTCCCTTCTGTTCAGTGGAGTCAGCAATAAACTCATGGCCAGGTCGGACCATGCTTGTCCAAGCACTGAGGGCATTCCTGTGTCCAAAATAGCACATATACAGGGAGAAGAGTCTAAAACGTCGCAGTCCTTGTGTGTCCTTGTCCTTGAGTTTCACCTTAATCCTCTTGCCACCTGAACTAATTCCCCGAACACTTCAGCTCCTTTATCACTTACACCCCTTTTCCATCCATTTGTCCTTTGTCCAGATCTCACACTGTGGCTAACTGACCTGGATTCATTCATTTCTATGCACATCAGCCAGGTCTCCCAGGCTGGAGAAGTGGGTCACTGTGCATAGTCCTTCCCTCTTCTAAGCAGAGAAGCCTTCCTGCTGCCATGTGAAGCTGCCTTTCCACCTCCCCAACTGCATCTGGCTTCTGCAGGTGGGATGCTGGTAAGCAGTGCGAGGAAAGGGAGATAACAGGGACTGGCTTTGTTGGAAAACTTCAGCCCCAAAACAAATGCAGCACCTTGAAGCTCCCCAGCCAGGGGGTGCTGCCAAACGGATGCACTGCAGTGTGCGCTGACGAGAAATAATATGTATCTGAGATGGAGAAATAATCTTTCTGTTAAAGCTTATAGCAAACAAAGCTGCAAATGTTGCTATTGGGGTGGAAGCTTGAGCTGTGACAGAGTGGATTTTCCATCCCTCAATAAACCTGATTTTGGCCAAAACTGTGAAGCAGAAAGCGTTCTGCTTAACAGCAAAGAAACAGAAGCCAAAGATCTACCCTTTCAGTCTGCTTTCTTTTTGGATGAGGCTAAAATTATGCTCAGTGTTGTATTTATTGCTGCCCTGAAGGGACTCAGTCCAGAAAAACAGGAAAGCAGCTTGGTGCATGTGGACAGCTTTACTCATTTCATGGAACTGTTGAACCGAGTCAAGTGAGTACTTTACCAGTTCAGAATGAAAACTCATCTGATTTCTAGAAGAAACAAAAAATCAATCCCATTTCAGCACAACTAAAGGATTGCACTGAACTTTAACCGATTTCCCTTTTGAAACGTAGGCAGTAATGGTAACTTGTGAGAACAGACACCTCCCAGGCTGGATGCTTGGAAATGAACAGCACAGTTCAGGTAACGACATTTGCTGTAAAGCCAAGGAACCCACTTAGCCGTGTTACTCTCATGCTGTACTCTGACACTGTTCCCTAGAGGAAGCTGCAAGTATTTTTATTGGTACAGTGTGAGTGACTCAACCCCACAGGGTTTTTTCCTTCAGTCCTTGTGCAACCGATGGGCAGGAAGAGGAAAACTGTGTGTTTCACATGGGAAGTTTTCCAGTGTCTTCATGAAACTTGTCAGACTTTCCCCCTCTGCTTTCCAACTCCACAGCACTCCTGCTGCAGGCTGGCGAGGGCTGTGTGTACACATGGAAGTGATGGCTGACGTGTTCAGCTACGCACTGCTCCTGGTCCACCTATCCCTCAGTGGAAGCCAAGGCAGCCCAGCATATGACTTGGGTTTTATCTTCTGCACAGCCCTCTAATCCTTCCTCGGGAAATTACCATGTAGTTTATCTGCACCTTGGCATTAAGTTTTAAAACCTCAAGATTTTAACCTAAAGGAACTGTCTGTTTACTGCTTTTCTTTCTTATAAACGTCGCTGTTATTACCTCATTAGCTATTTAGCATCCTGTCCAGTTGCTTAGCTCAGCAATATCTCAGGGTTGTAACACCCAAAGGAAAATGTCACTGGTCTCCTTATCTGATACATTTTGGTTAGCAGAGATTTAAAGGAATCAGTAACAGACCCTTAATGAGATATGTTTTGCAAGAAGATACAACGTAACTATTTAGCTCTATGTCCTTTTTCATTCATTCTGCCTTATCTAAATGCATTATTAACATTAATCTGCTGTCATACTAACTTGGATTGTTTTGCTTCCGGGTTTAGCATCCACATCTCTTGTTATTTCATTTCACTGCTTCTACTTAACCAGTAAATAAAGTATCTTTTTAATTGTGCACCCACCCTCCTGCAATCCAAGTGGCCAGCAGCACACCTCTACAAAAAACCCCAGTCACACAAAGGTGTGAGGGATGACTAAACTAGCTCAATTCATTTTGATATGCCAGATATTGCCAGAGAGATCATATAGAGAGAGATTGCTAATTAGATACAAAACCATGTGAGAATTTTGGAAGACTTTCTGCACTTCAAAACACCTCTATCATCTTCTAAAGAAGCTTGTTTCCCCTGAAATTCCTCACTTACAACAGCAGATGTAGCACAGAGGTTCAGTAGAAAAGAGGGGGGAAAGTTATTTTTTTCATAGGGTGGTAAATAATCTATTATTAAGTGAAATGTTTTATCCCTTTAGGAACACGTGAGTGTTTGCTTCTGTGGGACTGCTCACCATTCAGGGGTGGAGGGCTGACACTTTGCCACACTGCAATGTACTCATGGCACCTATGGCCAACCTAAGGGCTGCCCAAGACCACCTCAGCCATCCCAGCTGGCCTCCAGCCGAGGCAGTGTGCATCATCCAGAGAAAAGAAGGGGTCTGAAAATAGGAACATTCCATGCTTCCTAAAAAGGCAGCTGACCCAAGCACGTCCCTGCACTCTGTGCTGTATTTGTTTGCAACTCTGCAGGTGCCCAGTGTGTTGAATGTATTTGAAGCAGAGAAATGCAACCTGATAAGGACAACTGTGATGTTTTGCGCCTTGGTAGGAATAATCAGTTGCAAAGAAATGGGGTGAAGAGCGAATAGAGAGAGCAGCAGTGGTGCTGGGGACCTGTGGAGGTTGGAGGGGGTTGCTGGCTCAATGGGAGCCAGCAGTATCACACAGCTCTTAACAAAAAAAAAAAAAAAAAAAAAAAGAGAAAAAAAGCCAACATCATACTGGGACAGATCAGTAAAAGTACAGTCTATAAGCTGTGAGATCATCCTATTGCTCTACTCAGCGTGTGTTAGGCCGCTGCTGGGAGATCTCATCCAGCCTGGGGCCAGGCACTTGAGGACAGCGTGGGTCACCTTCAGAGAAGAAGAGGAATGATTTAGAAACAGAAATTTTGAAGGAATGTTGAAGGAACTGCATGAATTTGAAGAAATGGCTGAGGAGAGACAAGGATAAGAATGCACACAGCTGCTGTGAAGAGGAAAATAAGCTATTCTTAATGATGATGTAGGTAGGAAAGGTAGCGGTGACCTTAAATGACAGAACAATGTAATTCAGAAATTAAGGAAAAAAAAACCAGCACAGTGAAAGAATGACAGCTGGAAAGTGGAATAGGCTGCCTGGTACTGCCTCACTCGAAGTACTTCCAAACAGGTTAAAAAGCCTTTTTAAGGAATAGCATGGGTTTGACTTCGAGCAAGACAGGGACACTTCCTAACACACTTCCTAAAAGGTCACTCCATTCTTTTTTATGCTTCTGTGCTTGAATTAAATGGCTTTTTTTTTTTTTCTTTTTTTCTTTTGGTGAGGAACAAAGCCAGGATGTGCCTTTTCTGCTGCCTCTGCTGCTCTTTCCACAGAGAGGAGCATCTCAGGCAGTTTCCCCTCTTTCTTCCAGATTCATTCATCCAGTGCACCTGGCCTCTGCAGACCCCCAGCAGCAGCACCAAAGAGGGAATGCATCCACAGTTCAATTCCCTGCTCCCTCACATGCTGACAGAAGCATGTTGGCAAGACAGCCGGCTTTATCCTGGCTTTCTATGGGGAGCAGAGGTGACAACTGCTTAAAGAGAAAGGAGGAGCAGGTAATACCTGGGAGCTGTGCTGTCTTGTTTCCAGCCTCAAATGCATGCTCCATGTGAAAACATCTGAACCGTTTTTCAGATTCCCAACCCTTTCAGTGGGACCAGCAATGCTCTCAGCCTAACAGATCTTTAGTTCTGTACTCTTAAAAAATGAAATCCAAGCTGATTATAACGGCTTTATTTCCACTGAAGAGTATGGTTTACAGTATGGATATAAAGATTGTCTTCATTTGAATGACAGCTGGAAAGGTTCATATGCTTTAGCAAAGCACTGCTGGTTTGTTACAGACAGCAGCATGCATAAGCCTAAATGTACTTTGCGATTCCAATTACATGACCAGCACTCATGAATGGAAGCCTGAGCTTTATCTCCACTGACCTTGAGAACCCCCTGGAGATTTATGATGAAATGAGGCATATGTTTTCTGGTGATTTCTGGAAAATGAAGAAACAACAACCACTCGTTTTGATTTTCTTGGGAAACAAATTGGTCTATCATCAGAGTTTCCATATTACTGCAGGGGGATCTGGGGGGTCTCTATTTTTACTCCCTCACCACACACGGATTTGGCAATGCTATGCAGGCACAGAGGCTGGCACTGTGCACACCACAGCCTCTCCCCTGAACATGTATGTGCACACACATAAACCAGATGAACAGCAATTCTGGCTCTTGCTGATAAATCAGATCACCTTAATAGGTGAGTTATTGCAATGAATGAAGAGGATGTCTACAACTTGGTCACATTAGTGCCTCTGCACTATAGTAGACATACACAAATTAGCTTTCAATTGATAGCTTGATTACTGGTCTAGACACAGTGGCACAGAGCTCTGTGTCTGTCCATATTTTTTCAGTAACAAAGCCCCAGTTCTTACTTCAGTTTCTGACCTGAAAGAAGTGCATCAGTTACAGCTTCCATACAGAGGGCCTGAATGCAGTGTGCTTGCTATAGCCGTGCTGAATGCAAGGATGGGAGCAGAGTGTGGATCAGCCACTCTCAGGTTATTGTAGCGGCCGGGAGCCCAGCTGGAAGCCAGGCTCCAAGTGAGAATGCCAGGCAGCGCAGCAGAGTAAGAATTCTCACTGGCAAGCATGGCGCACGAGGACGTGAATGCACAGAGAAATGCACCTGCATGAAAGTGCTCCATAGAAACTGATTTACCTTTCACCTGAAGTATACTATGACTTTGACTACAAGGTAGATAAAGTGGTTTTGATTTCTACAATTATTCTTTCCCTCCCCCTCACCCCCCGTGGGTTTTCTATTGCTTCTCTCTCTTTTCTCATGCACTATCTTCTATCTTCTTACTATTTTTCACGTTTCTTTTTCCTAAGGCCTTCAGTGCTGCTTCATCTCAGTTCTTCCCAACGTAGCTGTGCAGATTTACAACTCCTTTCATTTCCCATGACACTGCCTACAGTCACGGGACAAAAATCAGCCTTTTCGTGCCAGATTCCGCAGCCATTCTCCCCACCATGAGTCTAGCTTGCCATTCCCTTGAGGACTAAACTAGATTGGGATTTATTAAACCCTGAGCCCTCTGTTTGAATGATATACAGCCTCAGGCAGTAGGCACTAAGGCAAATGATACTGCTTCTTTGTAAGAGCACAGTAAACCATGCTACAGAGTGCACTGCCCCAGGCATTCCTAAACTATCTTGTCCTGTGTCAGCAAGATGCTTTAAGAATTCTCTATAGAGCTTTCACTGCTCCATTTTTCCTCTGCTCCCACCCGGTGCATTTCAATACAGTAAGGAAAAGATTTTGTCCTTAATTGAAATTCCTTTCATCAGCCCAGATATAGCCTGAACAAAGATACTGACATGAAAAAGCAGCCAAGAACCTATCTTTAAAACGTCAATTTGCCAGTGACAAGCATAAAATGCAGTCACTGCGAATCAAGACTCTAAATCCCCATTGTATATCACATAGCTGCCACTTCACTGCCTCCCCCCACTATTCCTCCCATAAGTTTTGATGTTTGTTCATCCTTGTTTTCCTTTCCACATTCTTCTCATACTGTATTCACAGCAAATGTGAGGATAGCAGGGTCTTGATTAAACTCTTGCAGACTTACAGAAAGCTCTTTTAAACCTTGAATGGTGTCATTTATCTTAGACTTCTACCTCTGGAAGAAATCGATCATACAAGCTCTGTGAGTTTTCTCTATTTTTTCCTTTCTTATTCATTCTGGTAAAGTAATTGATGCACTTTTGCCTACACAGACCTGTAAATTTAATGCTCCATGAGTTTACATGGCAGGAAATTGCTACAGTCTTGTTCAGCTGCAGAAAGAGAAATAAGAAAATGAAAGTTCTTTCCATTGGCACAGTGCAGGGAAGGATACACCCAACAGAAAAACATAAGTATAGGCTGTTCACTGAGAGCTGTATTTAGCCTGCTTACCATGGGTGCCTAATTTAGGTGTTACACCTTAAGCTCTGGGCAGCATAGAGACCAGAGTCTGCTTCCTGGTGGCTGAGCATGCTGATTAATAGCATTTCTGTATTTCCCCTTGGCACCTTGGTTTTCTAGACTCTAGTGTGACCTGGACTGGGGGAAACATTTCCTTTCAGCCTTACTACTGCTTCAGCACATTCTGGGACAGGTCTGGGATACGTGGACACTAATTTGTATAAACAGTAAGAAATAATACTCACACTCTTCGTGCAGCCTTTATTCAGGAAATCAGCAGAAATGCTCTCAGTTTGGAGTTTGTAAGCAGTCATGAAATAAGATGGAGGTTGCATGCATGCAGGTATTAGATGTGGACTGTTTACCCAGCTGTGACAGTTCCACAGTTGGAGTGCAGCAGGAAATCAGGTATGGTTAGTATATAAGATACACAATCTTTAGGGTGCTGCTGCCAGGTGTTTTATTTGGCTCCAATTTCACTGTCTTTTTGCCTATTCTTTTGTCTGTCTAGGCTCAGGAAAATGAAGTGGAATGTAAAGTGTTCTGCCCTTGTAACTGTGGTGGAGCTGCAAGATACGTTGGAAATGACACAATGAACCACTGCGTGCTCTTATTTGGTATGTTCACCTCTGTTATATTTTGCATAGCCATCTGAACATTTGCCATGCTCACCTGAGTCACCTTGCCACATCCATCACTAGTTGGTTAAAGCCTGATGCTAAAAGTTTCACTGATACAAACTTGAGTTACTTCCCATTCTTTAGTGGGCTTGGCAATCTGTTTATTATTAAATGCTTGAATATTCTACCCTTGAAGGTCATCTATTAGCACTGAGTGAAGAACTAGGGTACTTCACTGAGTCCTAGTGTCATGTTAGTTACAAGGCACAGCAGTAGGGAAATCTTTATTTACAGATCATTAAAAAGATGAGTGCTGCAGTAACAGGCAGATATAATTGTTTCTCTTGAGCATTTTCAAGGTATTTGGTCAAGTGAAAACTATGCAGACGCCTGCTGGCTGCAAAATGAAAAGGAGAAAGAGAAGAGGGTAGTATGGGGTAGGAGGAAAAGAGAGATGATCCGAGAGAGACTGCTAGCTTGAAGCACTATTTTTGAGGGGAACACACAGAGAGGGATCCCAAACGGTCATTTTTCAAGTAGTGATTTGAGGGGTTGAGCATGAGAAACAGAGGCACACTCCCTCTCCTATTTCTGTGCCAACCACAGCAGAGTACCTGGACATAATGATGTGGAAAGGAGTGCAGGAGCTTTGCATTTCCTGGAAACATTCTCATCCCAGGGCAGCTGTCAGTTCTTTAGCAAAAGAAGTGGCTGAAGGACAGAGGGAGAAACCTATGAGGAACAAAAGCATCCAAGGAGCACCAGCATGATGGACTGCGATCATTAGGACGCTGTAAGACTTGTCTAACATTTTAGGAGAAGAAACCAAACTCCGGGCAGTGCCAGGCACAGGGTGTGTGAAACAGGCATGAAGTCATCCATGCCTAACATTCCACAGCCACCCCTCCAGCCTCAGCCCAGCAAGCTGCAGAACAGCCCCAGCATCAACCAGTAAATGAGAAGGTTTGAGAAGTGTCTGCCACTGAAGTGCCATGCAAACGGATGGATAAAAATTCTCTTCATTTGTGCTCTTTTAAGCACATGTGCACTGCAGGTCTATTTTGACATCTCAGGTTAACAGATATACTCTAATTAAGTGCAAATTTTCAGTCTCGATTACTTTACTTTATTGAGCCACAAACCTGTTGGTAGTGTTTTCAGAGCTATTCAGAAACTCCCCTTCCTTACTTCTCCATCCTCATACACCACAATTTCCCTTTGAGTCATTCCCTCTTTCTCCCTTCTTCATTTTATTCTCCAAGATTTTGGCAAATGTTATCATTCGTGAGAAAGTATCCACGGTACAAGAACTATTTGATTGCATGAGAGATGGACTAAGATTAATGTAAACTACAGAGAGTGTATTAGGAGAACAATGAAAAAAACTCTAATGAGGTTTGCACAGCCTTAGTTCACTTGAGGAGCAAATTTCTTGACACTTCCCCTTGGAGTCCAAGATGACACTTTAATCTCACTATTAAAAACATGACCTAAGGAAGGACCAGGGTGGAGCATGGGAAATATTGTCCTTTTAATTGTCTACTTTGGAGTAGCAATCTACTAATGATATAACAGCCCTTGCTGTCTGGCTCCAGGCGAGTCATACTCCCTTTGAGAGGGTTCTGAGAAATGTTACTTTCAGTAGGTGGTACATGACCAAATTCCAGCTCTTATCTTGGTTTCAGCATGTGTGCTGTGAGAGGAACAAGCTTTTCTCAGATCACACCAGCCAAATTACTTCTCAGGGCATACCCAGGGCTTTCTCAGGGTTGCATCAGTCTTCCAGCAGAATATTAATAGTGCCCCTTATAATAGTGTAGATAGAGTTTGAGTCTGCTTGTGATCTCCCAGAAAATTCAGTGTTCCTCATTTATCTGTTCTGCATTTTCTTTACCCAGATTGTTCTGTCTCATTCTGCAGAGGAATCACTTTCAGTTTCATCAGCTGTCTGAGTGTTCTGTAAAGGCTCTGTTTCTGCCATTTGAATGAAGCCAGGGCACAACATCACTAGGTAGCATGTGCTTCAGTGCTCAGCCAGACCCAGGGGGCCTCTCAAATTCCCATTAGGACGTGCCTGGGACACAGGTAACAAATGGATGTTCTCCGTCCTCTGGAGGAAATGTGTCTGCATCAGAGGCCATGCTTTCAAGCTGTTGGAGACACTCAGCTGTCAAGTTCTCTCTCAACAATCACCATAGACACAATTATGGCTGACTGAACTTAGGATTTCTAAAATTCCCATTGCTAGTAAAACTAAAGATTGATGTAAATGGGGGTTGGCCTTACTTTCTATATGCCAAAGACAAAAGATTATCACACATGATTGACTCTTCTGTGATTTTCTGAAAAAACTTTGTTACGCTTAACAAGTGTTCATACTGGAATAGTCACAGGTTTATCACTAATGAAATGACTTCGGCTCCTCAGCTCAATGCCCTTTGTGAAGCTTTGTTCCTCAAGGCAAGTAAATGCCACGTTAGTAGAGCACTGGGAAGGTGCAGATGTGCGGGGTGGGCATGAAGGCAGGGCGGTGGTTGGATGTATGTGAACGACAGGCTGAGCACAGCTGCGTGGGCTTCCAGCCGCATGGCCTGTCTACAGATCATGCTACATAGAGGTTTTGTCGTTTGGGTTTTAAAAAGTGCTCTGAAGCAACGGACTCGTCCAGTCATGGAACCACAACCAGCGGTGGATCTGTCACGTGCCCTAACTATTTTGCTAATTTTTCCAATGAATTATTTGGGATGTTGTTTATTAGCCTGAAATGTGGCTGAGGCAGCTGGCTGTGTGTCTGATCAGCTCTCTGTGGCATCTCTTGAAGCTCTGGGTCACGTTCAGCCAAACCCACAAGCAAACACACGCAGGTCTCCACAGCCGTGCAGTCTGGGACACAGGGCACACGCTAGGACAGCAGTGCTGTGGATGCTACAATCCAAAACCGCTTTTATTTCTATGCATCTACAAGAGCAATTCGCTTGGAGCGGGGCTCAAAGCCCTCGTTCCGTACAGCCTGGTGTGATCAGAGCCACGCGGGGCCGAGAGGGAGCAACGCGGCCTCAGCTGGAACCGGCCCTTTCCTCAGGATGACCCGCGCTGCAAGGCTCGGGAACGGCACAGCACGCTGCCAGACAGCCTCGCGGCGAGCGCAACACTGAGCCCCTCGCTGACCTCCTCACGGGGCCGCAAACGGCCTCAGCGCCCCGCCACCCCCGGCACTGCCGCGCATGCGCGAGCGGTGGGCGGCCACGGAGGGGGAGGGGGCGCCCCCTTCCCTCTGCACGTGACCTAGGCCGCGGCGGGGGGCTCTCTTAAAGGGCCAGGCGGCGCGCTCCCAGCGCGAACGTTCGAGCCTTGGCTCCGGCTACGAGCTTCCTCTCACCTCCTTCCCCGTTCCGCCCCGCCCCTCTCCGCGCACCTGTCGGGCTGCCCAGCGCAGGCCTAGGGGGCAGCCGCGAGCCGTGGCGGACGGCGCAGCGTGGGCAGGGCCGGGCCCCCGCCTCGTCCCCGCCGGCACCTGCGGCCCCGCGCCCGTAACCCGGAAGCGGTGCGGCGACGAGGGGAGAGCGCCGGGACATGGCCGCTGCCTGCTCCTGCTGTGCGCCGCGGCCGGCATGGCCCTGAGCGCGGCGACGCACGGCTGAGCCTCGACCTTGGCGTCCCCTTCCTCCCGCCGGACCCTCCTCCTTCTTCTCCTTCTCCTCCTCCCGTCGCCGCCGCTCGGGGGCTGCTGAGGGCCGCTCGCTGTCTGCGGGGCCGGGGCGGAGCCGGGAAGGGCCGGGGCTGCGAGGGGGCTGCGGGCCGCGGGCCGTGCGGGCGGTGGGTTGCGCGCTGCGAGCTGCCCTCTGTATCCGGGGGCCGGGCCGGGGGCTGCATCCCCCGTAGGGCTGGCGGTGTTTTGTTTGCGGGGGGCTGGTCGTACTCGTGCCGTGTGCGATTTGTGTTTATCGGCTCGTTTGAAAGCTGCGCCGCTCTTGGCGAGCTGTAGTTCCTCAAAGGCGTTGCAGGAGGGCGGCGGGTCGGCCGCTTCGACTCCATCCCAACGCAGGTTAGCTTCTCGCCGGCGTCTCTGATGCCAGAACAAGGCCCCAGAATGAACGGTTTCTCTCTGGGCGAGCTGTGCTGGCTGTTCTGCTGCCCGCCGTGCCCCAGCCGCATCGCTGCCAAGCTGGCCTTCCTGCCCCCGGAGCCCACCTACACCGTGCTGCCCCCCGAGCAGCAGCAGGAGGCTGGGGCGGCCTCTGGGGCTGCCACCCCCACGGGATCGGGCACCTGCAGCCTGCACCTGAGTGAGCGGGCGGACTGGCAGTACTCGCAGCGGGAACTGGACGCCGTGGAAGTGTTCTTCTCCCGCACGGCTCGAGATAACAGGCTGGGCTGCATGTTCGTGCGCTGTGCGCCCACTGGTCGCTACACGCTGCTCTTCTCGCACGGTAATGCTGTGGACCTGGGCCAGATGTGCAGCTTCTACATTGGCCTCGGCTCCCGCATCAACTGCAATGTCTTCTCTTACGACTACTCCGGCTATGGTGTGAGCACCGGCAAGCCCTCTGAGAAAAACCTGTATGCAGACATTGATGCCGCCTGGCAGGCCCTCAGGACAAGGTAAATGTTGGGTGCGAGGTGCTTCAATGTCTGTTTAACCCTAAGAAATGTGGTGTCTGCACAGTTAACTGACCCACTGAGAGGCAGAGGGAAGGGTCTGTAGATGATCTGAGTTACCTTGATGGTGTCAGTGGATGTTCCACCAACAGTTACAGTGATTTGCTAGATAGCTTTTTTTGAAGGATGTCCAAGACTTCATTCATGAGCTTTTTCTAGATTTAGGGATTTATGCAGACGTATTATGTGTTAGCTGTTGCTCTATCGTTATAAATCTTTGTATTGAGCAGAAGGTACCGCACTGATTGCGGATTGAGCTTGCCAGATGCAAAAAAAAAAATCCTTGTGTTTGAGGTTTCCATTGGTGTAAATGTTTCCCAACGTTTATTGTTCTTAAAAGCAAACCTGCTGAGCCTAGGCTTTGAATTTGGCAGTGGCCTGGCCTGGTGCTTACCAGGAAACTGCTGTCATTCTGCAACGCGTCTGGCGTTTTGCACAAGCTCAAGTGATGTGCACATCTTTCTCTTTTGGCAATCAAACTGCTGTTACCAAGTTGGGTAGGGCAGTGAGGTGGAAGGAAAAAATGTTGACGGGTGAGAACTGGGGATTCTGCCAGGTAGAAATGCTGAAGGAGATGGCATCCAAAGGGATGTAACAGTAATGAGAAGGCTCTGGCAAGTGTGGTGAGTAGCAGCACGGGGCCTGTATCTTTTGGGAAATCCAGAACAGAGCTGTTTTATCAGACTCCTTGGTGTGTTTGCGTGGCATTCCTGGGCTTCTGTCCGCAGAGACCACAAGTGACTTCTGCTGTTGCAAAAATGGTTCTTAAAGAATGGAAGAGGGAGCTTGAGAAAGTTTAAGTTCTTGCATTAGGGCAATAAAAAAGAGCAAAAGATGTCTTCTTTTCTTGGCTCTGTAGCTGTGTAGTTGAACTTGGTTTACATGGAGTAATGTCTGTTTTAGGGATACGTGCCAGCTTCAAAAATAGTGACGGGAGTTGTTACTAATTTAGATAATTGGCTTTTCAAGGATCTAGGGATTGGTCCCTTGTAGAGTCCAGCTGGCTTCTGACATTGGTCAGCCCAAGTGAGTTTAAGATCATTGGGGAATGTTGCCCTCTCATAGCAAGTGTTCTGTCTGCATGGTGACAGACTCTGGGTTCATTTTTTCAATACTCTTAAAAATTAAAAACAAAAAAAAAAAAAGATGTTGCTTGAATGTGAGTAATATGGCTTTATGTAAAGAAATAATCTGATAGACTTTGTGCAAAACAGATGATTAGTTATCACTATATTGCATGTGGGTGATGTAAATGAGCTTTAAGAAGAGAGAACTGCTTTGAATAAGCTAGGCCTGATTAATGCTTGTCCTTTAGTGTTTTCTCTCCATCTTACTATTTAGTTGATACCTTTTCAAGAAAACCTTTTATAGCTCTGGAAATGTGCTTTCACATCTGCTTGGAAGCACTCAGGCACGTGGCACATGTTTAAGACCAGTGCAGACCCTGAAACAAGGCAGTCCTTCACTCAGGCCTACTGAGAAGCCTGAGCTAGGAGGATGTATGGGAACTGCTGAATGACTGCCTGAACCTCTGATTGACCACCTGAGGCGAGCAGTGAGTCAGCCCTGGAAGCACAGGTGAAGGCAATTCTCCTGTGCTGCCGGAAGGGGTGGAGCCTGGCTGCACCTCTCCCAGACCCATTTAAGAGCTGACTACCAGTGGGGAAGGATCTCTTCTGGAGGTCCCCCTTCTGGAGTTTTGCAGCGAGCTCAGGATGCAGGTAAGAATTCTGTCTATTTTCTTTTTGTTATGACCTGTTTAGCCAAACTCTTGTTTATTTTATAATTATAACATCTTTATATTCATTGATTATATAGAGGTGATGCCAATGTGTGCCTGGTTTTGCTGTGAGAGCTGGCTTCTTCTACTTAAGTGTGTCTGAAGGAAGCTTATAATTTTATGTTGGAGTCCTTTCTGTTGTTTCTACAAGATTAAGGTTTTGTTCTTTTCCTAAATGGTGAGTTGTATTTTGCAAACTCTTACACTGTTGTATTTGTCAGTCTCAGATTTTAGCTCTATACTGGGAGTGCTGCTAGAGCAGCTGTGTTAAAATCATTAGGTTTTTGGGAGCCAAAGAGAATATTACAGTGTTTTAGATTCAGTTCACTGAATCTAAAATTGGTTACACTAAAATGTAGACTTCATTAGTTTTGTTTGTTTCTTAGATTCTGACCTCTTAGATGACTTCCATGGTTGTTAGGAGGAAGCGATAATCTTCCTGCTCAGCAGTTCTCTAAACAGTAATGGTGTGAACTTTAAAGGACTGACCACTTTTTTTTTTTTAGCTGTTTAATATGTCCAGACAGCTCACTGTTAAGTGAGATGTTCTGGTGTAAAAATACGAGTCTGTCTTCTGAGGTGAAATGTCGTACGATGCTGTTCCTGCTCCAGCAGTTCATTGGTAGCTTCCAAGTTTGCGTGGGGTTTCATTCTCCATGCGAATTCCCAGCGTTTGGCCTGTAGTCATGTGGTAGCGAACTGTAATGCGTAGTTAAAAGTGAAACCTTAAAATAGGAGAGGTTCACTAGCTATAGAAAGCACTTAGTCATCTGTGCTAAGTTCTGTGGGAAGCTGTTGCTGAATCCACCAGACGTTGCACCTGGCAGCAGGAAGGGATCATTAAATGTTGGAAGTGTTGATTCCCTTTTTTTTTTTTTTAAATGTGCCTGTGAAGTACAACTGATCCTTATTAAACGTGAATTTATCAGTGTGTTTTGAAGGTTGTACTGAGTTGGACAAGAATTTACACTACACCTGGACAAAACAGATGGCTATCAAGTTCTAGGAATGGTGGTGAACTGTCTGTGGCTACAAACATGCCTGCAAACGTTGACTATATTTTTAAAGGTATTGAAATGAAGATCTTGCTATCACATACTCAGCTGGGTATGAAACCTTATGTAACAAATGATTATAAAACACTTGGTGAAAAATAGCGTCATTGAGGTTTCTGTTCCATTCAGTTATCAATTTGGAGAATCAGTGTCAACTACTCACCACTCCTTTAGGGCACTGTAAGAGGTAACTTGCTTCCTGTTGATCAGATGAGTTTTAATTGTTAAGTTTGAGTGCTAACCGGCTTCCAGCCTACGTAATATGTTGGCATTTAATTTTATCCCCTTGAAATAGCTTTTTGTAGATGTTCCTTGAGATGTTGAACTGTGTAGCATAGGTTTTAGTTCCAATATCAAATAACTAATCTGGGCTTAAATGTATTTCCATTTGATTAACAAGTGGAATACTAACGTTTGATAAATGATAGATTTTAATGTATTATCTCAGTACTTCATTCTCAGAACAGATACACTTGAGTCTGTCTTTCAGTCCATTGGTTCACTTCCATTTTTAACTGGGCAGTCGAAATCTGTCTTCTGTCACAATGAAGGGAATTGAATTGTAAAATGATACAGTGGAATGCAAGGGCTTTTGATAAATGGGTGGCAGTTACCTTAGAATATTTAATCGTCTTTAAAACTTGTTTAAAAAAAACTCACTACTTTCATTATATGAATATTTTATTATTTCTTATGCTGATTATCTGTCACTTCTTATTGCTGTTTCCTTAGCAGGAATTGGTGGATAACTTCAGAGGTTGTGTTCATTTAGTTACTCTGCGTTTGCTTCATTCTTCCCCCTTGATTTACCAAATCAGTTTATTTCTGCTTTAATTTTCTATGTACCAGAATCTTCTCTCGTTTGCACTGTCTTGCCCCATATGACCTTGCTTCATTTCTCTGGATTGAGTGTTTTTGGCTCTCAGGTTCAACCTAATGGTTTTTATTCTGTATAGACCCTTGAAATCCCTTTTAAAGACTCAGCCTTATTTCGTTCTTTCCACTCAGTGCTTCTAGAAGTATTTAATTGAAGAATTTGTAATATGCACTTTGTGTGGATTTGGGAGGAGAGGAGTCATAATTTATTGCAGAGAGGTGGATGTGAAGCATTCAGCATCTTCCCAACATGGTTTATATTAGGAATAAAATTTCTCAGCATAAATGCTGATATAGAAACACAATCAGGATGTGGTATATTAATATCTATTACTGTAAGTATAACTTTTCCCAGAGGATTTTTGCACCTTTCTTCCATCTACTTTCTTTAGTCACCTTCCCAACACTGAAGGGATGTATGCCCAATTTATGAGAAATGTACTGGTGCAGATTGCTAAATAGCTGAGATTTATTTACTACTTCTATAAATAGATCAAGCACTGAAATTGTAAATGGACGTATGTAAATTACAACGGCACTTTGATTAATCAGGAAACTCAAATTGCATTGTTTTTCAGCTTAGCGTTGACTGTAGGCCGCGGGTGTCTGCTACTCTGTGTGCATATTCCTCAGGTTAAAAACAACAGCATACCTGTGCAGTGAAGGCAGAGGCTTTGGTGTAAAGTTAGCAATGTAAATCTTGAGGGTCGAAGGCTGTGCTTGGCTCGTTGTGAATGCTGAGAAGAAACAGGTTCCACCCTGCTTCCTTGTTCATGGTGCATCACTTGGTAGGCAGGCTGAAATGGCAGCTGAGTTGTGGATGGTAGAGGGTGAAGGCAAGTGGACAGGCTGCATTAATCTGAGTACCTTGTGTTGCCTCTCACTGCTGTTGTCTCTGGCTAAAAAGGCTCAGATGTTCTCCTGATGTGTGGTAGACAGTGTGTGCTCATGTGGTTCCTTGACCTGCTGGTGGTTGAGCCTCGTAGATGTGGGTGTGGGTTTAGATTTTGGCATTTTCTGTCATTGACCATAGCAGGCTATTTCCTGTTCCCAGCTTTTTAACGATGTTGACAAGGTGTCCACAAAGGATGATTTAATGTATGCTTCCTAACTTTTATCGAGGCTGTTTTTTAAGGCTTAATCGATTCTACCTGCTGCAGTTGGTACTTCAAGAAAAACAGTGTAGAACTTGTCTTAAAAATAGAATAGTCTGCTGTAGTGTCTGTGATGAGCTGAGATTAATTCAGATGATTAGCATCCCAGGGACAAATACTGACAACTGTTTAAAACAGGTGCTCTGATGTTCAAAGTCACTCCAACTGTTTGTTGAGCTCTGGTGTTGTGTTACGTGAATTAGTCACTGCTGTAAAAGAAAGTACTTCTGTTAAATATTTTCCTACTTCTGTCGGGAGTCTATGTGATCAAAGCATGTTTTAAAGAAAGTGAGATTTTTTTTTTCACTGTCAAGAATATTTTGCAACCGGTGTTATATGGGCAGAAAACTAAGCTGCTGAAGAACCTTTGGGTAATGATATTTGTCATCCTGAGTTTGGATGGTCTGAAAGGCAGCCGTTGAAGGAGGATGTTAGATAACACCACTGTAGGAGGGTCGTGGGCCGGGTGTCAGCATCACCAGGGCATCAAACGTAAAGGATGCAGGGGCTGTGGTGCTAAATCCCACACGCTGAAGCGCTGGCTCAACCTCAGAAACAACAACGGATCCCTCCAAAATGCAGCCTCTGTCCTTTGGTACTGGCTTATTTTTGTGCTGTTTGTTTCCAGGCACTGGGCTGAGTTTGCAGTAGCTCATTGCTTGTGGATGCAAGTGGAAAGAACAAATGGAAAAAAAGAAAACAACAGTTAATAGCTCTGTCCAGGATTATGGATACCTGGGAATGCAGTTAGAGTAACATTTTAAGCTACAGAATTGAGCTGGCGTCAGGCTGGTTTTGTGAGGAAAAGCTTGCACTTCCTGAGCAAAGTTATTTATATTTCTGTATGAGATGAAGAAAGCAGGTGGGTTCTTTGGTTTTCAGGTTTTTTTGGTTCTGTGCTGCTTCCTCATGCAGAGATGCTCAAGCACAAAGGGGATGCCAAGCAATTAGCCTTTTGGAGCCTCGCTGTTGTAGCATATGTCTGAATTGCTGCTTTGGTTTTAAGGTGAGGTTTGTATGGTGGAGAAAGGCAATGTGATTATAGTAACTTTGATATTGAAATCCTGTCCCAAGTGTGCTTTTAAGAAAAATAGCAGGAAACTAGTTCTGCAGTTGCACTCTGTGTTGACTTGAAGACAAAATTACTTGAAGACTTGAAGTCTCAAAATTATGTAGCACTAATTAAATGGACAAGTAACATTGCTATTTTTTTCTTCAAAGCCAGCAATGCATTTAATGAATAAGTGACAGTCCCTTCTGCCTTCCTTCTCAGAAATAAATCAATTACAAGACTGTGTTGGAAGAAGTTTATATGAGCCATAAAACAACTTACAGATATATTGAAGATAGCATGCTCGCACGCTAGCACACATTCCAGGGTCGCTTTGCTAATTAGCACCTAAAAAGGGCAGAATTTCCTCTCTGGTGATTAACTTTAGTTCATTTCAGTTGCCACTGCACTTTGGAGAAATTAAAATACCTTATCCATGTATAAGGTGAGGTGCATGCTGTGGTTTCTTGAATCTCAGGAAGGTACAAGAGCTCTCAGTGTGTGTTGATTGCTTCTTCATGTTAATTTAAGCCTGCACTGACTGCTTATACTGACCAGATGCGTAAACAATTAAGGATTATTTTGTCTAGTTCAAACTCAGGTTTGTTGTGGGCTCAAACATAAACCTCATGCCTGTAGAAAAATCAGCATGTAATTGAGATCAGTAGAGACTGGTGTAGTGAATGAGCAATTATTTTTTGGCTCGCTTGCTTTCCAGTTCTTGGATGAGCAGCATACCCCAGTCCCGTGTGTTCAATCTGACAGTGAAGTGGAATTTCATTGCTGCTGTCAAACTGCATGTTTTGTTGGTTGTGGGAGGCCTTTTGCTTTTGTTTTTCCTCCTAGTACAGTGTGTGTGTGAGCAATCACATGTAGCCCAACTCTGTGCTGTGCAGCAGGATCCTGCTCCTTTCCATCCGTCTTCCTTCCCTTGGTTTCACGTATTCCAAGGAGCACTCGTGTCTGTGGGGAAATCCCTACAGTATTGAAATAAATCTATAACATGGTAATGACAAAAAGGAAATTCTATGTGGGTTTGTGAAAAATGGTGACGTGGAAGATGAGGTTTTGAGTCTGCCTCAAAGTGCAGAAGGAAGCATTGAAATTAAACATGCTAACTGCTGTAGCTGTGGTTTTTGTGTGGCAGATTTCTTAGAGAAACTTCATTTGTGCTTGTCTGGAAGTAATATTATTTATTGGTAGTCTTTTGAAATTGTTTCTAGGTACATCTTTCAAGATGAAATTCCTGTTTTGGCTGTTGATTAGAAATTAATTGTTATGTTAGACAGTTTGGGGTATATACCTAAGAGGAAGATACGTTACCAAGTCTATTTTGAAATTCCTGCTTACATATTGAAATGTTACTTTACAACTTTGACTCTTGTGAGCCCTGTTTATCAGCCAAGGCATGCTGCTGGAGCAGGCTGGATATATCAGTGTCTGGCAGGGAGCCCTTCTCAAGGCATGCCGTGTCAGTCAGTAGCTCCCACAGACTTCATAAAAATAATTTTTGTATAGGACACGGCCAAATTTCTCGAGGTCCTGGTGTGTTAGAACAGTTAGATGTGACTGTGTGATGTGGCATGTTTGCTTCTTTGCATGTACAGCCAATAGATGTGGGGTAATGAGTAATGGGACCTGAGGAGTCTGAACATTCTGTGATGGACTTGAGCGTGTTTCTCACGAAAGCGTGCTTTCAGTAACATGGCTTGCAATGTTCCTCTCTCAACAAGAGGGTTGTTTAGAAAAGGGTTTGCTCGGATTGTAAGATCTTTCTGGGCATTCTTCGCTGCTGACTTGCGGTCAGCTTTGCTTTGGATGTTCTATGAGAACTTGAAAAGTGGTGTTCAGTAGCAGCAAAGCAGCAAGAATGGCTGTAAGTTCTTTCCTGTGTAAGAGAAACTGAGATGCAGTTGAGTTTATGTCATTATTATTCTATGATATTTAAGGCTTATTTATAGTAAATTAAAATAGAGGATCTGCCTTGGGAAAGGTCATTTGTCTTAACTATTTCATGTGCTTTATTTTGCTTATAATAAGACTTGCAATTTATTTTCAGAGCCAACAGTAATATGGGACTAAACTTCTGTTGAGGATTTTGCATTTGTGGTATACAAACCATCTACACTTCAAAGGAATTTTTAGTACTTAACTTGCCCTTCTGAACGTTGGGCCCGCTTGTTTGTACAGATCTTAATCTTTGTCCTCTCTCTGTGGAGTCCTCACCAACATGTGATGAATTTGAGTAGGATGAATATCTAACAGCCTTGGGAAAGGGACACCTTTCAAGAAAATGGGCTTGGTGTTGAAGTGTGTCCTCCAGGGCCAAATTTAGAAAACTTTTCTCCAAAGTGCTGTTTGTTCCTTATAGCTTAATTTCTCATAGAAGTATGTGTATGTCCTGCTGGGTGTGGTGCTTTTTTTTTTTTTGGTTCATTTTAAGAAGGTAATTCAGCATAGTATTTGTTTTGGAGGTGTTTTCCTGGACAATTTGTTACCTTGAGGCAGTTGGCCAAAAGCCAGACTGATTTCTGCTTTCCTAAGTCTGGGATGGAACTGAACTTGTAAATGGAGTTGCATTGTGCATGTTCTTCCTAATATATTTTTTGTTGATCCCTACTGTGGAAGCTTTTCTATTTTCCTATTGCATTGTAGCTTCCGTGTATCTTACTAATGCTACAGAAAACTGTTGCGTTTCAGTCTGGGTATGACCATCTTATCAAACCTTACCAGCTGTAAAAGTACCAAGTTGGAGGAAGAGGTGGGGTAGAGTTTCAACTACAGTTCTACTATTCTAATGGCTACTAGTATATGAACATGTAACCTTTGCCTCAGACCAGTTAATGATTACACCATAGGTTGCAGGCATCAGTTTGGAACAAGAAACGCCCTTTCAGGAGTCAGTGCAGCAGTTGGTGGTACGAGTGGTGTTTCACCTAGGGCCAGACCAGTATGCCTAAAAGGTCCTAATTCCTGCTGGATCTCTGCCAGATTTCAAGCTATTACTTTGCTATGCAGTAGTTGGATTTGAAATAACGAAATCATTTTATTTTATATTTGCTTTAACAAAGAACAGAGATGCCAGTAGTTTAAGGATGTACTTGAATATGATTTAAATTCAGCCTGAATTCTTGGTGTAAAAAGTGAGATTGTCATAAATCCTCAGCACTGACCTAAATTTGTGAAGGGTGAGAGGCTGCAAGGCTTCCTTGGTCTATTGAATTCTTCTCTAGCCTTTTATAATTCTGCTGAGACTGAGCAAGCTGGTGCCAAATACACCATCCTTCCAAATTGCATGCCCTTCTGTCAGAGCTCATCTGAGATCTGTACTCGCTTTGTGTGGGACACTGTACAGATGCTATTTATACAAATAAGAACTGGCATCTTCCAATTATTTCAGGAAATTACCCTTTCCATCCAAAAATCCAGTTTAATAATGACCATAATGCAGGGTGTTAAACCTGAGGATCTTGGATGTTTCCTGTCTGGATGTAGCCTGAAACTTGTTGCATTACAGAACAGGGAAATCTGAAGCAGAGATAATAATATTTGATTATTGTAATTAGTCTCTTTGGCTGGACATTCATAGGCAATTTTCTGTTTTCTTTTTAATTTCAAAGTAAGTGTTAATTTGGAACAATGTTAGTTTTAACTTAGCTCACTGTTACTGGGATTTTGAAGGGGAAAGGGACTCGATTTAGAAAGCATCGTTTGCCAGTTAAGGCTTCTCTCTTCCTTCCACTGCTCCCAGTGCTTCTGTGCAATGCTCTGTTGTGAGCTGTCTTCTTTTCTGCCCTTTGCTATAAAGCTGATCAAAATTCTGATCCAATTTTCTCTTAAATATTATGTTAAAATTCTCATTACGTATTTCTAATTTGCCTCTGTCTTGAGAGCTTTGTGGTACTGGGAGGGAGGGAAAAACTTTCTTTTTAAATAACTGAATATGAAAAGTGTGTGTTGATAGGAAATGCAGCAGCAGCTTGTAACTAAACGGTGAACTCCAGAAAACCTACACTGCCAAAATGTTACTGACCAAATGGCTGCATGGCTAAAGTAGGCATCAATACGCCAACTCTTCCAAGCACAACACTATTACCTATCATTTCAGAAATAGAAACTCCATCAGCACAAGGCTCCTTCATGCTGTGCTTATTTGCTGGTAGGCAGTTAAGTGCTGGCGTGGCACAAACTGGAACTGCTGGCATTTCTTCCTGCAGAACCAGTTGTTCTCAGATGGTACTGCAAATAAGTAGGGAACCTGTTTGGTTTACCAGAATTGCATCACAAATGTGGAGGCAAATAGGACACAGAAGCTGCTTCTTTTTGCTCCTTTTATTTGTTTATGTATTTTTTATTTCTAAACTATGCCTGCAGGTCAGTATCTACTTTAGCATCAGCTGGAGTAATGCACTTAAGTGATTGCACTAACAGATGTCCTTGATCCCTACTGCTACTTTGGAGTGGCTGTCTCATAACTGCCAACATCTTTTTCCTGTTCCTCAACCTTTTCCCTCAAGAAGTCTTTGACAAAAAGATTACAGAAGCAATTGGCCCTGTGGAGTAGTTATGGCACTGGTGAGGAAAACAAAGTACACAACAGGCATGCTGTTTGACCATTAAAACCTCTGGCTTTGCATGGTGTAGACAAAATGCCTTTTACTCCACAGAAGCTCAAATCATGCCAAATAAGAGCTGGATAAACTGAAACACGTGATCTGGTTTCAGCACTGTGTTTTCTGATGACTTTAGAAAAGTTAGGAAAAAGGGAGTCCTTTTCTGAATGTACTGAAGTACTGATTCCATTTCCTAGATTAACACTTGTTACTTTAAAATGGATAAAATTTAGTGGCTTAATGGGGTTTTTTAGCTTGTAATTCAATGCAGGCATCTGTTTGTGTAATAAATGAATGATTTGGTGCTGTTTCTAATTCCTGGAGAGCACAATGCAGGTTTCAGCACTGCTTCTACCAAACACAGGGGAAAATTGCTGACTCTGTGCTCAGTGATTCAGAATTGCAAGCAGTAGTTACTGGGGAAAAAGGGAGGAGGGATTTTAGCCCCAGGTTTGTGAGGATGAGGGCTTTGGCTAGGAAATTTGATTTTAAGCTCTGAACTAGTTATCTGTGTCTGCTGTCTTAGAACATCTGGTGCTGTTAATCCTGGTGATTGCTGTGTATTTTTTTTAATCATCTCAGCTTTATATTGACAGTTAGAGAGATCTGAACATTGAATGTGTTAAAAGTTCATTAAAGGAATGTGCAGAAGAAAAAAATCAAGTGTCACACCAACATTTAAATTTCTGTTGCTTTATAATGCATAGATTCTGTGTAGCAGCGAGTCTTTAATTCTGGTCATCCCATCTTTGGGTGACAAGAACGGAATGATGAGAGGATGCTTCAGCTGTGTGCAGCTTCCCATTTGTGTGGTACTGCAATGTGAATTCATTTTTTTTTCTTTTCAAGATCAGCAAAGAAGCTGCACATAGTTAAACTGAGAGGAGGGTTTGGGTATTTTTGCTTGTTTGGTAGTACAAGGAGGTTGGTCTTTGTCATCAGCATGAAGTGAATGCTCAAGATCCATTTATTTGTGAAGGCAATACGGGCTGCTCTGAGATCCGATTTTGCACACCACAGCAGAAGGGAATTGATGAGTCTGATTTTCAAGTCAGAGTGCCAAGAAATGATGAGAAATGAAGAACACTGAGATTTTCTTCTTTCTGCAAAAACATTGGAAAAATATTTTCTACCAATAGATTGCTTTCATGAAATGACTTTCTGCTTCCATTTGGCAGTTATCGCTCTTGCTTTCTGTTAAAATATTTAACAAATGAAGCTGAAAATGGATGATAGAAAGCAAGAGAGTGGTATTTCTCTGTGAGGATGTGAATATTCTTCACTCTGAAAGCAGATGCTTAAGTGCATACAAATTCACACTGCAATAAAGCTCGGTGTTTGCAGCGCTTAGAAAACTGATGTGTTTTCTCCACTTAGCTGAGGGTGAGGAGAAATAAAGGTCACAGTGTCATTTATCCAAGTAGGATTTCTTCCACTTGAGGATTCACAAGTTACGTCAGTGCAGGGGAAGTGTCAAATGTTTTGATTTTCAAATCAAAAGGGCATGTTGCCTTTCTTCTTTATTTCTGTGGAAGTGGTTTCAGAGTAACTCCAAGAAAGGTGAGCTATTTCCTGAGAATTGAAGAGGCAGGATGTGTGGTCTCCTGGATACAAGGGCTGCAGCTCCTCTTCACTTAGCTTCCGCATTGAGCCCCTAGATGTCTGTTTGAGGTGCTGCTTGCTTTTGGGAGCTATCTTTGCCTTATTGAATAACTTTGTTTGCTCTTCTGTAGTGCATGAATGAGCATATTAATCTAACTATACAAGGAACGCTGCTGCCAGCTGAGTCATCTTCATATAATGTTTGTCCATAAAATATTCATGTAACAGGGACAGCTGCATCCTTCTGCAGTCCGTTCTTTTTAGAATTCCTAGGACTGCTCATAGATACCAGTTGTTTTTGCAGCAGGACCTCTCTGCTGCCCTCCCTTTCTGCCCCTCGTGGTTCTTTTAATCCCTTTCTGCTGAAGACTCGAATCGCTACCAGAGCAGCACTGATGGGATGGGAAGCAGCAGCACATCCAGGCTGTGTAATCCTTATCCATTCCAGCCCCCATGAATTCTTCTTTAGACTCTGGCTTTGGTGTTTGGCGAGAGAGACTGCATTCAGATTTCCAGGGGTTTGAAGAACAGTCTGAAAATGGCTTTAACTTTGTCTGCTTTAAATGGATTTCAGATACAAGCATCTGCCGTTTGTTGAGGCTGTTTGCCTTGTTTGTTCCCTGCTGTTGGCATTATGGAGATAATGGTGAAAAGCTTTATCAACTTGTTTTCTGAATACAGTTACAAATTTCTGTGACATAAGAAGAATACTGAATCAGTGCCACATACTTGATAAACTGTAAGTTATACCAAACAGTTGCAGCAAACCTGCTCACTTAACGGGGTTGATCTTTTGCCTTTATCTTTTAAGAGAGCAGCATGTTTTCAGATGATATTTTGCCTACATATTTTAATGTAGTCTGAAACTAAATAGAGGAGTATCAGAGAAAACTGGAAAGCCAACACAGCACTGACACAGGCACGTGAGAAAGCTGGTTAGTTTCCTTTGGATTCAGCAGTGGGATTATTACATGAGTAGTTCTAGAGCATGAGTGATCTGCTTTTTTCCCTTCCCCCCGCGTAGCCTTCCTAATACTGGTCTCCCAAAGGATTAATTCCAGCATGGCACACCATTTAACTCTTCTGGAGCATCAAGACAATTGCTTTTAGAAGTGCTCACATGTACTCCTATTTTGAGATCTTGTTTTGGAGATGCCTTTTTTTAATTTAATGTGTATGTATCTAATCTATGCAAACCTGGAAGTTTTAGGTGCTATTTGGAGTTTGGTCACCATTTAAGGTTAGCCTTGTTTTCTTGAGATGATAAAAACCTAATCAAGAGCATTCAGTTAAATCCAAGTGTTGCTGTGAAGTTTTTGTCACCAGCTTTGACTAGTTTGCTTTCTAATTGTACCAGGTGAGCTGTGTGCTGACTGGGAAAGAAGAGGAAAAATCCTGTGTGTAGGGGCTTTGTATTGTCTAAATTAAGACATCTGAGTAATTTCATCAGGGATATATTTAGGAGAGAAAATCTATACGTGACCCTGCACGAGGACAGGATGCTTGCTCAGCTTATATGCTTATGCAGTGATAGCAGTATTTTCAGAAAATAGAGCCAGACGTTCTCAAATTCACTGGTGCCACTCTTTTTTTTTTTTTTCATTTTTGTTTTCTTCCCTGTTCTGGGTTGCATGCTTCAGCAATTATTCCCTGCTCTGAGAGCAGCTGAAGTGATGGAAGGGCAGAACTGTCTGCGATGGGTGGAACAGCAGCAGCTCAGGTCAGAAGCCATTGCACTGCTTCTCAGATAAGTAATCCCAGCTCATGAGTCAGAGGCTTAAGACTTTAATAGATGCAGCTCTTGGCAATTAGTGCTGGAGGAGGATGGCCTTGAACCGTGTTGCATGATGTTACAAATAGGGAAGGTGAGGGAAATACTCCAGGAAGTTAATTCAGTGTCTCCTTTAAAGAGGAGTCAGGGTAAGAGCAGTATATTTGAGACTTAGTCGAGATGTCAGAGGTGCCCCAACAAACAGGTGGGAGTACTGAAAGAATAACACAGTGCTTCTGAACAGAAATGCTTGGAGAGTTGTGAGCTTGCTTCTTTCAGACCTGTGTTATTCCCTTTTACACAGTGGAACCAGGCAACCAGCAATTGAAATGTAAGACACAGAACTGGTGGGACTGCATAACCCGAGTTGATATTTGCACTGTTAAAGAAATGTTTCCTATGGAATCAGATTTTTTTTTTTTTTTTTTCCCCCCAAGAGCACTTTCTATACTTGTAGTCACATACCTTGGTTTACTTGAGATCTTTATATAGAAAGATATTGCATTTACATGCATGGATATCATCAAATCTTGTTCTTACAACACAGGTGTTCTATAACAATCCTTTTAAGAGTACAATTTTAGGAAGCATTTTATCTTTTTTATTTTTTCTCCAGCTTTTGAGGGCAGAGTGGAAGTGCAGGCTTCTTGTTACAGGCTGTCAAACTTTAAGATATTAAAGTGCTCTAAATGTTTACATATCTTAGCTCTGTTGTATTACAAAACATGCGGTATGATGTGCGTGGCTGAAATGAAGGTACCACAACAGGATAGAGATGAGAGAGAAGCTGGGGGTGCAGGTAATAAATTCCTCGTTCCAGAAGGTACTGTGGAGCTTCTCTGTGAAAGTGACAGAACTTCCTCTGCTGTAACAAGTTACTTAAATGCACCTCAGATTGGCTATATAGATACTGCACACTGGTTACAGTAAAGAGTATATAATGGAATATAGCTGACTGTTTTTTGTGAATTATTGATGGTGTGGTCAACAAAGATTGTTCTTAGAGGCGAGTGAAGGTTTCCTATCTTTGATAAATAAAACTTAATACTTCTCTCTTGCGTGTTTATTTGCTACTGACCAACTTAATTAAATGCAAAATACTTCTTTAAAGCAACTCCAGTGCTCTGTTTTTAAACTAACTTAAGTGCGAGATTCATTTTAGTGTGCTGTCCACCCATTGTATCTTGTGACTAAATGGTGTAAATCAAAGCTGCTGTAAGAAAGCACTTAGGAGGAGCAAGAAACTATGGAGAGTGGGGAAATACTTGTCTTCAAAACCTTAACCTGGTGGCATGGTGCTGGCTTCAGAGCTGTAATTGATTTCTAAAGTTGTCAATCAAGGAAGCAAATACAGTTGAATGTATGTTTGTGTTTAACTCTTGCTTCTGTTGTTAGATTGTCTTTCCCTTTCCAGTGGTTTTGATTGTATTCACTTCTGTGAGCGGAGAGTTGAAATGAGGCTTGAAGAGCTTTAGTGATGAAGATCTCAAATAGTGCTAAAGTGTCAAAGTGTGCCTGTTTCTTTGAAGGAGAGAGTAAGTTAACAAGGGCTATGATATGTGCTGGTTATAGGCTTCTTTGAGTGTCCAGAGGATGGTAACACGTAGATTCTTTACAGTTACTTCTACATCAACTAAGCTTAGTGTCTCTCTCTTCCCTTGCAGTGAGTACATGTGAGAAGTTGGTTGAAACCCTTAATTGCAGGGCACCGTGGTCAGAAAGTTCCATTAATCATTGAAACTGATTTTTCACATTTCTCAGAATGTGTTTCAGATGTCGTCATGCCAGACACAGCGGGCTTGGATTCTTCACCAAGTGCAGCAGAGGGCACCTCTTTCTGTTATGTGGAGATGCTGCTTCTCTTTTTGTTCTGCAACATGTGTATAATCTTACTTTCAAAAAGTTAAATATAAATCACAGTTTCATCATAAGCAGAAGACAAAACCTGTGCTCCTGACGTCACAGTAGTTTGCTTCCTATTAGCTGTTCTGTCCTGCTCTCTTGAGCAGCCAATGTCTTTAACAACAGACGAACTGAAGAAAAGCCCATGGGACTAATTGAGGAAAGTGTCCCCTTCCTCTCATTGTGTGAGCGCGCACTGAGTGTTGGAGTGTTATTCATCTCAGTGTTGTGCAATAGTGGAATGATAAAGATACAAGTTCCAACAGAAGGCTCGGCCACATCACTGCTCATTTTTCAGTGGCCTTTTTGCTGACTTTGTCTCAGTATGAGAGAATGAATGATGGTGAAGGCAGTGCTGTGTTGTTCTCTCATACCAGTATGCCCATGATGTGGGTTCCCGATTAAATGTGAAAGTAGTTTTACTGGAAATTTATTTCTGTGTATCTTGTGTTGCTATCTAGAGGGGAAAAAAAACCCAACTACTCCATCCTGCAGAAACAACTGTTTCAAAGCCAGGCCTTTATACATAATAGCTAGTTCATGTGGTAGACAAACAGGCAGCCTGACATAAACAGAACACCAGAGTTCAGTATTCAACTGTATTGGGGGGTTGGGGGTCATGCTGTAAGTACAATTGAGTTCTCAGTGCGGGAGAAAACAAGAGGTCTTTCTTGGCACCTCTTTATAAATAAATAAAACAGTGAGCATGGCATGTGTGTTTTCTGCCCTGTCCTCTGTATCCCGTTTAGCTTCAGTTCAGCTAGATTGGAAGAGACTTCCAGAATGTGGATTTGCAGAAGTCTTTCCCAGCTGATGGCGCACACCACCAATTATTTTGTTATCCTCTGTTTCTCTTTCGTTTCTGCCTAAAGAATGCTCAGAAAATTAGAGTGGCTAGATGCACTCTGCTTTTGTTGAGTGGTCTCTGCTATAAGATCATGAGCTATAAATGGGCGTGAGGAAGAGCCTGATTTATGACTAGGAGCAGATGGGCTGTAGAGTGGACCTGCTTCCTGCCAGGGTACAGGGCTGTGGCATGGCTGGGCTGGCAGCAGGATGGTGGTAACATGGTGCAAAATGAGCATGTGGCAGTGCTGTACATGGTGTGGAATTCTACAACTGTAAAGATGGCAAAATTGGAGAAGGAACACACTTGTACTGGGGAATCTGGAAAAAATGAAATGTTTTCCTTGTTAAAATATGGCATCTTCAGGCACTAAGTAATTTAAGATCCCATTTGGATGGGGAAAAAGGTTTGTTCTATTTGGAGGAGCTAACATTCTAAGGAATTTATTTAAAAATAATAAATCAACCCCTATCGTAAAGCTACTGATGTAGAGCTTTATAAATCTATTCACTTTATGTCAAACAGTAATCCTTATTGTTTACAGGAAAACATGCTGGTCTTATCCTCAGTGAGAGGCCCCTCTGAGCACTTAAGTGCAGGAAATGGAGGTGAGAAAGTACCATCCATTCCCAAGGCAGGACCAGTTATCTGTGACCTACTCATGATAGGTGGTGGTTTGAACTGTTCTTGCGAACATGAAGTCGTGGAAATTCGGCTGTCTCACTGGGGCTGTTAAGTACTTTCTCAGATGATAGGGGGAAAAAAACCCTAACCTAAGCCCCTTTGCAATTTTTGCTCATTCCATTTTGTCCTGTTGAAACCAGCCAGAGTGCATTCCATCTTCATCTTTGCAGCTGCTTCTTTCATATTTGAAGCCTGTTGCCATATGTTTCTGAAGCCTTCTTTCCTATGGAATAAACACATCTAGTTCTTAGTATCTTTTACCGTGCTTCCTTTCCTCTATGTGCTCTTTCTGTTCTTATCTGAACTCTCCACTGCCATTGATTGTGGAAAGGAGGTACAGTAGTTTGGCTGAGAACCAGAACCCCCTGAGTGAACCAGGAATAATCTGTCTGAACATCTGGCATGTCTGAGTACTGTGTTTACAGTGTGATGTAGGCTTGTGTCGAACTTGGGATCTGACATAATTCTCTTTTTTTTCTTTCCTGTACAGTACTGAGTTTAACCAGTTGTACCCCAGCAGGGAATGAGGCAGGCTCTGGATTAAGCTGTGCAGTAGTGCTGCGTGAGCTGATTTTTCTGCTATTGCTGTTGATGCAAGCTGTAAGGGTGGGGGGATGTAAGGCAAGATTAGTTGGTGGAGGTAACAGTGTTTGTTAGAGCAGTTGGTGCTGTTGGGGGAGAGAAGGCTGGTATGTGACACCTGAGGAATGGTATTTTCCAACTAGCTCTTTTTTTTTTTTCTACCCTCCACCTTTTGTTGGTTTAGCGAAGGCCATTTTCTTTGCCTAACAAGTGGAAGTTATTATATATCCGTATGCCTGACTTCAGTGTCAGGTACTCATTTCCACATCCTTCATCGTGCTTGAAGTAATCCAGGAGGAGAAATGTCTGCAAAAAGAGGAGTTTTTAATTCTGTCACTTTTCTGCTATTGTGCAGTGTAGTGCTGGCATGTGAACTAGGAGGTGGGGAGGCTTGTGTGACTGCTCAGGAAACACTATTAGAAATACATCTGGTTAATTATTAGAAATTAGTCAAATTTTTTTCTTCCCTAATTTTATGGTTATAGGCCTTTTTTTCCAAGGAGTGTAATTCAATTAATACAAAATGCTATTTCATTATAGTTTATACCAGAGAATGACATGAAATAGCCTTTTTTGTCACCTGCCTTAATTGTTCAGGGCAAGCATGCTGTGCCATCCCTACTCAGCAGTGTGTGGATTGCCTGCCTTGGTTTTGTTGTGGTTGATAGAGCTTGCCAAGGATATTCAATATGTGTGCTAGGACTTGGCTGAACCTTGGCCACAGTTCTCAATATTTGATAGCACATAGCTGGTTATCACAAGGCAGTAACCAGGAAGCAGTGGTAGAGCTTTGATGTGTGTTGCTGCAGTGCAGCTGGTCGTCCTACAGAAGTGCCTGGAGGAAGCCACATTGCCTCTGCGTGATCCATTTATTTATACTGGGGGGGGGGGGGGGCCGGGGAACAAAAACAAAAAAAGCTGTACTATATCACTGTGTTAGTGCTGCAGTTGCCTGTTGTAGAACAGTATTTACAGAGAGTGAACATCTAAAATAACCTTTAAGTGGGCGTTTTCAGGTGTCTTTGGTTTGTTCTGTAACTCCGGTTTTGGCCTCTGTTGATTAGCTGTGGATTTTCTCCGTAGTGTAAGCAAATGACTCTCTAAAGCAGCAATAAAATAGTAGTGATATGAAACTGAAGTATATTCCTTGATTAAATTTTTTTGGCAGACATTGAAATTATTTTTGTGTGAACGCACTTGTGCAATTACGCGTCTGCTCCTGTGACAGCGTGCTGGGATCTGTGCCAACACACATTGTCTCTTTCTTGCAGTTTCATAAGCCAGAATACTCTGCAAACTGTTTCTGGCTCCTGCTACAATGAAAACATGAACTCAGTGCTGAGTCTGCTACACCTGAACTTGAACCATATTCTACTTAGAGTTGTGCAGGAAGGAGGTAGAGAAGGAAGTCGTTACCTAATTTAAAGAATCAGCGTCAGTGTTTATTGTGCCTGTGAAAACAGTGAAGAACTGTAGACCTATGTTTGTGTGAATTCAAGGAAATGTGAATGAAAAACTGGCGCAGGGATTCTTACTGTGTGCCAGGGATTCCTGTGAGTTGTGAAGTAATTCTGATTTTTTTTCATTGACAGTTGATGTTATGGTTCACACAAAAAAACTTTAATGCCTTGCTTTCAATTTGGTGTTGGCTTTGGGCTGCAAATCAGCTGTGAATTCTGTGATGTTTTGACTGAGATGTTGGAGTGGTGCTTGCTGAAGCAGGATGTGAAATTCAGTATTTTGTTCTGATAATGTAAATAATTGCTTGCAAGAATACTTACTGAGCAAATCTCTTTTGTTTTGTTGACATAAAGATCCCACAATTTAATCTCAAGTTCAAGATATTCAATCAGCAAGTAGGTTTTTTACTTGATTGGGGCTGAAACTGTAGGCACATCACTTATGGAAGTTTATAATGATTCTTCAGAGAAACCTATTTGAAATTCTTAACAAGCAATCTAAAGTTCTCTGAATTGTTCCATTTAGAGATAATGCGTTTGTAACAGTAATTTGTGGTGGTTTCATTGTTCTTTGAAATGATTGTAATGCCCATGTTGCTAAGTACGTGCATGTTTAAAATCTTAATTTGAGGGAAATTTAAGGAACTTGTGTAAAGAGGAGGAAACAGACTTGTACTGAGGTCTGAAGGCTTTACTTGCTCGGAGTTGCATGCCTGTTCTAGTAAGAATACTTGAGAATTCACTGCTGCCTCGAAATGTGCTTTGAGTTGTATCATTCCAGATGTGTGATAGGTTCCTGCTCCATATTTTAAAATTGAATCATTTCCTTGTGGTGTTTCCCTTGAGGGGGGAGAGCACGGTTTCATACTGAAAGAGCACATGAGCTAATTACCTTGTTTTTTTGGTCATTTCTGTTTAAATACTCTGTTGGAAGGAAGAACTTGATCAGCGGTAGCTGCCTATTTCAGTAGCAGTGATACAGTAGGCCTCAACAGCATGATGAATGGGTCTGTGTTATCAAAACACTTCTGTGGTGTTCTCTGTTGAGATAGATACTGCAACTGGGTTTCAGTAGCTTGAAAACCCGGATTTGCTGCTGTATCCATGCTGATGAATGTGCCTTGCGGTTTAGGTAAAGAGTACTGGGGCAGCAAATACCTTAACATTTCAAAACTGAAAGTAGAAGGTGTGGTGAAGTTCAGTGATTCGGAAATTCTGAAAAAAAGAACTGGCTTCACTATTGAAAATATGTATTCAGCACCTTGGAGGATTGGCACAGCTCCTGTGGCTTTGGCTGAGAACAGGCAGGGTTGGGATGTATGGCACTTCTGTAGTCCTGCAGCAGCATTCCTCTGGTGCTTGCAGGGGAGTAAGGAAGGAATAAAAATAGTGGTGAATTTTCCATTGGTATTGCTTGAAGCTGAAGCCCAGAAGAAAAATAAATGCAGTATCTCATGCTCATAAGGATTTTTTTAATGATAATGCTTAGTCTGTACAGAGTGCTGTCAGCAGAAAGCTTTTAGTACTTCACAAACACATGCTGTTGTTTCAGAAAACTGGGGTGGGAGCACAGTGCAAACTACAGTCCTACAGCTAAGCACGTTAAATGGGAGGTAGCTGTGTCCCATCCTGTCACTGTAGTCTGCTGATAGCAGTGTTCCTATCCTTTCCCTGTCGCACAGACCTGCTGGTGTGTCTCAAATCTGTTGTTAGTCCATACCAGAGTAAGTAAGAAAGTCAGGGATGTGGATTCTTGGTGGTTGACTGGAATGTGTTGGTGCTGTAGCTGAGCCTGGCTTGAGCTGGCCAGCAGTAGGTGCCTACAGCTGTGCTGCTTGTGGAGATGTTTGTATTCTTTTTCCTGTGCTCCTAGCAAATGTAATCCCTAATCCATGTGACCTACTGGTGAGATTCTGGGAGCAGATTACACTGGAGAACTTTGCCATAGATCTGTATCTATGGGTTGGGGGAGTAGAAATGCTTTCATCTTTTACAATGCAGGCAGCTTTACACTTCTCACTAACTGATTTTTGTCTGGGGCAAGCACGCTCCTCTTTTTCCTTCCCCTTATTTTCTTGTCAAATCACTGCTTTGCATGTGCTCATGGCAATTCTTGGAGTGCCCTCCTGCATTGCCTTATCTTGGGCCGTTCCCTTGGGCCTTCCTTGAGCCTCGCTGTCCCTCAGAGCCATTTCCATGGAGACCAAAGCGCTTTGTTTTAAGAAAGATGTTTTTAGGAGCTGCTGTTTGGCCAGCAGAAGGACTTCCTTAACGGGAGAACAAGATGTAGCAGAGTGCCTCTTTTCTCAGAATGTCTTTTGCTGTTTTCACTTTGTTCCTCTCTTGTATGCCACCTAGTTTCCATCTGATTGCTGTCTCTTATCCATGACCGCCCTTCCTCGTTTCTTCTATTTCACTTTCTTTATCACTGTTCTGATTGCATAAGAATCTCTTAACACCACCCAGGAGCTTGCAGAGAGAGAGGAAGGGGCCCCTCCTCAGCTCCCCGAGTGTACTGCGGGTTAAGGCCAGAATCCACGGGCTGTTCTGTAACTTGGCTGAGCCCTGCTCGCTGAGTCACTGCCTGGGCAGCGTCGTGAGGGCTCGGAACGTGCCAGTGCCAAGCTGTGGCCATCAGTGCCAGGGGCCTCACTCCTGTCGTTATTCGTGGCCCTTGCTTCTGAGCTGTCACGTGTCCTTTGTCCTTACAGTAAACTGTCTGTGCAGATGTTTCTGCTGATGTTTGTGGTAAGATTTCGGTGTCATCTTCTGATTGATGGTAAAGGGCTTGAAGAGATAAATCTGTTACAGTGATTCTGGTGGCTTGGACACTTGGACTGTCCCTGACCAAAAGGATCCAAGAGATTCTTAGTGGACTGTTAGTAGGGATACAAAATAGAAACGGCATTCCATCGAATGACAGGCTGGCTGCAGCATACAGTGTCCTTATACTCTACTTAAGATTACCACCTTGCCTTTCGGAAGAGTTGAATACTGAAAATTTGTAATATTTTGGTGATGAAGGGCTACTTTAGAGATACCTCTCTCTCTTTTTTTCTTTAGTGATATTACAGACTAGCTCAGACTTCAGCCACTGAAAGCACTGTGAAATTGAGATTTGTTTCTTTCTAGTTGCTTGTAGTGGTGACAGCGAGGTGCTCAATTGGCAACATAAGCTGTTTTCAGAAACAAAATAACACCAAAAGGAGTGAATACAAAGAAAATCAATGCCAGAGAAAATTGCAATGCTAAGGCAATTATGTTAAAGGAATTCTTTCTCTGCCTTATACTGTCCTGTTATCCTGTGATTCTCATCCACACATCTGTTTCTGTGCTTTGCTTAGATTGTAAATGTTTTAGAAATGGTCCATTTCTAAAAAATGTATCATGATAGTGGGGCTTTGGATGGTACTGCAAAATCTACCAGCGTCAATGCAGTTCTGTTCTGAGTGCTACATATATGCACTTGTTCCCATCATGTTTCTTATGTTCTGATGTTGATGTATTTCTGCCTGTTCTTGATATGATGCAACAACTGGTAGCTCAGCAGAATAGAGGCATAGTTTCCATATGCAGCCTTCAGAAGTACCTGCCTCTGACCTACCACGCTCCTTTCCATGAGGATAACACTTCACTCTGGGGTTCTGTTAATGTACAAACTCAAATCAGCCAGGCTTTACTGCGTGCTGGACTTTTTCTGACTGTAAGAGGGGGAAAAAATTCTCCTAAGAGAGCTTCACAACATCTCTTTTAAAACATCAGGCCATGGCTGCAGTGATAGACCACCAACGTGAGCTGCTGCTTGGTTACCAAGAGGATAAAATTTTCCTCTGGGAGATATTTTTATACAGTTGCTTATTCATGTTAGAGTGGATGTGAAAAGCACTCTAATGTTCAGCAGCATAAAAATATTAAGAAAATTCCTCTTACACAGAATCTGTAATACAGCCCAGTTTTACTCTGTGATAGATCCAGGTTGGGTTGTCAATGTTGGATTATTCTTCCATTCTAATTTTAATCTCTTTTGCAAGCACCCAATCATTTGACTGCTTAAAAGTCAAGTGCTATCAAGCTCTGCCAGATACCTCTGTCAGCATATCAAAGGAGTTGGAAAACTGTACATTGAGTACCTGAACTGGAGCTTTTGATATATATACTTTTATTTTCATAACCGTTTCAACGGGACTGTAGGCAGTGTAGTCTGAGAAAAAGACATTCTGCACAGGTTATCTTCCAATAGAAATATTCTCACTTATTCTTTATACAGCTTGCAGTAGAAAATAGAGTTAGATGTAGAAACTTTCTGGATAAATAATCTATAACCAGCTGAGAAATAGCTTTGATTTGTAGCTTTATTCACAAGTTGTGGTAACCAAATAGTACTGTACTCTTCCTCCTACTCACCAACACTGTCTGTGCCATTTCCCACTTCCTTTGTATTTTGCAAGCTTAGAATTGATTATGTTAATTTAGCTTCTGCTTATTTGCAGTTGTGAAACAGCACACAAGCTAAGACAACCTACAGGCTAGACAGGAACATTTGGGAGCCATCCAAGACTTGCTTTGAACCCAGAATTTTATGTAATAATGTATCTTTATAATTGAAAAATAAGCTTGACATATTTTAAGCAGGAAGAGAGGAAAATGAGGATTAACTTACAGCAATCATCAGCAGGGGAAAAATGAACAGAACTACCCTTCTTAGGCTCTTTGGTATCTTCATCTATGCCAGTAAGGCAGTTTGGACTTCTTGTTCCAGCTGTGTGGAAAGAAAGGAGGGGCAAAAGGGTAGCTGTATTGTTTAATGATGGAGAGAGCAGAGGGGTTGTTAGCTTACAGAATATCTACTTGAAATTCCTGGGAGTGACTGTAAGTATGGGGAAGTCTCATTTCTAATGTGCTATGCTGCAGAATGAAAGAGGTGTTCGTGAAGATGGTGGAGATTATCAAACTGGCATTCCTGCTGTGAGGGTAGCTCTCTTCAGCCTATATAAACTATGATTCTTTACTGTTGTATTTTAGAGTTACAGATGTGTAAGTTTACATCTCTTTGGGAGCAGATTTTTAAAGTGTGGTGGATGGGAGGGATGTTTGGGGATTTTTTTACCTATGTTTTTTTCTTTCATGATGCAGAATATGTTTTTTAAAGTGATATTTATTTTCTCCACAGGTATGGCGTTAGTCCTGAGAACATCATTCTCTATGGTCAGAGTATTGGTACTGTCCCTACAGTAGACCTGGCATCTCGGTACGAGTGTGCAGCAGTAATCCTTCATTCTCCTTTGATGTCTGGATTACGGGTAGCATTTCCTGACACCAGGAAAACCTACTGTTTTGATGCTTTTCCAAGGTACGTGTAAATGTTGCGAGGATGATTGTTCTATACTCAGTGCACCGTTAGGTGTTTAAAAAGGAATGGTCATACAACTTCTACTGAATTGTCACCTGTATTTTAAACTTAAGGTATGCACACCTGTAGAGATTCACCGAGTAAGAAACAGGCTGATATATCAAACTGATGTGATATGTCAACAAACAAATAATTCATAGCGTTTACTACTATTATTTTTTCTCCTGTTTTTGTGCTATGGGTTGTTAATAGAAGAATTTTTATGTCATCAGGTTTGGATAAATAGCTTAACAATTGTGAATGTCCTGTTAAGTTCTTCAGGCTAATGAACAGCAAATTAGTACTGCACTCTCTTAGCATGTGGATTGACTTTAGAAGGTGACATGGTATCATGAAATGGATGTGCTGTTTTCAAGTCACTTGTTAATATATTGCTGTGGTTTTACCAAAAAGGGTATAGATGATCACTGCTTAGAAGGGAGGGAAAGGAGAGAGTCAGAGGCTAGAGCCTTAGTCTGGTGTGGGTCACTTTTCAACTTGGCTCTGTTTCGTGTGTATTCTCAGGTATTGCACTTTCTATTGCTTCTCTGACTTTGATCCTTGTAAGTAAAACAGCTTTACACCTCTGTTCCTATGTCCATTCTTTTTGTTCCTCCCTGATGAGGGTCATGTCAGATCCTAATGTCTGTAACCAAAGCAGAATGACTTACTGTCTCTTCTGGGAGATTTTAAGCTTGTTTAAGAAGCTGTAGGTTATTTTACTTATGAAAAACTGTGTGCAAGTGTTTTCAAGATGAAACACCTGCCTTTATAGCAGTGTCTCACTTGAAAACAAATTGCATCAGTTCCAAGTTAGTTACTAGATGCAGGAAGAGCAGGTGTTTTAGGAATGTTTTTATTATTTCTGCATGTCTGCACTGGACATTTGCAGGGATCTGCTGTTCCAAGGTACAGTTCTGATTCTTTTTTTATTGTAGGATTTGGTTTGGTTTTTTTTCCCTCTTGAAGGGATTTGGCTGTTACTGAATGGAAATTTACAAAGCCATCTTTTTGTAGTGCTGATAAGACAAACTATATTTCCTTGATTTCATAACTAGTTTTTTTTCTTTCCCCACAGCCAAAGTCTTTATAGTGTTACTCAGTGACTCCGTAAAACTTCACTAAATTATAAGTTGCACTTGTTAGCATTTGAGATTCGTTTTATTAACCTCCTACAGGTGTTTTATTGTTGTGACTTTGAACGGTTGGACTTGAGGTAGTGTTAGAAATGGATTGCTTTGGAGAGAAGATTGTGAGATATTTGAGTGATCGGTGTCCTGCATCAAGGCTGTGACAAAGCTGTCTGTGGACATCTGAGAACGTGAGAGGGGAGCTGTTCTCTTTGTAGCAACGTCTACAGACATGGGGATAAAAAGCTGAGTGGTCTGTGGAGGGGAGAAGACAAAGCAGAGGACTCAGTGGAGTTCAGTGCAAACCTATCTTTGCTTCAGAAGGCAGTGTTTGCAGTAAGTGTAGTAGGGGATACTTAGAGTGTTACTCGTGTTTGTTTTATTTTCATGACAACAGATTAAAGTTAGAAAGTGGGGGAGTGCAAAAGCCATAAATGTGTGCCTGAGCAGCCACAAGTAATGGTGGCTTTCACAGTTTCTGTCCAAGTTTAGGTGCAGTCAGAATTTGAAACTGTTGTACGCAGGCTTGGTCATCATCCTCAAACCTCGAATGTTATATTCAAAATGCTTCTGTTAGAGAAAAAATCTGGAGCCTTAAAAATAGCTCTGATTACAAAGCTAACAGTAATTAGCTGATAGCAGCCAGATCAAATAAATAATAAATACATAAATAAAAGGTAGCTGGGGAGAACCCTAAAAACACACTGTATCACTTAAGTATTTTGTTTTTAACCTACTGAGCTGTTCAGTGCAGTCAGTCTGACTTCACTTAGACTGTAAGCAGTGAAAATAAACAGCAGTGTGTTTCTATGAATGTGTGCAGCTCAGACGTCCATCTTCACGGCAGGAAACAAAATAGTTCTGTGTGCACCTACAGTGAATTGCTATTATGTACATTTTATGCTGGGGCTCCGTGAGAATGTGGTCTCTGTAGATTTTTCTAGCTGCAGAGCAGTGTGGCTGAGCATACTAAGTGAGTCTAACGTGCAGTTTAAACACTGCCTTATGAGTTGCTGAGGTGGCAATGGGACACGCTCCAAATTTCTGCAAAATACCAACATCTAGCTTAATGGCCTGGGAATATATGTGGGGAAAAAAATAGTTTCATTATCTGAATACTGGAGTGAAAGGGATTTCCTGGTTTCCTACAGTAAATGAGAGCTCAGTTTGTAGCCACTGAAACGTTGTGTAAGCATCTCTAACTGTATGTGACTGACCTGCTTTGCCACATCGTGGTATTCAGGACAGATCCTTCAGGGGTTAAGATTTCAGTTTACTGAGCATTTTCATTATAAAACATTTACATTTGGCCATGATACTATTTTGGGGATGAATTCAGGGGAGGGGAGGAATCTGCATTATTCTGATGTCTTTCAAGTTCTTGAGACATTTTTCTATATTCAGCATAGTTGCACACAACTCAAATTTCAGATGGGCAAAGTGAAGTAGGCTGTGTTTTAATTTGAAGTAACACTTTTCTTCTTTAAATGACAAGAAATCTGTTTTCTAGAGAAGTATTTATTGAAACATAGACCAGAATGTGTTTACACTCAGCTATTTACTGGAAAGCAGTGACTGTTCTGTAGAATTGTGTGTGAGAGGTTTAGTGCTTTATTTTGCATCTTAATTTTTAATTAACTTCATATTTTCATAAATCTTCTTTAAGCCTGTTTCTAAACTGATGTTTGCTGGCATCTGTATTTTTTAATCATTGTAAGCAATTAGCCTGGTTACTTTGTAAAGTCTCTATCCAGTCTTACCCAAATCGCATGCTCTCTTGTTCTTCAGCACAGACAAATCCAAACACATTTCATTAGATAGTGTAAGGAAGTAAATGTGTCCTCTGTCAAACCAAATATTACTGGCACTCATTTTTCTGCTCACTTTTACATCATATCCTGAGCCAAAGCACTGTTATGTCATTGGCCAATTCCTCCATTTGATCATGGAAGTGGAGAGCGTGTTAATTAGCGCTTGGTACCTGTACACTGATCTGGAATTAGTGGTAACTACCTACATGGAGTGCTGTCTGGAAATAAGACAGTCAGAGAAGCCTGGTGTTCACCAACTTGACGTTCATGTGCTACCAGCGTGCTCCCTAACTGGGGTTTTCTGGGCTGAACTCAGAGGTGTGAGGGTGCCACTCTCCCCTTTCTTCAGACTCCATTCTCCTGTGTGAGGTGACCACTGGGTACGTTGGCTTGCAAAGCTTGCTCTAACCCTGTGTTCGTGGCAGAGCAAAAAATGCCATGTGAATTGTTTGGTTTCAGTTAAATATCCTTGCATAACACAGTTTCCCCCACAGTTTTTTGAGCTTAGACGACTAGTACAAAGAACAGTTCTTTGTGGGTTTTCTGCTTCTTTCTGTTTCTACCTGATTTGGGAGTTTCCAGCCTCGTGAGCTGAGACCGTTTTTGCATTAAGTCTCACAACTGGAATGTAGTTAATTGGTTCCTAATCTGTTACATTGGTAGGTGATAATGCATAATGTCCACGCTGGTAGTATGTCCCATTAAATCCCATTTGCCTCTCAGTAGGTTTCCTCAGTGGCTTCTGTGACAGGTGCACTGCTCACTGGTGGTTCAGGTGCCAAACTTGATTTCCACTGCTGCCCATTGGGGCTTCTGGCCATCAGAGCTGGAGGTGTGATAGCAGTGGTAGTGTGGGCTCCATTTTACACATGCATTTGGGGAGTAAGCCTCGTCCTTTATTGTTGGGACACAATTCTGGGGTTTTGCAGCCAGTTAGAAACAAGCATTGGTAAGCTGATCGTGCATGGATAGTTAAGCCACAAACTGAGCAATGTTTTCCTTTTCCCTCCCCAGCATTGACAAGATATCTAAAGTCACCTCTCCTGTGCTGGTGATCCATGGTACCGAAGATGAGGTGATCGATTTCTCCCACGGCCTGGCGATGTACGAGCGATGTCCACGGGCAGTAGAGCCACTCTGGGTGGAAGGGGCTGGGCATAACGACATAGAGCTTTATGCACAGTATCTAGAGAGACTAAAACAGTTCATATCTCACGAACTTCCCAACTCCTGAAGAAGCCAACCTGATTTTACCTCAGTTACTGTGAACGGAAGAAATTACCTGGTTTTGCACATGCTTTAACTGGATAGCTGTCATAGCTTTATACTATGAAGAAATACCCTGTCTTTAGGGTGTTCTAATCAAACATCTGATGAAATTTGTCTTTTATATCTGGAAACTATTCTACTAATGCACACAATATGGTCAACTACTGTAATTCCAACAATTTTTAGCTTCGTTGCCCTGAAAGAAGTGGGGATACTAGCTGCTTATGGGGACACTTTTTACCTAGTGCTGTACTAATTGAAGATCGGTTTTCTCTGTCTCACTTCTTCTGATCTTTTCTAATTTTGTCCTACAAAAACTTTTTTTTTTTTTTTTTTCCAATGTTCTCAGTATGTGGAACACAACTGTTATGAGCTACAGCTTGTTCTAAACCATCGGCCGTGGGTTCAACCTAAGGGAGTACTTTCTTTGTCAAGTTTCTAGCTGTGGTATTGTAACTGGAAAGTTATTGTGATGAAGTCCCCCCCACCTCCCTTTTAGTGTTCTTTTGTTAACTTACTGATCTTCCCAAGTAAATTATTGAAATATACTTTCTCCTGATGATAAACAAACTACTATATGGGGCTAAACTCTGTAATGACTTCTCCATTACTTGTATAAACGTAACTGGAATATTCTCAAATGAACTACGGACAAAATTGCTCTTGTTTAAAAATAAATGTGTAAATTTACTACTAGAAGACTCATTTTAATATTCAGATGGTCTGAATAATAGCCATAACAGACATTTCCTTCTGTAAAGCATTCCTGTAGACTTTTTAAAAGTACTGTACATATTTGAATTTACATTGTGCATAGATTCTTAATTGGTAGTTTTAAGTTAAGTCTAGCTACAATAAACTGCAAAATTCCGGTTTGTATATGATTGAATACATTTTGTTAAAATATGTTTTTATCCCTATATTATTTTGCTATTAAAGTTTTATAAAGTTTCCAGGACAAAAAAAAAAAAAAAAAGAAAAAAATTTACACATTTATGTTTTGAAGAATTTATGTAACTAAATTTTCATTGAGCTGATCTTTTTAGTTCAGGAGTGATTTGATTCTCTGACACTGGAATCGCACAGATTATGCATCAGAAATGCAAAACACAGTTGTTACACTACTAGCATAGGTCTAATTTTTCCAAATGTTAAGGCCTTAAATGTACTGTAAGCCTCAGATTGTTGTACAAATTGATCGCGGTTGATTGCAGTTTGTGTCCTGTTGCTGGAATGCAACACAGTGATTGTAATGGAATAAAGGATGCATGGATTAGATCTAGCTGCATTATTGAATCTTATTTGGAGCATTGTTTTCCCACTGCAAGAAAAGGCAAAGAATCATGTTATTGAATTCCTTCCTTCCAGGAAAACTATCCTGAATGGAAAGCCTTGTTTCCTTGCAGCTTGGTATATAAATCAAATGTTGAAGAGATTACTTTTAAATGGCATCTGGTTGTTCTTTAAATAACAGATAAGCACATGATAGGACAAGGGGGAATGGTTTTACACTGAGATGGGGAGGTTTAGGTTAGATGTTAGGAGGAAGTTTTCACACAGAGGGTGGTGATGCACTGAACAGGTTGCCCAAGGAGGTTGCAGATGCTCCATCCCTGGAGGCATTCAAGGCCAGGCTGGATGTGGCTCTGGGCAGCCTGGTCTGTTGTTGGTGACCCTGAACATAGCAGGGGGTTGAGAGTAGATGATTATTGTGGTCCTTTTCAACCCAGACCATTCTATAATTCTGTGCTGTGGCCCAGAAGAAAAGTTTGAAGTTGTTGTGAGACCTTGTGACAGACCTGCAGTGGATGGTCAGCACTGCAGGTGTGTCTGTAGTCGTTGAAGCTGCCTTGGTGCTATTACTTTCAAAGGAAAGAAAAAGGTATTTTCACTCAGTGGTGTGGGGAGTAGGGGGAAATGATGGCACTCACCTGTGTGCAGTCAGTTGGGCTCTTACTATGGGGCTTGCAACTGTGTGGTTCAGGCTGAGTATTAAATGCCCCAGTGGTGCATCAGTGGTGCTCTGGGCTTCTTCCCTCTAAATCGGTGATCTGTTCACCTGTTGGGTCCCTTAAACCATTTTCCTTGCAGCTCTGTGTCCACTGAATGCTTCTGAGGTGAGTTGTGATGTTTTTAATGTTTCCTGGCAAGTCCCGTAAAGAAAATAAATAGTAGTGGCCTTCTTTATGCTGTATAAACTTTTAGCTTCTCCCCTGTACCAAGGCATCACTGTTTTGGGCATTTCAGAGCCTGCTGCCCATCAGCATTAGGGTTATTAGTTAAAATCTGCAGCCAACTCATGAACTGGTTTACCAGACAGCGGATCTCAGGTCCCCGTTTGCTTAAAGGAATAGGAATTTGAGATGTAGGAAAAAGGGGAAGATGTGAGGTCATGAAAGAGAAACTTTCGGGCTAAAAAAAGTCGTTTGCTGCAGCAAACTGTTAACATGGACTCATTTAAATGCATAACGTGGGCCTTCACGAGAACTTGCTATGCATATTTTAGAGCTGCCGAGGTGTCACTGTGAAGATGGCTGTGTGTGTGCCCGGGTAAATTATGCAACGGGCCTTCCAGGAGTGTAAATAAGTAACATTTTTTTCCACCCCTTCTTCCTGTGTGACCCGCTAACTTTGTTTATACGGCGCAACGGCATCTGCACTCTGACTCTTTTTTTCCAAGGAGGTGAGTTGTGCTCTCCTATCAGGAGCTGCCTGAGGTTTGTACTTCGAAACAGAGCAAAATATTGGTTTCACCTTCAGAGGTTCTGTTTTGCACAGGGTTGGATGTGTATCCTTTGAGGTTTATGTAACTGTTAACTTGTGCTTGCACCGCGATCTCTCACCCCTGTTGCTTCTGCTGTGCTTTTTACCCCAGCTCTGTGTCCTACTGCAGTGTAGGGCAGCTCTGCTCCAGGCACTGACCCATCTGCTATGGAAATACCCAAACCTGTATTTACACGTAGTGTTGTCCATCCCTTTAATAAACCCATATCACATTTGCTTTTACTATCTGGTGTTAAACACAGTAAAGAAACAACCCACTCTTCCCGGGGTTATTCACTGAGCACTAAACCTTTATTCTCATCTGGAAAATCCTTTTCCCCAGTTCTGCTCTCGTAAATTACTGATCTTATTTACGTCCATTTCACAGATTTCTCCATACCCACCCTTTCTTTTTGGTGCAATCCCCCACCATCCGGTGCTGTAATTTGCATTGTGACCGTGGTGGTTTGTCCTGGTGCTGATGAAGAGAATGGTTCTGGTGGTGGATGGGCCAAGCCCCAAATTACCTGCTGCACCTGTATTGCTTTCCAAGTCCTGCAGGACGTCTTCCTCCAAACTGAGTTGGGTTTCAGGCTGAGAGATTGCTTTCAGCTGTGAAATATTTGGGTCTCACAACTTTGTTACAGCAGAGACGAGCTGCTCCTTGGGGCAGCAGTGCTGCTTGTCTCTGCCAGGTGTGAGTTTGCAGAAACCAAAGTATTTCTGCAGAAAACGTTGGAGCAGCATGTGTGGAATCGCTCAGGTTGGATAAAACCTTCAAGATCATCAAGTCCAACTGCAATCTAACCATACTGTGGTGGCATGTTGTCTCTCTCTCTCTCAAAAAAAGAAAAGAAAAGAAAAGAACAGCCCTCACCTCCTCAGGTTGTTCTCCTGTAAGGGTAAACGTGCTGCTTTCAGGATTTCATTGCGCTGTGGGTACGCTGCCCGCCCTGTAGGGCTGCCAGGAGCCGCGGGGTGGGCAGTGCGCGCCCCGTGCCTGCAGCTTCCCCGGGGGCGGCGGGCACAGCTGCGCTGACAGCGGCTGGAGGAGCCTCGGCAGCCACAGAGCGTCCATCCAGCGCGGCTCCGGCAGCCCTACATGCCGCCGGGTGAGCGAGGCAGAACGGCGAGGGGCAGGGAGGGAAGCAGCGGGAGACCGACCCGACTCGACCCAACGCCGCGTGTGTGTTGCAGGTGCCCCCCCCGAGCTGGGGACGGCCGCGGGCCCCCCGAGGAGCTGCACCCTGGTGCTGGTGTTGGTGGCGGTGCTGGGAACCCGACCCGAGGCGGCGAGGAGCGTCCCCAGGCAGCGGCGATACGGTGACGGCCTCCGGGGAGCGGGGGGGTGGGTGGGCAGTGCTGGTGGGGGGAGGAGGAGAGAGGGAGAGGAAGGCGGTGCCGCTCCGGCCCGGGGCTACTCGTACTGCCGTCTGAAGCACGGCTGGGCTGGGGGCTGCCCTAAAGGCGGTGATGGGAGCTGCGTGCAGGACTGGGGCTGCCCCTGCCGGGAGGTGGGTGCGACTGCCGGCACCGACGGCTGCCCGAAGGGAGGGAGCTGGAGGCTGACCGCCCGCCTGGGCTCTGCTGGGCGCCGCGGTTTGCTTGTGGCTTTGGACGTGGCTGCGTGCGATCGGCCTTTCGTTCCCTTTCTCTTTAGTTCCTCGGAGCTTTTTTAGCATCCGAAGTTCTGTTCAATCGAAGTCATGCTTTACGCGGTGCTTTGTTCTCTCGCAATGTCTGGGTTGCTCTGAATGAAGGATGCAAAGTGCTGCAGCCGTTGGGATGCTCCTGAATTACCCGCTGCCATCTGGTCTCAGTGGTCACATCTTGTCGTTTCCCAGTAGTACAGGGTTATGTTTCAGTGATGAATTACAGCCATAAATGTGCACTTTGCTACATAATCCTCTAGCACAGCTGTGTGATATATAACCAATTTGGTAAAAACATGCAAATAATCCCCTGGATGGTAAGCCGCAACTACTTGAGGCTGATAACTCCAATCTTGAAATCAAATAGAAAATATTTGAAGCTTCCCAGCCATGCTGGACCTGTAGGAAATGGAACATTTCATCTGCTGCTCAGCAATGAGTGCGAGCACTGCGGGCACATTCCAGGGCTCAGGGACGTGACCTCCAGCATTCAGTGGTATGTCCTTATGCTAAAGCATTACCTGTTCTAAACTCTGTGGGCAGGATGCATTTCAGCTTCGGGTTCCTCATCCTTTTTCATCAGTAGAGCTTTCATAGATGTTCCTGAGTCTCTAGCAAGGTCGCAGCCTAATGATGCTGAATTTAATTGTTTTATTGGTCACTTCTCAGGGTGTAAATTGAACCTTCAGGCTCAGCCTGGATGGAGGAGTGCTGTGTGGAAGTAGTTACATATTTGCCTCAAAGCAAGCATAAGCTCCACGGAACCCCAAATCTCCTACAGCAATGCTTTTTGTCCATAGGAGGAAGCCACAGCCTAACCCTGTTGCATCAGGGCAATGACTTTGCTCAGCCATTTAGCATTATAGAGAATGTTATAAACATTTTAGAATGCATATAAAGCATTATAGAAAACATTAATTATATACATATTATCCCACTATTATACCTCAAAATCTGCCCATTGCGAATATATTGATTTGACCTGGAGAAGCACACAGTGAGTTTGTCAAAGTGATTCGACAACTTGTGGTGCATCCAGGGACACTGCGAAACATTGATAGGTGTGTGTGTGTGTGTATATATACCCACCAGGATTCTTCATTGCTCACGTGTAATAGCTTTGCTGTATTTATGACTATTTCAGAGCATAACCCGGGTCCCAGCAGCTCGTGGTGGGATGTGGAACATGAAGAACTGCTGCACAGTCAAAGCACCCTGCCTGGAACTGTGGAACCAAACAGACCCAGCCCCTTCCTCCATCCCAATACCAGCAGAAGTTCCCTAAGTCAGAACCTGGGCCAGAAGTCACAAGAGAAGCAGTTGTCCTGTGATGTGCTCCTCAAACTTTCCAGATATATTTCAGTGGATATCTTTGGACCTGGCTTGGCCTGGAACCTCTTTCGGTTGTACAACTGTGATCGTGATGCCAAGCTACCCAAAATACCCAACATGTACGTCAGTCCCCTCAAGATGGTGCGGCACAAGCTGAGGCCTTTCTTGCTGCACAGGATGCTGCGGCTGCTGGGGAACATGGGCGTGCTCACTGAGGGCCAGCAGCACAAGGTCTTCGCTCTGCTCAAGGAGCACATGCTGAAAGCAAGGAAGATACCACCAAAGCCCAAAGCAGAGCACAGTGGTAGGTACTCACAGAGGTGTTTTTTGATCCTGTGTCTTGCACCACTGAGTGAGGTGGGGCTGCTCTGGTTTACAGGCCCCAGAGCTTGTCTGAGCCATGGCCCAGGTTAATAGGTTGTCCAGAAAGGTGGTGGGTGCCCCATCCGTGCAGACACTGCACGTCAGGCTGGTCGGGGCTCTGAGCACCTGATCAGCTGTAGGCGTCCCTGTTCAGTTCAGGGGAGTTGGACCAGATGGCCTTGAAGGGTCCCTTCCAACTCAAATGATTCTGATTCTCTGGCTGGGGCTGAAGGTACTCCAGCGGTGAGATATTAGGAGGGCATTGTGCAGTGGGTCAGTTGTGAGCTGTGTTTGTGCTGTCTGCGAGTGCTAAAAGCCACGCTGTGGTGACATCTCCAGCCCAGTGTGGCTGCCAGGCCCACAGCAGCCTGAGTGCATCCCTGATGCACATGTTTGGAGTGTGCTGCTCCCAGCACCTGGGGTGCAGCTAGGCTAGCACTTCCTGCTTCCTTGTTGAAGTGAAGGATCTGGGGATGCTGGTTTACAGCCAGCTGAACGTGAGCCACCAGTGAGCCCAGGTGGCCAAGAAAGCCAATGGCTTCTAACAGAAATAGTGCAGCCAGCAGGAGCAGGGAGCGGTGTCTGGAGCATGTCCTGTGGGCACTGGTTGAGGGAACAGGGATGGTTCAGTCTGGAGAAGAGGAGGTGCAGAGGAGACCTTATCGCTCCCTACACACCCTGGAAGGAGGTTGTGGTGAGGCAGAGGTCAGCCTCTGCTCCCAGTAACAGCGATAGGATGAGAGGGAGTGGCCTCGTGTTGGATCAGGGGAGGTTCAGGTTGGATATTAGGAAAAATCTCGTCTCCAAAAGAGGGGTGATGCACAGATGCACGGGGGGTGGTGGGGTCACCATCCCTGGAGGTGCTCGAGAACAGTGGGGATGTGGCACTGAGGATGTGGTCAGTGGGCACGGTGGGCTGGGGTGGGGTTGGAACTTAAGCTCTTTTTCAGCCTTAATGATTCTCTGAAGTGCCCTGATGGGTACCGGGGGCTGTCTGTGGAAATGCGTTTGGAAAATACAGAACTAAGGCAGAAAAAAAAAAAACAAAAAACAAAACACAAACAAAAAAAAAACCACAGAGGATGGCAGATGTGCAACGAAGAAGAGGCGCAGGGAAAAACAAATTGAAGAAACGTTGCTAATGTAATGAGGGGGACTGCAGGAGCTGCCTGAGTCACGGGGCCGCGGGGCCGAGCGGCGCCGCGGGGCCGGAGGACGGCGCTGCAGTGAGGGCTGTGCAATGGCGCCCCCTACCGGCCGGCGGTGGAGCAGCGCGGGGCCGGCAGCGCTCGGGCGGCTGAGGGGGGAACGTGGGAGCGGGCGTTGCCGAGGGGACGCTGACTCCGCTTCTCCTTCCTTTCCCCGGGTGGCAATAAGGAAACAGGATAGCGGTCAGCCAGGGAGTGTGCCCGGGAAACACACTTTTGGGAGCCACCCTGTGAGATCGGATTGATTTTTCTGTTTTCAGGGAAGAAGTACAGTAGGCGGTAGGCTGTCTTGGTTTCCCATTGCAGGAAAAAGGAAAGGGCTTTAGCTCACAGGCACCAATATGCAGAATGTGTGTGCTTTCCTGGAAGTGAGGTGGCACTCTTCAAAGAAATGAGATGATCTGCCCATGATCTGCTCTGTAATCTCCCTCCTCAGCCGGTGAAAGCTTAATACAGCAGAAAACAGATAGTTCACCTCCAAGGAGGATTCTTTCTCTTGGAAAGGGCTCTCAGCAGTGCATTTATGTGGGTTTTGAGGCCACAGGGGAAATGGCTGTGAAGGATTTGAACCCTGTCCATATCTGGGGTTCTTTTTCCAAAAAAGACCCATAGGAACCAGAGTCACCTTTGGCTGTGCTAACAGCTTCATAGGACCTGCATGGAGCTGAGTGCCGACCAAAGTCTGCATGACATTTATTTCTGCTATCACTGGGTTGGTTGGGTTAATCATTGCCATCTCTTATTTAGGTCGCAAGTAAGTCCATGGAATCTTAGAGTAAATATTTTAAATACAAATCGATGAGGCTTCAAGGGACCCGAGAAATGTAAAATGAAGGCTTGGGTTCCTTTCCACCTCCACTCCTAGAACCATAGGGTTCAGGGTAATTGGAGACGACACACTCCTGTTTGTCTCGTCCCGCCTGCAGCTCCCACCAGCAGATGCACCTATCTGCCAAAACCACAAACCCAGGCTGCTGTACCTCTTGTCCATACATGTAGCATTCAGATAAGAATGAGGCACAACACTGACTAATGCTGCTCCCTTTTTGGAAGGAAAATGCCAAAAGCTGTTTGAGACAGAATAGAAGTGCCAGCATTGCGTGATCAGTGAACAGCCAGCAGCAAAAGTGGCAGCTCAAGCCTCTCCCAGTGTGTTCCTCCAGGATGGGAGCTGTGTTCACACCCACCAGCATCCGGCATACAGAGCAGGGTGTAGGGAAGCAGTTGTGTCTTCTATTGTGCCCGCTGTTCCTAACGTACCTATGGCCTCTTTGTGCCCTCTGTCAGAAGAAATCCTCAGCTGGAGTAGATTTCAGTGGTGACAGATTGAAGCTGTTTGACCAGATGATGGCACACAACTGTCACTGAGACGCGGCACCTGTGGCTTCGCAGCGCTTTGGTTTTGGCCATATGTGGGAGCACTGCTGCCTTCTGGCTTGGCCTTGTTGCTGGGTGTTGGGATGCAGAGCAGGGATGAGGGATGGGAAGGAGTGACTGAAGTAAGTGGTGTCCCCAGGAAGTTCTATTCTGCAGTGTTTTACAGCCTAGGGAGAAGGTGATCGGGGAAAAGGTGATATTCTGGTTTATGGAAAATAAACGTGGTGGTAGCACTGCCGTGTGCACCGAGGAGGAGGAGGTTGGGCAGGTGTCTGCAAGAGTGAGGAGCGTGGGCCATGCCAGAGGGGTAAATGCGTGTGGATTTCTTTGAGGTACTTTCTGAAGGGAATTCTCTGGCTCTGCGTTCAGGTTAGCCTGGTGACATGAGGCGACAGACACTTCTCTGTTCATCCACTGTCATGGGGGATGTTTGGGTTCTGATGTTCCCCATAGAAAGCTGTAGGACAGGGCACCCCATGGGAGCACACACTGTGCCTGGGGACCCAAAACGAGCCCTGAACTCCACAGTGTAGCCGGGTCTTCTGAGTCCCCAGGGTACCCCCCCGGGATGCTGGGCCAGCCCCAGCGGCTCGGAGCCTGGCAGGGGGGCTCTCCCCAGCCCCAGCATCTGGACGCCGGCCGCGGATGTCAGTCCGGGCTGGAGGGATCGTTCCCGGCTGGGAGGAGCCAGCAGCAGCCGGAGCTGCTGTAAACAGTGCGGGCACCGCCGGCGGCTGGAAGATGGATATAAATAGGGAGGCAGAGGGGAGGCAGCCGGAGTGGAGGAGCGGGAGCTGCCTGCGCCTGCCTGCCCCTACCTCTGCCTCTGTCCTTGCCCAGCAGCCGTGTCGGGAGCTCCCGGGAGACGGCCGCCAAAGTTTGCGGCCCCGCGCTGCCGGCATTGGGTAAGCGCTCTTTGCAGCCGGAGTTTGGGACCCGCCGGAGCTTCCAGTCGTTCTGCCTCTGGGGTGGTGGTGCGGTATTTTTTTTTTTTCCTTCTCGTCGGCTCTCTCTGTTCGCCCCGTTGTTGTGGTCGCCGCTCTGTGCTTGGGGTTGTACGGAGCGGGGAGAGGGAGGGGTTTCCATGTGTGCGGTTAGGTGGAGGAAAAAAAAGAAAGGAAAAAAAAAAAAAAAGAAGAAGAAGAAGAAAAAAGAAACAATCCAAAGCCAAATGCGTCTTTGCGCCGGCTCTGTGCAAAGCCGCGGAGAAGCGGCGGGCGCGGCTCCGCACGTGTTGGGGCAGCAGGTAGCGGGGCTGCGCTCCTTCTGCCCCTCGCACCGATGCCGGTGCCGCCGCGGGACGCGCCGGGAGCAGCGAACGGCAGCAGTGCGCAGGTCGGTACCGCGACCCCCGCTCCCCCCACCGCCGCGCATCGCCGCGCTGCCGCTGCCCCAACTCTCTTGCAGGGCCGTGCCCGCAGCCTGTCTCGCACCTCGCCCCGTGGCATCCCGGCTCCGACACCCGCCGCCACGCCGTGGTGGGTCGGGGGGTGGCCCTGCGTCTCGAGAGCTCCGCTGCTTTCCACTCTCTCGTCATTCGCGACGGAGGTAAGCGGCCCGGGGGACCGAGAGGGGGATGGATGCGGGTGGTATCCCACGTTTCCAGCTTCTGACCCCGCTACTCTCCCCGCTTCCCTCAGGGAAGGTGGTATTCGCCGACCGCCCCCACGGGCCGCCCATCACGCTGCGGGCCCGCTACATCCTCATCCGGGACGGCGGGGAGCTGCACGTCGGCTCGGAGCGCTGCCCCTATGCCTCGCGGGCCACCATCTCCCTGTACGGGAGAGCAGCCGACGGGGCGGCCGTGGACGGCTTCGGGCAGAAATTCCTGGGCGTGGGGCGCGGCGGGGTGCTGGAGCTGCACGGGCGGCGGCCCCGCTCCTGGAGCCTCCTGGATAAAACCCTGCACCCCGGAGGGCTCCGCCACGGCCCCTATTACTCGGAGAGGCAGTGGGGCAGCCGCGGGCTCAACCTGCGAGTCCTGGACGCCGGCACGGGGCGGGTAGCAGCAGCCGGGCGCTTCGACACCCACCTGCGGGCCGCGGAGTGCCATCGGCTGCGCGACTTCCTGGCACTGCAGCCCGAAGGCAGCGTGGTGGCGGCCGCCGTGGGGGACTCGGCCGCCCGCAGCCTCACGGTGGAGACGCGGCTGCTGCTGCGGGATCGCTTGCGCAGCCAACACATCTCCCGGCTGGGCTACAGGTGAGTGCGCGGGCGAGCGGCGGGAGCGGGGCTCGAACTTGCGGCACTGGGGGTCTGGGAACCATGGACAGCTCCGCGGCCGCCGCGCTGCCCGGCGGAGGGGCCCAGAGGGAGAGAGGGAGGGATGGAGGCCGCGCCGCGCTGCCTTCTCCTGAGTCCCTCCCTGGGGTCGCGGGGTGCAGCTCGAAACTCTCCTTCCTCATCTCGTACAGGCAGCCCTGGGCGCTGGTGGGGATCCTCGGAGGGGATCCGCTTTCGACGGTGGAAGAGAAGAGAGAGTATCATGGGAATGGGACAACAGGGTTAGCCGTAGCCCAAAGAGAATTCCTCACCTACGATGGCACCCGTTTCACTGTTACTGCTTTCAGTGGATGGATAAAAGGTTTTGTGTTTGCTGATAACAATTTGTCTTCTGTTGCTTTGCTCAGTCTTTTATCTCTGCTATGAATCTGAACTGCGCAATTTGTACCATTGGATTTTGCTTATATGCACGGTGGCCACACTAACAGCAACACTCTTATAAAGTACCCCTTTTGCCACCTGCAAGGAAATGACACTGACACACTGATGGCAAAAGCACTTCTGCGCATGATGTTATCTAGATAAAAACGACATTGGTAGCTCTTCAGTTAATTGTATTATTCTGGCATGTGTAACTGTAAAAAAATAAATAAATAATGGAGTGTTTCATTTTTCAGGAGTGCCTCATAATGGGTTTAAAGTGGAGGTGTCCAAAGGAATAATTCTCCATTTAGTGGATGATGTTAGGAGCTGGTTACCTGGTGACAGGATCGTCATTGCCAGTACGGATTATTCCATGCATCAGGCTGAGGAGTTCAATCTCCTTCCTTGCCCTGAATGTAAAAGCAATCAAGTGAAAATTGATGGTATGAGATTTTTTTTTTATTGAGCTTTTCATTTGAGGTAAATCTTTACATTGTCAAGTCTTTTACATTCTACATTTACATTAATTAGTCTTCTTAGCTAAATCATAGAATCTGTAAGGTTGGAAAAGACCACTAAGATCATCTAGTCCTGTCAGCCCATCACCACCATGGCCCCTTAAGCCATACTGTCCCATAAGCACGTGTCCCTGTCACAGGAGACCTGAAAGGCCCCAGTGTTGTACTGGGGCTTAAAATCTGACCTGAGGAAGCTGCCTCTTGTAAAACTCAAGGGAAGTGCTGATCTCCTGTGGATCAGTTATTAATTGCTGCGCATGTCCCAAACTCAGTGATTGCTTGAAGGAAAGGCGTGCACTTGCTTAGAGCAATGCAATAATGAACATGTGCTCACTTGAACAAAAAGGTTTCCGATTTCCACAGGCAGCCCACTTTATCTTCATATTGGCGAAGTCATAGACGGCATCGATATGAGGGCAGAGGTCGGTCTTCTGACTAGAAATATACTTATCCAAGGAGAAATGGAAGACTCCTGTTATGGAGAAAATCAATGTCAGTTTTTCTCCTTTGACACGTTTGGAGGACATATTAAAGTAAGTGATTTTTAAAGCATATTCCTATAGGTGGGTTCATTTAGTTCCTCTCTTGGCTTGTAGATGAGCAGTATAATGCATGAATCTGCCATTTATGTCTGGGGGAAAAAGGATATTTGTGGGGAAGGTTTGCAGGCCTGCTTTGCCAGCAATGAGACTTGCAATGGCGCTGTGCCATTTGTTCACCACGTACACAAAAACGTGCTCTCCTCCATGCCAGAGGAGATTCATCAGCTCCATCGCAGTTGGGTCAATGTGAAGTTGCACATGTTGCATGATATTGCTAAAAGAATTGTACTACCTACTGAGCAACCTGCTCCATTCAGTGCTCAGCTGAGTGCTGGGTCCTCCTGTTGTGCTTTGGTTTCTCTGGGTTGCCCCAAGGGTTCTCGGTCAATGTTCAAAGTTCTGCTGTTCCAGAAGCTTTGTGTAAAATAAATCCATTACCAGTTGGTGGAAATCTGTGCAGGTCTGGCTTAAGATCACTTGACAGAGATTAAATTGTCATGAAATAGAGCCTGTTGGTAAACATTATCTCTTTCTGTAGCTGGTAGGGGTGTTTTGTCTGTGAAGATGTTAATGTATTGACACACAGCTGTTGCTGAACGCTTGCATGCTGGTTGGCAGCTTCTCTTTGGAGCTCCTCTGCAGGTGCTGCTGTGAGTCACCATGGGGAGCTGGCACCCCGTGGGATCAGGCCTTGCCTTGTGTTGCAAACATATTGCTTAATAGGAAAAAAAAAAAAGCTTTTCTTTTTCTGTTGCAACAACTTACTTGGATCTACATTTCTCTCAACAGATCCTAGCGAATTTTAGCTCTGTGCACATGTCAGGTGTGGAGTTAAAAAACATGGGGCAGCAAATCCTGGGCAGTTACCCTGTGCACTTTCACATGGCTGCAGATGTCGATGAGAGAGGAGGGTATCAACGCCCAACGTACCTTGATAATCTGGCTATCCACCACTGCTTCTCTAGGTGTGTTGCCATACATGGGACTCATGGCCTGCTGGTAGGAAACCTATTTTATTAGTACCAAGTTAATTTCTTTGCTTAAGAGCCTTTTGAGATGCAAGGAGAAATCAGAATGCTGAAAAAAGTCTCCCCAGGGGATGTCTTGACTTCATTTGACAGATGAGGACTTCTGCTCCGGCAGTTCAGCTCTTACAGTTGAATTTCAGGTTTTTTGTATTGTCTTGATAATTAGTGTTATTAATGATGTGGTTAGATAGTGAATTCTTTGCCATGGTTACTCGGGGTAGTTTGTGATCCTATGAACTTTCATTTAAAGCAAAAGCAATGCTCTTTTAATGCACCTGACTGAAGCAACGGACCTTTAATTTGCAACAGAAATAAGAAAAGATGAGAGTTGTTCAAGTCGGGGTAACATGAAACAAATCCAAAAGTTTTCACAATACAATAGGAATGCAACAGGACCCAGAAATGCCTTCACGAACTTGGAACTTGGTTTTGACCCAGATATTCACAAGGGTACTGGGGAGAGGAACTTAACAAAAAGAAAAAAAAACACACATGCCCCAGCAGGAAATGCAGATTCCCACTCCAGTCCCAAAGTGTCCAATTGTTCTGTCAGACCCTGAATGGCATTTTGGTGTTCGTGGGCATTTCCTCATTCACTTGATGTGTGTGTAGGCAGAGACACTCCTAGAACTATCTGTGAACTCTGAAGTTTTCCTGGAAAGTTTTTCTCAGCTCTGGACATAAAGCTCTGTGAGATGTGACATAGACACAGGCTGGTGGGACCCTAGTGCGAAGGGTTGTATTCCTTAAGATTCAACACTGGACTTACATGTCTGAGAGCACTTTTCATGTATCCTGGGTGGGTGCCCTGTCCCTGCAGACACTCCAGATCAGGCTGGATGGGGCTCTGATCAGATGTAGGTGTCCCTGTTCAGTGCAGGGCAGTTGGACCAGATGGCCTTTAAGACCATTCTATGATTCTAAACAGTATTTATAACGTCCAGATCACTCAAAATTGTTGATTACTTTGTCTTACATGTGATTCACTCTGGCTATTTGTAGATGGAGCCCTTGCATGGCAGGAGTCTTGTATAGTGTGTGTAGATACAGCTCTACTCCCTTTCTCTTCCCATTGTATTACACCCTGTGAATATCAGGAACCTGGCGGGCATGAAAAATTAAGCCTTTCATTAATGTTATTTCCAAGAATAATGGTGCATACTCTGGGCCTTTATCAGAAGGGAGGATGTCAATGGGTTATCCAGGTGTGTGAGATTAAGTGGGCACAAAATTAGGAATCAAAGAATAGATTCAGGCCGCCAGCAGGTGATACCTCCTGGGGACTTTGAGTCCATCAATCAGTCAGTAGGTTTTATAGCAAAGGTTAAATATCTGATTCTGTGGAAGAATCACATGGTTTCAGTGATGCCATTAAGAGTAATTAAAATGTATTGAAAATCCTTTCTTTAAGATAAAACAATCCATAGTTCCAGAGCATTGTATGTGTATCAATGCAAGGCAGTTAGATAACATAGGTGGGAGCTGTGTGCCCTTCTCCCACCTGCTCCTCCTGCCTGCCAGCCTCGTGCCCCTTTGCAGCCATTTTTCAGCTTGGGTTACTCACTGCGGCTGGGCAGCAGGCTGTGACACGCTGCTCACTGCCCTGACACACGTCAAGCATACCGCAGAATATTGCAGTCTTTCATGTATAAAGTTGCAGTGCCTCAAGGTCACTTATATTGTGTTGCTGAACTATATATAATTCAGTGTTTAGAGGCATGTTAATCATCTGGCCTTGGGCTGTGGGCTGAGCGGGGACGACGCTGTGTGCTGTTGTATTGTAATGTACTGATGTCACAGTGCTTGCAGGGTGGCTCTTCATTTCAAGCCTTCAGTTCTGTCTGTGATATGCTGAGATATACTGTAATAATGATTACTGATGTTTTGATCTAATAGCATGGAGAGGCACAGCTGCCCAGAGAGCTGCAGGTGCCCCCATCCCTGGAGGTGCTCAAGGCCAGGTTGGACAGGGCCCTAGGCAGCCTGAGCTGGGGAGGCACCCAGCCCATAATGTTGGGTTGGAGCTTGATGATATTTAAAGTCTCTTCCATTCCAACCCAAGCCATTCTATATGATCCTGTGACCCTTCTCATTCAGTGCAAATGTAAACAATCTTTAAATCTCCTTTTTTTTTTTTTTTTTTTTTTTTTTTTTTTTTTTTTTTTTTTTATGGACAGGAGAGTGAATAATATGGTTCCATTTGTGTAAGCTTTCAGGGCTTCCATGAGTTTCTGAAGCTACCACAAATCATATTCATTAAAGCTAAAATCTATTTTTGGTGACAAGACTGATTTTTAATGCACTTCTCTGAAGCACAGATTATCTGAAGTTAGCTAAATTCCCAAGAATGAAACTCACTAATTGAAATGCTCTTTGCTTTATGGCTGCAGGCAGCTTGCTTTATATCTTTTCTCCAAAAATAGTCTTCAGTGCAACTCCAAACTATCATCTGGGAGGATATAAGCAGCTAGACTTACTGTTCATAGCAGGTAGGCAGGGGCACTTGCATTTTTATCTAAATCCATTTCATATCCACGTTTCCAAGACTCAGCTGATGGACACACTTTCTCTCCATGTCACTGTGTCTGAGTTCTTGGTCATCTGCCTCGTAGCTCACTCTGTATTATCTCACTTACATGCAGAGTCTCAGCGGACTTCCAAAAATGTATTGGTTGGGAGTTGGGTACCTGCCTGTGTGATGCCTTATTTTTAACCTGAACGCTTCACTGAGCAGCAGGTGACAAAGGAGGGACCGCCAGGAATGGAATGAAATCCAGTAGAAATAGACATAGAAATAGAAATGTGACTCCAGATGTTATGTATGGCTGTGGCCCATTAAGGTGTGATCACAGGATATGAACTGAAATGGGTTTAGTTCAAGTTTCCCTCTGTGTACAGGAACCGAGCAGGTTAATATTAATCAATCTTGCAGTCTTACATGGACATAACTCTAATTGACGTCAACAGCCATTTTGCATGCCTGAAGAATGAATACACACGCTGGCAGGGATCATGTGAGGTACAAAGTTCGGTTTCAGAGAGATTTAGTAACGAATAGCTGGTACTTTAACTAACCTGATTTAGTATTCGCATTTAAAGGAGGGATTTCTAAATTTGCCTTCATAAGGCAGTACATCAAAGGAGCTTTGTGCTAAGTCCTCTTGGTCAAATTAGGATTTAATGCATGTCAGTTAATCTTAAATAGGCTGAATGTGAAACACCAGCTCTGCCCAAGCTGATCGTTACATTAAGGGGGAGCTCCACCTTCTGAGAGTGGAGAAGAAGAAGAGAAGCTTTGAAAAGAAAAAATTACCTCATATGCTGCATTTTAAAGATTTTTAAAATTTTATTTGGGAAACCTAGTCATGAAAATGTCTGAACTAGCTTTTTGGCGTACCACCTGAGACACACAGATATTTACACAGATATTCACGCTGTGATTCTGAATCAAACCTACTCTCCTAGAGCTGAGGGCAGATTAAAATCCAGTATTTTACAACTTCCCTTTAATTATGCCTATGATCTTCCTCAGAGTAATTTTACTAGCTGCAGTATTGCATAAGATCAGTCCACTCTTACACAAACTGCGTGAGTGTTATCTCTTGGACCAGTGCACATGAAGGCACTGTGCAGAACAATGGCGAAACCTTTCAGTCACTGTTTCAGAATTCATTGCTAAGCAAAGCATGTCATTGCTGCCACCTCTGTTAGTGTCACATTCTATGGCCTGTGTGCTTTTTTCCAGGTAAAAGACACCATTGGCTATGACACCCTGGGGCACTGTTTTTTCCTGGAGGATGGGACGGAGCAGCGCAATACATTCCAGCACAACTTGGGCCTGCTCACCAGGTCGGGAACCATCTTGCCCTCAGATCGCAATGAAGCAATGTGCCTTGCCATCAGGAGCCACGTCTATGGGAATTACATTCCGGTGCCAAGCACTGACTGCATGTAAGTGCTTCATGAAATGGAGTTGCTTTTAACTCCTGTGCTGAGCTTTATAGCTGCGTCTTAAAGAATGTTATGTTGAAACAAATATGATCATAAATATGTAGAGTACTTGGCTTGTTTCTGATCATCTTTCAGTTATTTTGAACAAGAATCATAGTCATACAACCATAGAATGGCTTGAGTTGGAAGGGACCTTAAAGGTCACCTCCCTGCCGTGGGCTGGTTGTCCCCCACCAGCTCAGGCTCCCAGGACTCCATCCAACCTGGCCTTTTTAGTTAGTCTGCAAGACAAAGGTACACAAACACCTACAGTATACAAGGAGATTTAATGAGAGTGTAGAGATTAGTATGAAGTGCCATGAGCCTCATTTGTAATACGATAAATGACACACTACTATAGCTTACCAAGTTATCTTCCATTTTGGAGACTGAGGGGCTGTAACATGGGCATTCAGGGGATCTAGGTACTGACCTGCCTAGTATTTGCAAATAAGAATATAATTTAGCCAAGGAAATTTGTATTTTCATGTTCTCTGGAAATGAATCAAGTGGCTAAACTCATTTTATTTATGTAAGTAATCCAATTGAATTAACAACAATTATCGTTGTAGAAATGCTAAGGTTGACTGTACAGATAATACAGGTTTGTTGCACACCTATGTAGTCATTCTACTCATGCAAATGAGTGGGGATTCTTGATTACACAGTAGTTAAAGTAGACAAAAAATTATTGAGATTTCCTGCCTAGAATGATCCAATTAGTTGGTATAGTCATGAGAAAAGGTTTGGAGTGTTTTTACATGTGTTTTTCATTATAGCAAAAGATGTTATCAAATGAAGCAAGACAACAGATGATCACGTTTTCATAGCTATATCTGGCTTCTGTTTGTGTCACTACTTGATCTTCCCTCTGAGGCAAAAATTCTTTATTTGAACAAATGTCAAAATAATATCTCCTTAATCTACTGTTTAACGAGCTATTTGTGGCTTGCAAGGACACTTGTTTGTTTTCCAAGTAGAAGCATCATAAATCCATATCGAATCCCCTACCTCTTGCCATTGTCCCCAGAGATCCAAAAAAAAAACCAACCCAGAAGTTCATTTTTCAGGCATTTTCCAAAGCTACTTCAATTTTGGGAAAAAAGAAAAGAAATAAAGACATCAGGTTTCCTTAAGGTGCATTTAACAGAACTGGAATTTTGTGTTAATGGTCTCATATAATTTATTTGTTCAGCATGTGGCTTTACAAATGAATGTCTGACATCACTAGATGCTTTCTTTCCCTTCAAGAGTGTCATTAAAAGGTTGTGTGGCGTTTTAAAGTCGATGGGAGGGTTGTGGCTGAAGTCCAGCACAGTGCTATGAAAACGTATCCCTTCCTGTTTGGTAACTGTTCAGGATCATTTTGATTTTGATTTTTCAGGGCTGTCAGCACTTTCTGGATTGCAAATCCAAACAACAACTTAATAGAGAATGCAGCTGCCGGTGCTCAGGTAAAACCACTTAACAGCAAGAGCTGTACTTTGCCTCCAGGTCTCATATATTCTACTCTTTTTGATGTTACCAGTGTGAGGGCAATGAATTTTTAGTAAGTCATCACAAAATCTGGATATATATTTCTGCAGTCTTTCACTCTGTGAAGGATTTGCCCACGTTTGTCTCACAGTTGTTTCTGAGACCAATTTCTGTCACAGCTGTGGCTGGAAATGATGTGTGGTGTCTCTGAGAAAACATTGATTCTTATTTGTAGTTAATAGTTTAATGCCCAATAAAGTTTTACATTTATTTATATAAATACATACTCTCTGTGTTATTATCTCTAGCGTTTAACCAAATCCTGTTTGTGTGTAACGTGGCTATGCAGATGAGGCTATGTTTTCTAATAAGCCACCTGAACTTCATCTACAACACATGGATTTTTAAAACCTCCACGTGTGCCCAAGGGGCCTACAGTGCATGCCAAAGGGAAAGTCAAGATGTGTATGAGTATGGGCTGGTGTGTGTCCCTTGGGACTTGCATGAGTTTTGCAAGCTCAGCTGAAAAATCTGGCCAGCATACTGGGAAGCACCAAGTCACCAGGATAATCTCCATCACTAATTGCCATGTCCCATTCTTTGGACCTCCCTTTGTTTTTTAGGATGTCGGGATCTGGTACATCTTCCATAGGGTTCCAACTGGACAGTCTGAAGGGCAATATCCAGAAGGACAAGCTGAACATACCCCCTTGGGAGTGTTTTACAACAACAGAGTCCACTCCAATTTCAAGGCATGTGGATGAGTTTTGTGTGTTACCACCAACATAGTGCTGTGGTGCAGGGCTGACTATGTGCATTGTTAATGATATATGGCTGTCTTACATTTTGATAATGGTCTTCTAGCATATATCAAGAAACACTCAATGTTCAGTTGTACCACTCCTTCTACAATAAAGAGAGAGCTGAGCAGAACGTGAGTGCCAGTTCAGGGGTCTCTGTTAGAGGGGTTGTGCCCAGACTGGACATGCACCTACTGCTGAGGTTTAAGGAACGATGAGCAGGATGACACTGAATGCTGCTTTGGCCACAGTGATGTAAGGATGTAGAGGGATGAGCAGAAGTACCTTGTTCCAGGGTTTGCTCATCACCTTTGAAAAATGAGACCAAATATTTAAGGGTAATTCCAAGACAAACACATTTCCTCTAATATTCTGTTGACATGAAAACATAACCTGTGAGCTATAAAAAGTGTTTTCAACTTATTTCTAAGGATTCTAGACTGAAATCAGTACTATTTTCTGGTTCTTGTAAACATTACATCTTGGTCTATGACAGCTGTTGCTCTATCTCAGTCTTTAGCTTGGTTGCAGCAGCTCATGTTCTCTTTTGACAGTTGGGTGGCTCGACTCTTTTTATTTAAAGCTGCACTTCTTAACAACAGCCTTTTTCCAAAAAGTTATCAAGAGCTTGGCAGAGTCCTTTATTGCTTTCAGCAAGAGAGAAAGAGAGTGGGAGTTCAGTGCCTTGCACTGGGTCAGAAGACAGCTCAAGATGTTGATGCGTGACATATGGCAGAGCAGGCTCTGTCCTGACTTCAGCATACTACATCCTGTGCTAATGTCACCCTGAGCAGTGCCAAGTGACATTGAGAGGGGAGAGAGAGCCCAGGCTGCAGGCTGTTGCTCTGTATGCACACGCAGGCTGCCCATGTTCATTGATAAAATCTGTGATCTCTGGCCTCTTGTATACAGTCTGGTAAAGTAATTGGAGTTGTCTGCTTTTTCAGGCTGGTTTGTTTATTGGAAAAGGAGTAAAGACAACAAGAGCCAGCGCTGAAGATCCCAGAGAGTATCTCACTGTCGATAATGCCAGGTAAGCACATGCTGTACGGCAAAGTACTTTGGATACTTCTGTTGCTTCTTGGCTTCTGCATCACATTTAGCAGGTCATTAGTGCCTCATCATGGCTGGAGAATCTGAAAATACTCACAAGGTCTCTCTGATGTGCAGAGGCAAGTATTTCATAGCTATGCACTGAATTGTTTGTGTTTTTGCTGATCAGAAATGATATGCGTGCATTTGGGATTGTAAGGACTAAGCCAGGAAAGGCTTGAAAAGTCTAGATTTCATTATTCATTAGTCGGTTTGTAAACTGCAACATTACTTATTAATTACTTAGAAAAACTTGCATCTGAAATATGACATAAGAGATCCTAAGAGGACTGCATTAACCAAGCTTCTTGCTTCAGGTTTCGCCCACATCAAGATGCTGATCCTGAAAAGCCACGAGTTCCTGCCGTAATTGATGGTCTCATTGCTTTTAAAAATAATGACCATGGGGCCTGGGCCAGGGGCGGCGACATTATTTTCCACAACTCTGGGTAGGTTCCTGTAAATTCATGCTGCACCTTTCCCCCGCCTGTAGGCCAAATTCCCCTTTGACATCTGTTGTAATTTGCACCTCTGTGCTTCTCCCATCCTAGGTTTTCAGACAATGGAATTGGGCTCACACTGGCAAGGTAATTTCTTAAAATGTACCTTCTTCTTGTTTTTCCTCACAAGGTATCAGGCCAAAGAATAGAAGCTGAGACCCTTCCCTGGGTCTACTACTTCCCATCTACTATTTACTGTAAGAAACATTTCCCTCCCAGAGCACATATAGCCATTGGCTTAATAAATTGGGTAGAAATACTGTATCTTTTGTGTAATTAACAGTGTGAGTTGATTGGTCACATAGTTACCTGTGTTTCTTTGTCTGCTTGTAGTGATGGGACATTCCCAACTGACGATGGCTCTAGCCTGGAGGTGTCACGCTCCATTTTTGTTGGAGAAAGCAGCAATCTGGGCTCCCAAGGAGGCCAGAACAGCTACTGGGGAAAAGGGGCAAACGGAGAATACAGGACACTGCCCAGAAACAAGTGAGTTGTTCCTCTGCCATTTCTTCCTGTTAGAGCAGCGTGAAGAAAAGCCTCAGGAATGAATGTGGCTACCAACGAGTAATTTGTATTGGGTGTTTAAATTATTGTAGAGGCCAGAAATAATAAGCATCCAAATAAACTCCTCTTCAGGACAACAATTTGAGAGCACTCTCAACCAAATGTTTGATTTTAATTTTCTGCTTGATTTATTAGTCACTGGTGAGTGGATTAGAGAATCTGAAAAATACCAAATTGCTTTTGTGCAGTGCTTCATTCATACAGCATTGACCTGACAGTGCAACTCCCTTACACCATGCCTCCCTCGTACTCTCCTGCTGGCATATCTGCGTGGGCAAGAGCAATGTGTCAAAGGGGAAAGGCATCTTCATTACTACATCTTATTTCTCTTTCAACAGCTGAATGTTATTTGCTATTTCGATGGCAGCACAACCTCTCTCCAGCAAAAGCATCACCAGAGCAAGCTGTGTTTCCCCAAGTCTAAATTCTTCCCTAATGTATGTGTTAGCTGATGCTCATCCATCCTTAAGCCCTCTGTAGGGAATAATATCACCTGGTTCCCAGTGTCCTTCAGGCTGTGTGCCCATTTGCTGTCTGCTGTGTGGCTTGTATGTCTGAACAAATCGACAATATTTCTGGATGTGGTAGGCAGCGACCTACTCTGCCATGCTGCTACTGGCCAGCTCTCATTTCCATCTGTGAAGCTGAAGCAGGCCACCCTTTAACCAAACATTGCCAGAGCCAAGCAAAACTTGGAGCCTTCTCAAGACAAGCCATGGGAAGGGCAGGTCCTCTCCAGCGGTGTTTCCTTCAACACTGACAACTTGACAACATGTCCATGGGCTGGTACTGTAGGAATCAGCTTTCTATATGAAGTGCTGTGGGCTAAGTTCTGGGGATCGTGTTTGAAGTGGCCTGGGGGGAAAGCAGAAACTGTGCTGCACCACTCTGTAATTTCTTCTATGAAGACACTATTCTTCATAGACTGTGACTGATGCCATTTTTTCAATCACATTAAGGTTTTCCAAAGAAATCTCTCTGTCCTGGAATAGGGAACTGCATAGCAAAGCTGCCACACAGCCCTCTGGGGCTTCCTCATGCCAATTCATCCCTGAGTGGCAAGGGACAAGAGCTCTGAACTGTATTACCTTTACTTACGCAACCAGTGTGGGTTATTGTTCCTTGAGCCCTGTCCTCTAGAGATAAGCAGAAATTCAAGTTCCATCAGCTGTGTGCTTAGCATTCAGATCCCTCTTTTGGGAAAAGAAAGGTCTACTAGCTGCTTGTTGACAGCTTTCTGTGCTTTCAGGAGAGAACATGCACTTTGTCCAAGCTTTTAGCACAGGATTGTGTTTGTTTTTAAATCTCACAGGACATTCCCTATTCGTGGATTCCAGATTTATGATGGGCCTGTCAGGATGGCAAAATGCACTTTCAAGAAGTTTACCCCAACTGCTGACCGATACTCAAGTGCCATCGGCTTCTTCATGAAAAACTCCTGGCAGATAAGCCCCCAGAATAATGTGTCACAAATCCTGATGGAGAAGAGCGTAAGTAAAACAGGAATGCATGCTGCTAGATGAGGAGTTTTTCAAAGTATTTAGAAGTGGTGAGAGATTTATCCAAGAGTAGGAATTTCCAGGCTGTGGTGCATGTTACATTAGAGAATACCATCACTTCATTTTACATGAAATTTCTTTTGATGATGGTTATTTACAATCCATTAACATTTGAAAAATATCAATATTAATTAAATTAATTAAAAATATATTAATATATATTGATATATAATATCAATATTATACCTGGGCAAATGCACACAGCAAAATCTTTGGTAGACAAGTTTTCACCTTGCAAACAGAGCAGCCGGAACACCATTCTCTGCAGCGTTGCCAGCTAATATGTTGCACGGACCTTGTGAGAACCTGGCCTCAGAGTCTGAGAGGGACGCAGTGAGGTATCAGGAGGCAGCAAGCTGCAGTACAGTTCTTACAATGAAAGAAGCAAATGCAATTAGAAGCAAAACCATGGTCTGTTTCCTGGGGTTAGCAGTGAAATTCCTGTTGAGAACAACAGGGACTTTCCTTGAGCAGCGAGAGCAGAATAGGGCTCTGTATTTGTGTCTTGGCAGCAGCCATAAGATGCTGAGCAATTCCAGTCCTTGTTCTAGATTCCTGCAGGGATCATGGCTCTGAACACTTGGCTTGGGAAATGATAAATTCCACCTGGCTCACTCCCAGGGATCATAACCTCTCCTTACATTCTCTTCAAACAAGATCCATGCTTGTTAGGATGTCCGTGAACTGTAGTAACTTTGGGCTGAGGTTTGGCTTATCTTGAGGAAAATTTCCATTGCTCTGAGATTGACCAATATCACTACTCTGGCAAGCAGCCATTTTGTCTGTCCCCTCTCTGGTACACTTTAGCTTAACAACAAGAGGGTTTTTCATGGAATGGTGATGCTGACTGCAGTCACTTGACTGCTCCTTTAAAGGGCAGATCCTGTATGTTTTTGGTAAAGAGGTCTCAGTAATTTTGGATACTTCAGGGCGATTTGGAGCAGTAAAAAGAGCTAATTTGCTGTACTTCCTTATGTCTTCCATGGGGAAATGGTTATAAGATGATCATGGCAAACATGAATGAGAAAATCGTTCTGGAACAGGGATGAGGAACTTAAAGAAAAAATGTATAATGAAAAAGTTTTTTCAGTGGAAGAAATTGGAACTTTTCCTTCAGTAATGGCTGTAAGACTATCCAGTGGAATGGCATCAGACAGATAATATCTGTGCACATCAGCAGAGGTGATGGTTACTTACTGAATGCCTGAAAATGCAGATCTTTAATACTGTTGTGCCATTTGAGGCCAATGTCCTGGCACTTTTTCTCTAAGGGGTAGCTCAATACTGCTATGCCTTTGAGGTTTTCAAGGTAACAATGACCAGAAGACTTACTAACTACTTCTGTAAAACAAATTAAAATAATACAGTGTCAACCTGTTACCAAAAAAAATGCTAATGACATTATTATGTATGTACATTTCCAAGAAAAGTCCATTTCTCAAGTTGGTATTTGGCCAGTTTCAAAACCATTTATGTTTGTAACCACCTGCCTCCCAATGGTTTTCACTTTGATTCTATTTTATCTGGATTGAACCCAGATGTGCTAAATCTGATTTCAGACTTGAAAGATAGTTTACTGTTTTGTTGTTAATTACTACATGGGGCAATATGTCTTTGACCAGTTGAGATACAACCTGTAAACTGTTTTAATTAATTTTCCATCTCCAGGCTTCATTTTATTGCTTTTTCAAGGGTAGCTAAACACTAATTCCCTAAAGGACAATCATTTTACAGCTGATTTTTAAGAATAAATTAAACATTACTGCAAGTTGTACCATGATGATAAGACTATTAGTCATGCTGAAAGAGTAATTGTCTAATTAATCAGACTAATCAGCTGGTTGGTTAGACCACAAAGTAATAAAGCTCGTCAGGTCTTGTTTCGTTCCAGCATAAAAATAAACTCTCAGGTAGAACAGAAGACTGAAACATTATGCTCCACATAAATTATTCTACCTGTCATTTTCGTTGGCAAACTCTCATATATAAAGATTTCTGTACTTTTTTAAAATAATGATGGACTGCTGAAAAAAAAAAGGGTGCTTTAAAAAAAGTTATTTCAACGCAGAGGAAGCAGTAATTGGTCTTAACCCAGCTGAGGGCTGGTCTAATGGTTGAAGTCTCCTGAAGGTCTGCTTACTGACAATCAGTGGGAGTTGGTGAGCTCAAGAAGACAGCCCCAGAGCAGAGCCATGCCCAAAGAGGACATTTGTGCAGCATTTCTTAAGAAGACCCAGCACAGAATCATAGCACCGTAGGGATTGGAAGGGGCCTCTGGAGATCATTAAGCCCAAACCTTACTAAAGCAGGATCCCTACAGTTGGTTGCACAGGAAAGTGTCCATGCAGGTTTTGAATATCTCCAGAGAAGGAGACTTCACAGCCTCTCTAAGCAGCCTGATTCACTGTTCTCTTTCTAGTCATAAAACATCTATCCGTTCATGCCTCTGCTGTGTTGCTGCACAGTTGTAGAGTGAGGTAAGAATCGAGAGGTTGTACGCAGCTGTGTTGGTTTTCTGCCTTTGGACAGGGTTAGCTTTACTAAGAAATGATGTACTTTAATAACCATCTGTCGTATAGCTGTCAGGCACCAGGCAGGTAATTCAAGTGGCCCTTGCACCATGTCACTCCTGAGTCGTTCACTTCTAATGAAAATTAGGTGTTTGAATATTAGTGTGGTAGCTAGAAGTGATCTGTTTCTGTGCTCCTGTGTTTCTGTGTCTCATTCCTAGCTCGTGAACATACTTGATAAGCTGAGTCTTCTTTCACATGTGCTCTTTAGCAGTAGCAGCAAACTCAGTGCACCTCCTGTCCCTCATTGTACAAAAGCAAGGTTGTCCTGAGATGCATGAAAGAAGAAAGTGATACTACTCATTAACATTTCCACACCATTTCTGACTTTCAGACTTTTAGAGGAGAATGTTAGAAATGAGATTAATGTCAGGACCAAAACAGACTCCCTCCCGGATGGGAGCAGTGGGGCTGTTAATCAGATGTAAGCCGTACAGGCTGTACCTTAGTTTATTTTGAAGTACAGCTGACTTTGTTCTCTTCCCCAGTGAAGTGCCCATTTTCAAATTCAGCCCCAAGACGTGCACTGTCACAAAGTGTTTATAGCAAAGCTTTGAGCTGCAGCACAGTGTTTGCATTTTGCTTTTTTATGAACTAAAAAGATTAAAAAAAAAAAAAAAAAAGGAAAAAAGGAAAAGCCCACACAAAAAAAACCTCCCCAGAACTTAGGACATCCTTCTTCTTTGCCAAATAGCCCTTTGGGTAAAAACTTCCTGCAGCACAGTAAGAAAAGATTTTAATACACTGAAAAATACACACTGAATTTCTGTGCGTTTGAGCCTTTTTAAAATGAGACTGCTTCAGGTGTCTAAGTATCAGTGTCATAAACAAACAAGGAGGTGACTAAAATATGGATTTAGGGCTTAATTTAGCTTTAATAAAGACTTTCTAGGGCAACGTAAGGCTCTTGTTGCTTCATTCTGCAAGTCGTTCTTGTTACAGCAGTCATTCTTTTTAAGCCAGTGGGACTTTCCGTCTAACTGAGAATCACAACGGCCCTCCAGTTCTCCTAAGATTTTTATTTATTATTGTGAAAATAAAGCCTTTAAACTCCTTGGTGAACTTGCAGCATAATCTTGCTGACCCTAATTCTTACTCTTGTGAACAGTCCAATTAAAATTGAGCAAAACGGAACAAATTATAGTCCTTTGGGCCAGCATGATCAAGTTGCTACTTACGCTATTTCAATATACGTTGCTTCAGGGTTCTTTCTGTGCAAACAACCTGGAATAATTATTGTCTTGATTTCCTCAGAAATTAATCATCACACAGTGCAATAATTTTCTCTGTAGGCATTAAAATATCCCATGCCTTTTTGGTGAACATCTGCAGCTTCCTTATTTTGTTGTGTTTGCATATCGGGACAGATTTTTTTTTTTAATCTACTGAAGAATTCTGTAAATAGAGCTATGCACAGTGATGATAATGCTCTTTCTTGTTATTTTTCTTGCCTAAAAAAATATTCCTCAGAGGATACATTAGGATATACACAAGCACCAATTCTGAGAATTGCTGTCAGTTCTATGCATTCTAAAAGTTTTTTTGGGGAAAAAAATATGAAAAAATACTTGATAGAATAACAGAAACGTTTGAGTTGGAAGGGACCTTTCAAGGCCATCTGTTCAAACTGCCCTGCACTGAACAGGGACAACTACAGCTGATCAGGTGCTCAGAGCCCCATCTATGCCTGACCTGGAGTGTTTGCGGGGACAGGGCACCCACCACCTCTCTGGGCAACGCCGTGTCACAGAATCAGAACAGCCATTGGAAATATGTGAGAAAATTCACCATAGTTTTTGTAGTTTTTGTTTCTTTGATTACAACCCGGGTCAAAGATGCTTACTTCTCTGTAAATTTCATAATCTTCCAGTGCTTCCCTTTCCTTTGAGTCATCCTCTTCTTTTTGACGCAACGCAATTTATTGCTGTGTGATTTCAAGGAATGAATGGTTTTGTGGGTACAATTCAAAGTCTAATTCTTACAAAAATGTTTCCTGCAATTGAAGCGTGAAAACCAATGTCGCCAGAAGTCTAAGTGGAATAGCCAAGCAAAATTCTTGCTCAAATGATAATGCTACCTAGTCTTAGATGTATCACTCTCTTGGCTGTTAAAACACTGCAAGTTCAAGCCCTTACGGTTTGTCTCCTTACTGTCTCCTGCTAGGTTGGACTGAAAGTGTTTTTTGGCAGAGCGGGCCAGTGGTTTGGAAACAATGATAATGACGGTGACAAAATGTCTGTCTTCCATGATCTGGATGGCTCCGTGACAGGATATTCCAACACCTTTGTAGGCAGAGCAGACAACTACCTGCTCCGTCATCCCGGCTGCGTCACCGTCCCCCGCTGGAATGGGGTGATGTGCACTGGTAGATATGCACAGGTAAGGAGGTGCTGCATGCAGTGTCACTGCGTGTGTTGGGTGGGAGTCCCCAAATGCTCTGTTTGAGGTGGTGGAGTGAAACCCATTGAACACTCAAAAAGATAACAGGAGAATAATACCTTGGGTATAGTTTTACTGTTTTGCTTTATCAGGAGTTGCTTTTAAAGTGTCTAGACACTGGATTTGTGTCCTCTGGTTTGCTATTGACTAGGTGGAAACAGGATTGAGCTCCTAAGAGACAGCCCCACTGAAGAAGGGTTTTTGTGCTTGGCACTTGTATTTTCCTCTGTGCCTCTAAGGAAATAATATTCCAGGCTCTGGCAACCTAACAGTTAAACTCAGAATTGTAAACAAGTAGGCATTTATATTTTTATGTCTATTAATACTTTCCCAACTATGGCACTCTACGTGGTGAGACTGTTTTTCCACCATAGAAAATTTCCTTGGCTAGGTTTAGGCAAGCGTAAACATTTGCTTCTCTGGGATCTGTTACCAGCATTTTTCATCTAATCAGCATCCAGCAGGATAAGTGAAGTTCACATTAACTTTATGGGTTTTGGGTAGGGAAATGTATGTGCGTGCAGTGCAGAAGAAATTGGTCCCTTGCAGCGGAGTTTGATTTAATGTGGAGGGCATATCTGATGGAAGATTTCAGCTTGACCTTGGTTCTCAGTATCTTTAGAAGTGGATGATTTGTTTGTGAGCTGAGTTCTGGGTGTTGTATTTCAGCTTAAAAGATTGGATCCAACTAAGGAGAAAGATGTTTTGCTTTGATCTTGGTAGTCCTATTACAAAATATGTTTTTCTTTTCCTCCCCTTGTAGCTCTGGTACACAAGAACCTTTATTCTTCCCTAGTGTAAGCAGGTGAAAATTTCCTTTCAGTTCAAGGAAACAGTGACATTACATTGCAGCTGAAATGGGCCCAAGATAGACTAGGGAAGGGCTACTTGGCATGGAAAAACAAGACCCAAGTCCTTCAGCTAACATTACATCCAAATCCTTCCTGAGCAAAATGCCTAGAGTTCAGTTAATTCCTTTCTGGTTCCTTCCATTTACTTTTCTGCTCTTCTTCTGGACAAAATTTGCCCAGAAAGGGGAAAACCCATTCCTCTGGCAGTGTTCCTAGCTCCACAAAATCCTGGAGACACACTTTTCTGAAGATGTTTTAGTCTGGCAACTTGGGCTGACATTCCCACCTGACTTCCCATGGCTAGTTCATGGCTCTTTCTGCACCGTGCATCTTCCTCAGGTGGTGTCTGGGAGCTTCCTGTAGTGGGAAGTCTAAGAAATGCCTTGTGCTTTGGCTTCAGCATTGCCTTGCTCTGCCGAAAAAGGGCTATGGGACCAGCTTAAGGTCACAAGATTTACACAGGCAGGAACTATCAGGCCTCTTTGTCCTTCCCTTTTGATCCTGAAGCCTGTAAGGTTGGTATTGTCCTAACAAGACAAACATTTTATTTTTAATGACTGCTAAAACACTCATGTAATATAAAGTGAGGCTCTAGGGAAGAGCATCAGATAGAAGGAGATCGACAAGGAAACTGCAAGACCTGGCAGCACCATAGCTTCTGGGGATTTCTGTGAGTCACTCAGTTTCTGTCAGAAGGGCATTAAGGTCCTTGGTATCCCATCAACCTGATTTACAACTGCAGGAGAGACTGATAATAAAAGAAAAATGTAAGGAGAGGTCCATCCCACAGTTATCTCCATGTAGGTGGGTGAGATTTCCAAATGCATTGACCTGGAGACATCTCAACACCTATGTTGCTTGTGGAAAATGTGAATGAGATTCCGAAACCATTTCTGTTTTCTACATGCATAGTAAAAGAAGTGCTTTAGCTCCCAGTGGGCAGTTGAAGCTGTGTGCTTACTGCTTGCTTGCAGAGCAACTCAGGACAGATTGTGAAACTTTTCTTTTTTTGGGACAGGTCCTTTTTTAAAATAGGCTGAGTTTTTTGGCAGTAGATGCTATTTTCCTTTAGTAGCTTAAAAAGATGTTAGATGGTTGTAAGACTGCTGCTTAGCAAAATTAGTGTCATTTTTGAGTTAACAAAATTAATTCTTTGCTACTTTTAAACATTTTAGGTAATTCTTTTGATTTTTTTTTTTTCTTTTAATCAGTTCATTCCAGCCAATCACTACCTTGCCATGGTCAGTTGAAATAGAAGTTGTTCCACTTCTATTAGCTCTGCTTTTGCAGTGTATGCAATTACGGTGACCATGCACCTGTAAGTCATGTGTGTTCAGCTGGTAGTGGGTTTGGCAATGACAATTCTACAACTAAAGCAAACCAGAGATGCAGTAGATAGCAATGGTACTTTTCCATGCCCAGACAAAACTATACAATCCCAATGTGTGGTGTTTGAGGAGCATCACACAGACTGGGAAGAAGGAAATCTTGCAAACTATTTTTCAGCTAATGCCCTCCAGATTTGGATGGAGGTCCAGTTTTGATCTCCGATATACAGCAGTGGAAAATAAAGATAGTTTTGCTGATGTCAGCAAAGCTGCTGTTATTTCTAGGGCTAAAATTGGTCCTGACATGTATAATAGGAAGAAAAAATACTACTTCTTCATGAAATAATTTTGGAGTCTTCACTTAGAAGTTCATAGAGAAAAATTGTTCCCCAGAGGAATGATCCTTTTCTGAACAACTGAAGAACTAGAAGAGTAGATGTGTTTCAAGTTTCTCATTTTAAAGACATTTTACCCCAGTTTTACAACTGACAGCACAGCAGGACAAAAGCAGTGTCAAAGAAACCAAAACACCACCAAACTTTCTCTCAGCAATGAAGATTTTCTGTTCCACTGCTTTGCATTTTGCTTATCTTCTTGCTGGCTATCCAGTTGAATAGCAGATCCCCATGAATTTTAAAGGAACTTATCTTCTCAGTTTCACAGTCTACTTGGGAAAACTGCCATGTAAGCACAGGGAAATCTGACAAATCTTTTTAGCGTGAAATGTTAAGAAGCTAAAATGACACTATGTCCATTAAACCATTCAGACAAGTAGCACGATCCCATTTTATAATGTTTAACTAGCTCTGCTTCTCCTACTCCATTAGCTTGTAATTGCTCCTCCTCCTCTTCCTCGTTCTCCTGCCCAGAGGAGGGGATAAATGGGAAATGTGGGGTGCTACTTTCTGTGTACCTGTGAGTATAAGGAGGACTAAACCAACAAGACTGTGATTGGAGAGCTGTGCAGGAGGCATCTCAGCTATTGTTGCATTTAATTGGGTAGCAAGTGCACTGCAGATGCCACCTTAATGTTCTGTGTTTGTTGGATACAAATATTTGAAGGAAATAACATCACAACATCAGTTTACAGAGATAGGACAGAAATGGTTGTGTCTTATCCAGAAAGACACAAGTGAGATATTACTTTGCACTTTCAGTGTTCATTCCCACTGTTCTTTATCACAAAATGCTGTTCTGATTGAAAGTGATTAATACATTCATGAGATTTCAGGTCTGAAGGGACCTTTCTGACCACCTACCCTGACCCTAGAACTACCCCATCAGGCTGGGGACAAATGGGATCGAAATGTGGGTTATTGCACTGCACTTAATCGACTTCACAATTGTGGTTTTAATGTGAAGGGAAAATAGGTTTTCCTCCTTGGTTTCATAGATAAAAAAAGTCTTTTATCAGACTGTAAAAAAACCCCCCACAAATTACTCTTCCTCAATCCATGAAGAGTGAGCAAATGGGCTGCTGCTCAGATATTGTTTGGAGCAAACTGAACCATGGTTTCAGCCATCAAGAAAATCTAGTGTTTAATATGGTTCTGGGATCAACTTCAATCTCCAAGGATCTGTGTGGATTCCACTTCATCACTGAAGTGTCACAGGCAGGGTTGCACTGGAGTGAAAGGAGGAATGGACTGAATATCCAAGGAACATCCATTACCACTTCCACATTGTTTTTTTACACGAATCCCAATTTTTTTCACTCAAGCATTCAGCATGAAGATGCTTAGTACAGGGGTGGAGGATGGCTAAGCTGAAATGACCCATGTTTTGGAGGTGCTGTGGAGCATAAAACACAATGCCAGGAGCAGGTACAAGTGCAAAGGTTCTTCTGAACGTAACAATGGACCAAGGAACTGAATTAGCAACCAGAAAACTTGCAGCTTTAATTAAACACTTTCTTAAATTTCTTAAGACATTTCCTGTTTAAATTCAGTCACAAATGTATTTCTTCAGGTTAAATAACACTCATGCTGGACGCATCACCTCTGTTTTCTGTCAGATGAATTTTGCAGTGGCTAAGGCATTATGTTCCAAGGAGGAAGTAATGGGAATCTGTCACTCGTCATGCTGTGACATGCTGTGAATAGAAGACAAACCAAATGGCATGAGAATATTTGTTTCTTCATTGCGCTTTGCAGTCAGCAAAGCAATTCCTATTGTATTTTAAGGATGTCTTATCATTAGTATTACAATACACTTCTAATGGATCCTATATATAAACTAGTGGAAGACAATATGTTTTGCAGAGCTTTTAATCTGTGTAGACAAGAAAAGGAATAAGAAGCTGATATGGAGATAGGAGAGGTCAGGCTCGCAAAGTCTTGTGTTGAGAGGAGAATATCCTGACGGACCTTGTGTCACCCTCTCCTAGTTTTGCCTGCAGTATTAAAATCTGCTGGAAGACTGAAATTGAGTTTAAAAATAATTGTGCTGAATGTGCTCGTGTATTATTAGAAGACTTTCTTATTTTTGATGCAAATAGCATTATTCTACATTATAGAAGAGTAGAGGAAGAAGGATTACAGTTGTTCTCAGCTGTTGTCAGTGCACTTGGAACCTTTCAGGGAGTGTGACAAGCTGTGTACTACATCACACACAGTGCTGAAACCAATTTGTATGTCAAGCTGTGTGTCCTCCTTCTGTGCTAGTATTTCACACAGGGGGAAGCAGGTGAACATCATGCATTGAACCTTAAAGAGAATGTCTGCCACACGAATTGGCCTTCATTTGAATCAAAGAAGAACAGAAAAAGCGTAGGTGTTGAAAACAAAGGGCATCTGTTGGTCCCCAAACAGAAGAGCTCTAGTTGTAGCATGTACAATGTTGCATTTGGTCTGTATGACCACAGAATCGAGAAGTTGAATTTTAGCCCCCCAAATTTAAGCTTTTTCTGCTTCTTGAAGATGAAGGTGTGGATTCCATTTGGTAACTGGACCTGATTCAAACCAGGAGGAAGCTGCTTAAGACTTTTCTGTATTTTCAATGGAATAAGACTGTTTTTAAAGTGCAGTGATTCGAATTCATAAGAAACAGTCACTTTGTGATATTTCATTGATCAACCTTCTCCCTTGAGAATCTGAACAGTTAACATTTCCATGGTGTTGTACAATTCATATCTCACTTCACGGTGTCCCCTCAAACAGCTGCAGATGCTATTTCTGTTTTACCTTTTCATTTGAACTGGAAATGTTTCAGTCATTTTCCGACTGTTCTGCGCTCTTCGTTGGCAAAACCATTTACAGGCAACAGTGATCAAATGCACATGTTACAGCTGAGCCTGGCTATTTTAATGGATGTGTTTGTCATTTTCCTTTTACCCTCAGCTTTATATTCAGGCCAGGCGCCCTGAGAATCTGACCTTATCCATTGCCAGAGCAGCATACCACTCCCACCCCTTGCAGTTGCAAGGCGTGAACAGAGGAGCGCCGTACCAGCAATACCAGCCGGTCGTCATGCTGGAGCAGGCTTACATCATCCAGTGGGATGGCAGAGCGCCTGAGGATATCATCCTGTACCCAATCAACTTCAACAGGTACTGCCCTATGTTGTTAGAAAACGTTCTGTTTTAAAAGTTCTGGTGTTATGCGATTTTCCTGGGTTCTTTGCAACTGACCCTTCGAATGTTTTAGCAATTTGTGAGAGCACCGAATTGAGGTGTTAATGACTGGCACTTACCAATGTAAAGAATTGCCTCTGCTTTTTCGTTATTCCAACACTTTTGATGTACAGAGCTGTTTCTCTTTCCAGTAAGTTTTGAAACAGAATCCAAGTAAGTCCTGGCCTGCTGTCCCTGAAATCCCTCCAGAAGAGCCCTGGCTCTTGTTCGTTTGTTTGTACTAGTTGCACATAATTTATTTCCCATATATATAAAATGCAGAAGTCATCACAGAAGTCCATCAGAATGTGCACAGAGCATTGCATCTTCTGTAATCTAAATAGCACTGCAATCACTGTTTCTTTCTTGATAGCATTTTAAAACTTTAGGATTCAGTACAACAAAATTGTAGGCTGTGCTCTATTTATTTTCCATGTTTCTTCCATCTCATCTAGTGTTCCGTAAAAGCAAGGCACAGCCAATTTAGACCTGCCTTTTCCCCTTGCAATCTATTTCATTTTATATAATTTCTTTCATGGTTTCCAGTCGTGGTTCAGGACCAGCGTACCTCTCACTTTAGTGAAATTACTTGTGTTTTGCACTGGTATAACTTCTAGGAGAATCCTCTAATCCATTTGGTTTAACTGTGATGTATGTTGCCATGGCTGGGAAGAACTGCTGCAAGAGATGAGAACCACACCAAAAAATTCTCTGGCCATTGTCTTGGGCTCTGCAGTTTCCGTGGCTCCTCAGTTTACTGATAACAAGGCAGTACAGGAAAAGGGCCACATTATACATGACTGCAAGCAACCAAGCCACATGAAGGCTCATATTTGCAAAGTAGACATTAAATAATTGACATAGAAAAAGTCAGATGCACAGAGGACATGGAGAAACATGTACCATTGGTAAATGGGGAGGATTTCCAAGTCTGTCCCATATTATCCACCAAACCCTACACCTGTTGTCTGCTTCTTGAGCAGGGTGTCACTGCCATAGTTTTAGTTTAGGAAAGTTTTGGTAAAAGCTTGAAAAAATGTGAACATTGGAGCTCAAGAAATTTGGGGAAAACCCTATTTGTATTTCCAGTCATGAAGCCTCATTTCCAAAGCCTCACATCCAAAGACAATGTTCCCTCTTTGTATATCCCCACTTTTGGTAAGTGATGTGTAATGGGTCCTCTTTGGATTTAAAGATTAAATGGCTGTAGGATCATGACCAAGTCCCTGGACAATCACTGCTTGGACATTCCTGTCACAGAGGGATGACTAGAACTAAAACACTCTTTTCTGTGTTAATGTAACTTCATGCATTTTAAGGAAGTGCAAAACCCATTAGTCACTCATGGATAAGCTGGTTTGTAATTATTATCTGTCTTTAAATAATTAGCTATTTCCTTGCAATTAAGAGTTAAGCCTTCTGCATCAATATACAATGGTTACCCAATCACTATGCCAGTTAGTACATGCCAAAGCTTTGGCAAGTACTTGGTCTTCAATCACAAATTCAAATCTTAAGGCAGCACTGTGTGTTTGATAGAACTCAGCTTTAAGCTTAGCCCTTGTTCAAGCAGCAACTTACCTAACTTTTACTATTGATAACCACAATGTGTTTGTGGTTCTCTTTGTCTTGTGTGAAACCAATTAAGTTATTTGAACGGGGCAAAGGTTTGTAGACTTTTCTGATTCAGAAACAGCTGGCAAGGTGTGTGCTTTGAAAAACTAAAGGAGGGAAATATATCATAATAAGGAAAAAAATGTAATTTTACTTTCTAATTTTACTTAATTCCACTACGAGATACTGACTTAATAGATAGGAATTAGAAGAGAGCACTGACCATGGTGAAGGGATTAGAAAACAAGTGTTATGAGGGGTAACTCACTGGGTAGTAGGAGTAGTAACTGGGGCTATTTATTCCAGAACAGAGAAGGCTGAGGGAGAACATCACTGCTCCCTACAGCTTCCTGAAAAGAGGACAACTCCTGCAGTGAGGAGGTGTCAGGCTCTTTTTTCAGATGACATAAGATAGGATGCAAAGAAATGGCCTCAAGTTGCTCCAGGGGAGGTTTACATTGGATATCTGGAAGAATCCTCTTCATAGAGATGGTGGTTAGAGGTTGGAATAGGCTGCCCATGGAGGTGGTGGAGACACTACCTCCCTGAGGCTTAGTGGTGGATGTGGTTATGTTAGTTTGATGGTTAGTGATCTTACAGTTCTTTTCCAACCTAAATGTTGAGATGATTCTATGATTTAAAGCATCTTGCAAAGAAATAGTTGAGAATGAAATCATGTCACTACTGTGTGTCTTAAGGGTAATGGAACAGCAATGGTGAAATGTCCATACTTCATGCAACAACATAGGCAGAAGTCATTCCCATGGAAGCAAGTGAAGTAAAAAACAAGGTTTAGGAGCTTGAAGGAAATCAAATGCTTACTTAAGCAGTTCCGAGTATGACATTTGTTAAAAAGTGTTTCTAATCATTTTTTGAAAGGAAGAAATCTCAAATTGTGAAGCAGAGTAATCAGAGGCAGAAAATCCAGAAAAAGAGGGAAATTTTTTGCCTGTTTCAAATGGCTCTTTGCTGACTGTTCTTTTGCATTCTAAAATACTGAATAATCTGCCAAAAATGAGCTCTTAACATAGTTATATCCGTGGAAAACATATGTGATGCAAAAGAAAATATGTTTGAGGAATTTTACTAGTGAAACTTTGCAATCATTAATTTCAGACATAGCTTTACCAAACAACCTAACTATTTTTAGACTTGTCATTGTAAAATGATGGATAGGTACATCCAGGATGCTGCCTTCACAGCTGGATAGCCCTCATGCTTCTGGAAGGACTTTCTGTGCAGGCTGAAGGAAGGTCAGAGGGGAAATAAGGAATTTGACAGGAAGATGTGTACCAGGATTTGGACCTCTTTGGAGGTCAGGCATGCGGCTGATGTTGGATATTTGTGCCATTAACATTTTCAGTGTTTCTGAAGTGCTGTAAAAAGAGCTGATGAAAGCAATTCCAGTTTAAATGTTTACTAAAAGACTGGAACACCAAGATTCCTGGTGTGGGCAGGAGGTAGGGATGCACTCACAAGGTTGAGCTGAAAGTGGCAGTGCTGCTTTCTGCACCTGTGTGTCCAACCTGGGGAGTCCAGGAACTGCTCAACTATTTGCTCAGTGAAGGAGGACAACTTCTTTCTGCAGTGGCACGTGTTGGGTTGCTGCAGTACATGTGTCTTCTGTGCACGGATTCAAGACATGTTTAGAGTACTTGTAGATTTTCAAGCACAAAGTGTGAGAGCTTCATGAACAGTGGCCTCAAACTTCTCCTTCATGAGTTTCATCTTCTTTCAGGAGCAATACCCACCTCCTCAGAGCTGCTTTTGTGTTTTCTCTGTTCTTGTGCTTCATAGAAAGATGGGAACCAGCTGTTGAGTTGAGGGCTGTGCTCAAAACTGCTGTCTATTTCTAGAAGCACAAAGGCCCGCAGAGAGCATCAGGATTGTTAAGAGAGGAGGGTGAGGCTGGTATGGCAGGAGGAGCGCCTGGAGAACATTATTTGCTTGCAAGTAAGTGCCTCCTTTCAGGTGCTGGAAAACAGTAAGAGGACTGGCTCTTCATAGGGTAGGAAAAGTCACAAACAAAGTCCTCCATTTAATGACACAGGCTTTGTGTGTGTGTGCAAATTCTCCAATCAAAGAAGAGGCTAAAGCAAATACTATTATCAAAGGCACATTGCTGTTCGATAAATCAGCCAGGCTTATTTGTGTTATCAGCTAATCTAAAGATAAGAATTAAATCTCTCCAAAGCCCATATGTGCAGTATAGTGTAATGAGTTGTGTTGTTTAAGCAGGATGAAAAGTATAGGCAATTAAATTAAACATTCCTTGTTTTTTATGAGCACAGGCAAATATCTCTATACTTGGTCTGCTAAGACTCAGAAGGAAGAGTTTTTCCTTATTAGGGCTCTCTGCTGTGATTTGACATTTCAGGAAGATGTGAGCAGGTACAAAGGAGGTATCACTTTTTTATAGGTGAACTGCAACAGTGCTGCAAGCAGGGTTAGGGTTAGTACAGGGCTGCCCAGCTGCCCTAGCCAATGCTGGCCCCAGGGAAAAGTTCAAGGAGCTTTCCCCATGTCGCCTTTACCAGCACCCTCTCAGTGTCCCCTGGAGAGATACAATGAGTCTTGTAACACTCACATTTTGTGCCTTGTTGCAGGACTTGGATCCTTATGAGAGCTTTTCCTAAGATTTATTTGGCAGCAAAGAGCCAAGTCTCTTGTCAAGAGCAAATGAAAGAGCAGATGTCCATGTGTGTGCTTGGGCACATGTCCAGCCTTTCCCTTGCTGTGGTATTTGTGCAGGGATGACACAGGTGCATGGTGATATCCCTGTGTTTGCTAGGCTGACATTCTGCACTATGGCTTGTTATCGTGTTCACAAGCAAATAATCTAATTATCCAAAAATTCAAGAGGCTGGAATGAGCTTGTGTCTAAATTTTGGATTAAAAAGCGTGGGGACCTGGGGCTCTGCGTGATGTGTGGTTTCCAAGATGCTGTCATCCATTCAAAGGTGGAGGTTTCACTGCAGGCAGACAACTTACACAGCCCATGTCTGCACTGAAACTCCAGGGGACTGGTTATATTTGTCTTTTTTCAGGGCTGTGTAGATGGGTGTTTTCCCTATGGTTTCTTATTCATTGCCAGTCTGATTCATACTTTCAGCTACTTGTCATTTTTGTGATTAAATTCTTTAGCGATGATAGAGTTTTTTAGGAAAACAAAGATAATGAGACAAGGCTAGAACATACTTGCTTCAGATTTGCCCAGTTCATGGATATTTCCTAAACTGTTCCTTTTTCAGATTAGTTCCAAATGTGCTTTTCCTTGTGATTTGCAGATTGACAAGTGGATAGGAAGATGAAATTAGTATTTCAAAGTGCGGCTAAAAATTTAAGGCTGTGACTACTTGTTACTTGTACGTAACATGAGTGCCGACCTCAATCTCCCAGATCCAGATGTATTATAAGTAACACCAGCACTATTTCCAATAATAATAAGTAAAGTGCTGCTTGGGTTTCAGAGCTTGTTCCTGATAACATCTGTAATTCAGAGTTAATCATCCACACAACGCAGAAATCAGTTGAATTCCCTTCTGTCGGTTTCAATCGCTTAAATTACCCACAGGCCAACAAGTGGGTGAAAGCCTTTAGACATTTAAGGAAAAAACAACTAGAAAGAGGCTGAAACATTTGCCAGAACACTGGGTTGCAGATTGAACCATTTCAGTATGGCCAGGCCAAAATGGGTGCTGGCATTGCCACGTGTGAGTGATCCTAAAGCCCTGTCTTTGCCTCCTGTCAGCAGCCCTTGCTGTTTTCTGTTCTCTGTGTTTTTTTCTTGGACAGTATTAACAAGGAGAGCTGACAGTTTCAGTGAATGGACAAGAGCAGTCTAGCACTAACAAGTCCTCAGATGGCTGCAGCAAGCCAGGCTGCTGGTCCATGGGTATTTCCCAGTCCATTTTTCCCACCCATGATGCTGGTTTAGGAGGTGGTGTCCTGTATACGGATTTTGTGTCGAGGAGATTCAACTGGGTGCTGGGCAGGCTGTTGTGAGATTGAGAGGAAAAATATCAGTATCATGACTGAGATAAAGGAACACAGATCTTCTATTATTTGTTCTTGAGAAGGGTTGGAGACTGAGTGGTGGCTTTGCTGGTTTTGCCTTCTGAAGTTCAAAATTCATCCTGTGAGAGGCAAACATGCAGAAGCAGCCTGTGAGAATTTTTGCTTGGCTCCCATATTATGAACAGGAAAATTTTGAACTCCCATTTTTCTCAGCGCATGTAGAGCTGACCAAAATGTCAGAGGGTTTGTTTTAAATAGGAGTAATAACAGTTGTGGGAGGCTGAATCACTGGATGGAAGTCTCTTGTTTTTTCATGCCTGAGGAAAAAATAAGTAATTTTCAGTTGTACTCTATTGCATGCCCTCATTGGCTTACACCAGATTGTCATCAGTGAGATCAGGATTTGGACTGTGCACGTCCATGGTCATCAGTTACGTGACACACCATGCCAATAGACATGGTGGAGCCGTTCTTCAGAATAACTGAGGGGTTCCCTGAGCCAAAATACAGCCAGCAATGATGTACAGCATAACCTCCAACACCAGCACTAGATCCTACCCATATGCTCAGTATTGATACTTCATCTGACACAGTCACAGGACATGGTCACCAGTGAACAAGTGTTCGTTTGTCCTCTCCCAGGCAGTGAGTGTTGCAGACATGTGCTCTTTCAATGTTTACTGCAGCCAAATCTCATCTCAAACTTGTGTGACTCACATTCCACCACTCTCAGAAGTCTCCCCTCCTTTGCCTGTTCAATCTTGTTTCCCTGAGTGGGAGTTTGGGATTTAATTATGGGGGCTGTTCTGAGGTTGTAACAGAGGTATGTATGTGCGTACATGGAGATCTGTATTGACCATGCGTCCAAGAACAGGAAACCTCTTGCCTGCTGTTTTCCCTCATCCTTTTTTGCTTTCACTTATCCCAAAAACCTGCCCAATGCCAGAGCACACAGATACTTTTTAGCACTTTGCCCCATGTTTCGAAAGAGCCAGAACTGCAAAACGGCATAATTCAGGTGAAAAGAAAATGGCTTCTCGGGTCAGTTCTACCCAGCCATTTCCAAAAGGAAGTAAACAGGATAGACACATTCGTAAACTCACATGAAATGTGCTGTGGGGATCATTGAAGGACAGTAACAGAGGGGCAGAAGTGCTGTGTTTCATAGATCTTGGTGTAAGCTCGGAAACCTTCCAAGTAGCATCTGAAACTGTTAGAACTTGCTAATGATGCTGTGCTATTGCATATTTAGCTTTCCCCTTTTAAAGGTCTTTTGTGTGGGGTTGGTTTTTTGGTTTTTTGTTTTGTTTTGTTTTGTGAAAACAACAGGAAAACACTGACTTGATTAAAAACAGGAATGAAAAAAAAAAATACTGTTCCTTGCTTTTAAAATGAACTGAACTTTATCACTAAAAAATTATGAACATGCTTACATAGTTTTGTGATGAAAGCATCCTAAATATCTCAAGTTAGTTTCCTACACATGTCTATCTGCCTTTCATTTATACCAATAGCTAATTTCAAAGTCAGACCCTCCATCTGAGTGTATTTTTGTTTTTCTTGCAAGATTCACATAAGAATGTAAGTAGAAGAAAAGTCCAATGCATTGCTACATCAGACAGCATTTTCTGTATCAGTAGTATGACTTCTGTCCCTCAAATTTTAAATGACTTCTTTCTGCTGATCTTTGTGCATGTGATGGGAAATGTCCTTTCCCAAACAGGCATTTCTTCTTGCTAGTGCAGAGCGTGTCCTCAGGACACCTGCAAGGATCCCAGCTGATAAGAAGGCAACCCCTGCAGCAGAACAAGGGCTTCTGCCCTACAGGATATTACTAGCTCAAATGTTTCTGATTCTGCCTGCCAATCTTCACCTCAAAGTAGCAGTGAGAAAATACGACAGAATGGAGAGTTTGAAGCAGAGAAATAAAGGAGGAGTCATAATTCATTGACCACCCTGAAAGAAAGACAGGCTTCCTGCACTGGAGACCCAGCCAGGAGGTCTTTGTGGCCAGTGCTGTGGCTGAGGGAGGCACATGCACATTTGCTTTCCTTTGAGTGCAATGTCCAAGACATCTCATGCCTGACTGCCTCTTCTAGCCTGAGGTTGCATTTCTCATTCACTTTTGGCAATGGAGAAAAAGACATTTCACCCATGTCCTGAGGGCGTCCCACAGCAATACTCTGTGCTTTGCTTTTGTTGTGCACAGCTGTACAACCAGGCATTTGGGAGAGTTTACAGCAGCTTCTGTACAAGCTGAAGAGCCAAAACCAAAGTAAAGAACTAAATAGGAAGCTGTTAAAATACCACGAAATTAAATTGAAAATAAACACCTTATTCTTTCCAACATTTACTTAAAGGATAACTTTAAATACCTTCCCTTCTCACATCTCTTCCCAAGACCTTTGTTGTGGGAATGTATTTATTTCCTTCTCTTCTTTCACAAACTCCCAGGTAGGTGCCTTCCATTTGATCTTCTCAATCGTGATACAGTTTATTTCAGAGTTTGGTTCAGCCTGCTCACGTGCAAAACAGGCTCTCATTGCACTCAGATTCCCAAGTACCCCAGTGACTCAAGACAGTCACAGCTGTGGTTTTTTCATCATTTTCTTTCCTTTTTTTCACCAACTCCAATTTCCTTCCCTGGTGCCTTTTCTGTTCCCTGGGGAGGTGGCAGTCAGCACAACATGGCACCAAGGCTGGTTCCCAACATCTGAAGGAGATGACAAGGCCATTTTTTTTGGTAGTGTCTTCAGGGGATGAAATGTGCTAATGCAATGCAAATTACCCTTATGAAACAGCCAAATGTCTTGGGACTCCATCCCAGAAATATCCCACTAACATGGCTCTGGTGCATTTCTTTCATTTCCTCTAGTCAAAGGCCAAATCATCTGAAAATATATCCATTTTCTAGCTGTCCTATGTTATGACACAGCTGGAGTTGGTTAAAATCTAGATGGCATAAGCTGATGGGTCTTTGTGTATGGCTTTGATTTATTATTCTAGAACAGCCTGTCCCTTCTTCAGTACTGTAGTTTTGTTCTGCTCTAACGAGAAAGCCAGAAAATGTCTGAAGCAGCTTTGCTATTATATAGTCCACATCTAATGCAAAGTAAAAGTCTAGGCATGCAGGCACCCAGATTTTGTTGTTTGCACTCCTCAGTGCTTTACAGACCAGGATGAGTGGCAGATCTTCTTAGCAGAGAAACTTTGCCTTCCTCAGCTTCACAGGGCCCTGAAAGGCAGCTGGTGATGGTGGTAACTGTCTGCCTTCAGGCCAAATTAGTATTTTCACATTTTAACCAGGAAGCCAGGTAATTACATTTACAGCCTTGGTGGTTTTGGAAATAGAAGGAAAGCAAACCACAGTAATTGGTCAGGTACCTGCATGCGGTGCACTGAGCCACTTCAGAGGCTGGAGAGGAAAAAAAATAATTACACAAATAGTCTTGTTATTCAGTTTTTCTTTTCAAGTGTAAACATCTTGTGACATTCTGCTTTTCCCAGTACTAGTGCACCCTGCAGTCAGGAAGGGTCTTTGGTTTTGGGAAAGACTGTAGCCATCAGCATCTGAACTGTGCTGTGACTGCATCTTTCTCCAAGCAGAAAGAAAAAAATGGAGTTTTGAGGCAGATTTTCTCTCCGTGAGGTGACAACGAAGGTCACAGCATAAAGAAAGCCATAGGGACAATTAGTTGCAAATATGCATGCTAACACTGTGGTGGTCAAGTGTTAAAAGACCATTTAACTTTACCTGTAGTTGTTTTAAACTGACACTGAAGAAAGAGCAGGGGAGAGGGAGATTTTAATGGAAAGCCTGATTATAAACTTTGCCCTAAAGTGGAGGAAGCAGATCTCTTCAGGCTGTGGCTCTGGTTCAAGTCAGAGATTACTTTCTGATTCCTAGACCAGTGCCCCTGGTGAAATGCTCAGTGCTGGTTCCCTCTCCTGCAGCAGCTCCAGATGAACTAAACTGAGCCCTGGCAGCCTCTGGAGTTGTGAGCAGGTATGTGACTGATTGTTCCTTGGTCCTATGAGCAAGGAAGTGAAACTCTCTTCTTTTATGCCATCCTGGCACCTGACTCAAAGTCCTTTGAGGTCAACTTGGGTCTCTGGATCAGACCTTTGTATAAACAGACGTTGTTTCCAGACAAAGGGGAAAAAAAAACCTGATTTTCTCTGGCACAGAGGATTTGGGTGTATTTTTTTCTGGTTAAAGGAGGAAGAAAACCTCAAAATACATTTATTTGTTTTCCCCTGAAGATTGTGCTCTTGGCTGGAGAGCATCTCTCCCGCGTTCAAGCCCTTAAGCAAATTTTCTCTCTTTCCTCCTTTTTATGACAGAGGAGACTGGCTGCACGTTGCCCTCTGCTATCCCAGGAACACCATCTTCCACGTGGTGAAAGATATCTACCAGCGACGGACAGGGATGGTGCACAGCATAAAGCATTACCTCATGGCTCCTTCCCGTGACAGTGTTCTCAATGGGACCGGCGAGCAGCTCTTCTACTTTGACAGAGCGTTGGGGTGAGCCCATGAGAGACCTCCAGTGAACAGGCAGCAAACCTCTGGGGTTCTTCTCATTCCGGTCCTGCTTCTTCCTTTCCCTGTCTCATAGTTAAAGTTCAGACTCATCCATCTTGCATGGTCCTTTCATTGATTTCAGGTCAAAGCAGAGGTATGGGACGGTATAACCTAGATTAGGCCTACTTCAGTCAAGCACCAAGCAGCAAGATAGATTGGGAAATTTCAACTTCTTCATACTCCCATGAGGAAAGGTTGACCATAGTGCATCTCTTATTTTGAAGGCAAGAAGAGAGTCCCAGAGGTCATGCACTGTCTTTAGAGGAATCCAGAACACCTTTACTTAAGTAAATATCTTACAAAACCATGTTTCCCTATTTGCTAAAACAGTTGGGAAGGAAAAAATTGCACAGTGGTGGTCTAACCATGATGTTTCACCTGACTAAGCAGCTACTTTAGAAATCAACCCACAAATGCCAAACTTGAAAATAAGATGTGATGTATTTATTGTTTCAACCATAACACATGAGCAATCAAATCCCAGAATGTTTTCCCTGCTAACCAGGTTTCTTGGTGATAGCCAGGTCTCTTTTATGATAGGAATTGTGAAATAACAGTTTTGTAGTCAATCCCCCTTTTCTTTTTTTTTCTTTTTTCTTCTTTTTTTTTTTCTTTCTTTCTTTTTTTTTTTTTTTTTTGAGAGGAGGGGTTAACTGCTGCCCAAATTTTTTTTTTTTTTTTAAAAAAAAAAAAAAAAAAAGGTTGTTTACTACTGAAAAGCAGGGGAAAATTGTTACATGTGTGGGTCTGTAGAGGCAGAACCATTGTCTGCCAGCAACCGTCTGGACCTGGTACGTGCATATTGATGGACATAACCCAGCTTAGTTCTGGCAGTATCAGCCTTTTCATTCTGTTTAATTCAGCAGTGCTATTTTTAGCCTCTCAGAGTACAAAAGTTAGGGGACTGGCTTTTTTCTTTTCCTGTTGTTGTTTTGTAGACTTTATTTCATAATGAGTGGGATGTTTCCCCTTCTTTTTTTAACCCCACATGCTGGATCCTTGGAGAGGAACCAAGCTTACTCATTCTTTCTTCCAGACAAATAGAAACAAATATTTAGTTTTTAAAGAAATAGAAAAAAAGCAAAAACAAAACAAGAAAACCTTTACAGCTCATGCATCTTTTTGATCCTGAAGCTTAGCTGAGCTGTTTATGTAATTTCCTCTGCCTGAATTGCAGAATGGACGCAATTGAAAACACACTTGAACAGCTAGGAAAAAATGAACTCCAAGGGCCAGAAGATCTGGCTGCCTTAGAAGTTTTGTCATGCATGCCTAGGGCTAAGCTGTGCCTGTAGGCCAGGGCCATGAGATGCAGGAGCCAAAGGGGACGATGCCAGTATTTCTAAGCAAGCCTGTTTCCTTCTGCACAAAACAGCATGAGCATCTAGCAGGATGCAGCTGCGCCTGGTGCTGGAGGTGATGCATACTCCACAGTGCTTGCCCAATGAAGGAAGTTGGCTTGGGTGTACGGGCTGAGAGTGCTGCAGGTCTCATCATGCTGGGTTGAGAGGGAGGCTCTACTTGTGTCCTTGCAGACCTGTTTTGAATGTACAAGTTGCAGGTGTTCTGTATTACACCACTCTAAGGGTTCTTCAGCGGTGTTGCAAAATGGGAGGGATGATAGAATTTAGCATGTAAAGACCCTCCCTCTATTCAGCTTTTCCCTTAAACACTTCATGACTCTGATCATTATGTTTGCTCTCATTTGTAGGTACCTATTTGTCCACCTGCAGGCCCACGAAGCTCGGCAAGGGCACAGTTACTGCTCCCAGCAAGGCTGTGAACGTATCAAAATCATGGCGCAGATGTACCCGGGGGGGTCCTGGAGCTGTGCCCCCAACCCCTTTTTGCAGAGGCCAGCTGCCCCGCAGCGCCCTGTGTCCCAGCACCAGGCAGTGCCATGCAGGGCTTGTGGGGCCCCACAGGTAAGAGCGCCCCTCCTACAGCACCTGAGGTCATGCAGCACGTATGCGTCAGTAGGGAACAGCCGCTTGTGAATCTGGCCAGCACTGTGTAACGTGTGGAGGGAAGGATTTTGCACTAAATTTCTGCAGTTTTCTGTACCAAGCTTCAAAGATAACCTCAAAGAAATCACCCAACTGGAAGCAGGTGAATGCACAGTCACAGCATCTTTCTTCCCACCCCCTTTTTTTTTTTCTTTTTCTTTCAAACAAGCATAAAAGAACACTTCAGAGAGCTCAGACTGGATTAGCTTTGAATTCCAAAGTGCAGTATTGCTGTTGAATTTCAGTCTGGGAAGTAATTCTGGTTAATAAGAATGATGGGAAAATCAGACCTAGGTTCTCTTTTCATTTACAATTCTGTAAATCCTGTAGTATTATTTCAGGCTCATACAAATCCGCACCTCGGTTATAATCAGGCAGGATATATGAAACTTATATTCAACTTCTTATTCAGAGGCAGAGTGACCATCAGAGGTCCCTACCAACCTCCACTGCCACAATTCTTTGGTAAATGTTGTCTTAACAGCAAGCACTTGTGAATCAGGGTCATAGTTTGAAAAACTATGTTCTTCAAGCTTTCCAACTGTGAGCATTGGTGCTTGGTGTCATTCTGCTGATGAAAACCAGTTAGCCTACCAGTTTTTTGAGGCTCTGTCTCCATGTAATTGCAGCTTGCTATCACCAGCACGCCCTCAGTCAAGTATGTAAGAATCCAGATCCAGTCCCTCAGCAAGGCAGACATACAGAACCACTTGACATCTGCATTCATTAAGGTATGTGCTTTGCTACATTTGAAATGGTGATTAAACAGGGAGAAACTTTATCTCCAAGGTAAGTTATTGCAAAACCTTGCTGAACTTAGGCAGAAGGAAATGGGAAGTTCCCCTGGAAGACAGGAGTGCATTGTTCTCCTTTACAATTAGCTCCATTCTAATCACTGGGAGTTCGTATTCTATTCAGATGAGGATTTGAGCCCTAAAGGGGAAAAAAGGCTTTTTATCACCTCAGAAGAAGAATTAACACCACCACTCTAATATAGAGGATGTGCGGAGAAAAGCACATCAGAAAGCAGTGCTTACAAAGGATGAAGGGAAAAAAACAAGCTTGTTTTTCTGACTTTCTCTGGCACTGCTCTAAAGATAAAAATAACTGTATTTCACGTCTGAAGGAGTTGGAGCTGTCAGGTTATCCCTGCACATGCCTTACACCTCTGCTTGGATGGAGAAGTGTGACTGAAATCACATCAGCAAGGATGCTGCCCAGGTTCACATGCCGCGGAGTTATATTAAGTGCTGACAAATGCCTCTTCCTCGCTCTGCCTGACCCCCTGTTACATCTCTGAGAGCCTTTGTCTTGCCAAAAGCAGAGATTGTGGCACATCCTGGGAGCTGTAACCTGCAGAAGGAGCCCCTGCTGCAGGAAGCGAGGGGAGTAGGAGGCACGTGTGCTGAACTCCCTCGAGGCCCAGGGATGGCACTAGCAAAAATGAGTTTGTTTTTGAGATCTTGCTATATTGACATTCCCAGGGGAGCAAAAAAAAAAAATGTCCACGTGTAGCTTCTGTCCCACCACTGCTGTCTTAGCACTTCTCTCCTGCTCTTTGGTCAAATCTGCCATGCCAAGTGACAGTCATTTCACCCACATGAGAAGAATCTGTGTTAAGGCTGAACTAAGCATTTTACTCCCAGTATTTTTGGCTTCCCAAATGTATTTTTTTAACACACAAAATATGTCCATGACCTCATTTTTCATGTTTTGGTACCCCAATGGGCTTCCCAGGGCTACTCAGAACGAATGGCTTTTCCTCCTCCTTCCCTGATGGTCTATCAGTGATACCACTTCATCTGCACTAATTACATATGGAAAACTACAGGCTGTAAACAGCAGATATTTTCCTCGCTTGTAATGCCCTTTTTATGGAAAAATAGGAGCATAGCCTGAACCTCCACATCACTCACTGCCTGCCTCCATAAAACTTACTTCTGTGTTTTGTTGCAGATAAATGACACGACGCTCCTGTTTAGTAGCCCTGGGGTGTTCTTCGTGGTGCTAGATGCATGTTCAGGAGCAGTTGTGAGTAGGCGGCACTTTGACACAGTTGCTGGGGAAAATGTGACCGATTCAATAACTGATTATGTTCAAACATTAATAAAAGAGAGGTAAGCAAAGTGCTGAAAGCCCAGCTTGTGTAGAAGCCTGTGGCTGATAGACAAAGAAAGAAAAATGAGCTACTTTCATATCTGAACCTGTGCTCTGAAGGAATCTGGCAAAGACTGAATACGTACAAATCCTGAACATCACTCAGATAATAAGAGAAGGACTGTCTCTCTCTCAGGATTGCACAGATTAGAGCAGAAAGAGACAGATTTTCTAGAAAATTGTCAATTCCTTCTAAATGAACAATCCATTTTTCCAATATGGAGTAGATAAGGTCCTTGCAATGACATTTGCAGTCCTGTGTACACATCCCAAGGTCCAGCAGTTTCCTGGCAGTTGATGATTCAGTTTTCCATTTCTGAAATGGGTTGGTTTCTGTTTACCCTTAATGATTGTTTTTACCTCTTCTGACAGATGAAAATCATAGGTGTGCCAGATTTTCCAGTAGGACTTTGCTTTGGACGAGCCGATGAACAGACCTGCGTGCCTGTTACCTTCAGTGTGTCCTGGCAGTGGTCTGGATCATCTCTGTTTGTGTCTGTTCCACATTCCTTGTGGTTTTATGTGTCGCCACATAAACATGGAACAACAGAGATTTATAGATAAATTCTTGGCTGCTGGCAGAAGCAGGTCAAATAACCAGAAAACAGACTTTCAGTCCAAAGACATTTCTGAGCAGCTCATGACCAAAGATTAGAAGATTGCAGAGTTATTCCATCTTTACTTCTGCACACAAGTATGTACATGTATAAAACGTGCACAAAGTGACAAATATGCACGTGATGACTGTACATTTGTATTGATTTCCTTGCATGCTTTCGCAAGCTGGACATTCAGCTAAATGCAACCAGTTGTGCCTGTAATTCATTGCAGGTACAATTCACTGAGGACTTGAAAGCACATCTGTGAGAATTGCAGCCAGGCAAGCGCTTGACTTTAAAGCAGCTTTTCAGTGCATAGATGGCTAAAGAGTCTCAGAACTGTAAGCTTACATGTGACTGAAATCACAGGGATTTAAGTATGTTCTTAAAATTAAGCAATCAAGTCCTTTTCTTAATTGGTCTCGTAGATTCTTAACAAGGGTAATATTTTGCAGTCGTGCAGTAATTACTGTCCTTCTTTTCAGATCACTTGTTCTTGTGTGCTCTAGAGATATTGGAGACAAGGTGTGGAGCTCTGAAATGTCTGTTTTTACAAGGTTAGGTTCGGCAAAGCCTATTGTCTTCCACAGAGAAGGTAAATATTTTTTATTTTCTTGGATGAAAGAAAGGTGAAGCACCAGACTTGGGAAGTTTCTACTTACAGTTTTACCTTGAATTGCTGTAAAAAATCCATCAGTATCATTGGTCCAGAAAATTCAAGTCATTTTGGATCACAGATTTTTATACCCTTAGAGCATTCATTTAGAAATAGTTTCACTGTATTTGCAAAGAAATGAGAAAGAAAATAGGAAAATCATTGCAGATGACACTGGCCAGATCCTGATTGATGCTCTATTCCATTCCAAAGACTGTTCTCTTCACAGTAAGACGTTTGTAGGCACCTCCTCACTGCGGTGCCTTTAAGCAGCACTCGTTTCTGGCAGAACAGCTTTCAGCCTGAATTCTGTTTCTGATGGATTTGAGGGAACTGCTTGTGGAAGCTCAGTGTGCACATAGCTGCCAGCTACATACTGCCTTCATTGTGCTGGGTTTCCTATTAGAAAACGGGGCTGTTGAAGTCCAGGTTTGGACAAATGACTCAAGCAATGAGGAAATTAGGAAAATAACTAGCTAGCTTGAGTCAGATTCCACCTGCAACCTCTTAAGCAGAAATCAGATGCAGAATTGGTTGTATTTTCAGCTCCTTTTTTTGTTGTTGTTGTTGCTTTTGCTTTATTGAAATTTACTTTCAAAGCTTATTGCTGTGACTGTTCCAGGAAGAGAACAGCATACTCTTTACAGCAGAGACAGTACTTCACTTTGGTGCCTGTTTGATTCCTGAGAAGCTGTTTTATCTTTCATCCTTTCAAAGCAAAAAATTTGAGGTTTTCTTTTTTTTTTTTTTTGCTATTTCTTTGTCCTGGAACTTCATTGCTTCATTCCTTCATCAAAGCCCTGAATACTTTTGAAAGGAATGTCTTGATTAAAAAGGACTCTTTTTTGTTTACTTTGTCAAACTTAGTTCCCTGGCACACCTGCACTGCTCGCTTGGATGCAGCCATTCCAGGTCATTTTTGGGAGCTCGGGTCCTCTGCCTCTGCAGCACACAAAGGAGTACACAGGGCCACCACAAGTCCCCATCAAGGGCCGTTTCCTTGCTCTGCTGCTTCACTTGAGAAGTCAGGGTCATTGTGCTGATGGCTGACAGTGGGATTAAGCCGTGTTGGCTGATGCCGCGTTGCCCCTGTTTTACTTTTCTTAAGGGCAAGGGTGATCACCTGCACGCCTGCCCTAAGTTCCAGTCTGGGTAATTATGTTCAGATTCATGAGCTTTCTCCTGCTGATTCAGGTATGTGCACTATTCTACCTCACAGCTCCAAAAGCGACTGCATGCAGGGCTGTGTTCAGCCGCTGCTGTGGTCCGCTCTGGGGGGCTGTGGTTCAGGGCAGGCTGGAGTATTTCTCCCAAATACGTATTGCTGCTGCCAGGGATAATGCACAAAGCAATCCTCTTGACCCCAGTGGGATCAGGATTTAGGGTCTTGTTGCCTGGTTCTGCAAAACCTTATTTAAATTAGAAGTGTTTACGGGAATAGTCTTGATCCAACCATCTGCAAATAGCCTTGGGAGTCTTTGCAATGAAAAGCATAATATAAACACAAGACATTATTATTAAAATCAAAGAACACATAATGCCTTTGTACTTTGGGACAGCAGAGGACAAGAGCAGAGCTGACATGGGGAACAGTTTATGCATAACAGGAAGAAAGTGATGTAAACTAATAAAAGAAGGATTCAAAATGCCTAACCATTTTCATGTAGTCAAATATGAAAAAGTAGCAATGGTTAAAAAATAAAGAGTAGAACATCCCTCTAACTCACATCTGGGATCCCATCTTAGCTTATTGAAATACCAGCAGATCTGTGACGCAGTGAGGTTACAGCTTTGGAAGCCCTATTCCCTCTTTCATCATTCTTTTTGCTTTTTCAGTGTTCCATTATTTTAATCCAAGGGGGAAAAAAAAAAGACTAAGAAGTTCCAATGATGTTCATGCTGTATTGCTAATAAGTGAACGGATCCACCCAGGGGGTTACACTCACTGTGTCTGTTTTACAGGGAGTTTTGCTATGCTCGGCTATAAAGGACAAGCCAAGCCCTCCTGGATTAAAGTCCTAAATCACACTCGTTATCAGAAAACTGCTTCTCTACAGCATTATGTTCCCTTGAAGACGAAAGAGTATCAATGTTCAGATAATGCCTTTTCTCAGAACCACTCAGAGCACAACTCTGCAGGGGCTGCAGCACCCTGCAATTAGCATCGTTGGTGTAACCACAGCCAGGCAAGTCCAGCAGCTGTCACCAAATTGCTCTTGTCTTTATGGGATTGTATCAAACCGATGTTGTTCACTTGTATATTTTATAATTAATAAATGTATTCTCATCTTACTCGCTATGGTAGAGTTTTATTTTCCAAACAGTGCCCTACAGGGCGGATAGGAAAAGCCTGTGGACTGCACTTCCCAAGGAGGAGAAGTGTTTGAGCAATGTCTATGATTTGGTGTCAAACGGTAAGTTCTAAAGGCAAAACCCTGTTCTTCAGTGTCATAGGCAATGAAAATGAAACTTGGCATGGAAACTTTAGCAGCATCTAGCAGTGAAACAGATCTTCTATGGCATTTTAGGTGAGCTCGCAGACATCTGCTTGCATCAGTGGGTAAGCATGTGATCATCTTACAATAATATCTGCTAATCAACCTGAATATATATGGTGACAACAAGGAATTACAAATGTCTGTCTGTAGCTAATGACTGGTGAAATGCTATTTGCCCAGTTGATGCGAACATTTAATTAAACATGTGCTGTGCAGGGTAAAATCTTGCATTCCTCTTTCAATGACTGTATTGACTTTCTGCTCCCATGGAGTGTTGAACTGCTGGTATTAGCAGCTAAGATTCTTTGCTTTTTGAAATGAAAGGCAAAGAAAGAGCTATGTATGCAAACAGAGACAAACCGATGACTCACTGACTACAATTTAAGTACAAAAGTAGGATGAAATGATGGGATTCTCATTTTGCTTTGAAAGCAATGTTACCTGGTGACAGCAAGGAAGGAGAGGGCAAGTTCAGACTACCATGTCTTTGCCACGGAATTCTTTACAGGAGCTGCACAAGTTTACAAAACGTTCAAAACTGGAAAAAAAAAAAAAAAGTTGAAATTCTGACATGTAAATAAGGTAATTATGATGTTCCTTTGTTACTGTTTACTTGCTTCCTGTTAAGCCCACATCTAAAATCTTGGATTTTCTTTTTATGTTCAGAAATCACAAGCCAATCAATGACGTTGTTGGTCTTAAAATGTGATAATTCTCTATTTTCTTATACAGCAGAGTAAAAGAAAATGCATAGGTAGGGCTTGTTGGCTGGCTGCAGCTGTGTTGGATTACTTTGTTGATTGGTCACTGTGGTTTTGAGTGAGAAGATCCTAATGGGGGAAGGGGCAGCTCAGAGAAAAAGGCCAAGGATTGGTTTATTTGCATGGAGAAAACTTCATTTTTGCGTCATCCTCTTTTTGCAAACAAGACAAAAGAAGTAATGGGTGTTGGGGTCCTGACTAACAGAGAGAAATCTAAAGAAGTAGCTTTACTTTTACTGCTCAAATATGCAGGTGAGTGTGTACTTGCTGATGTTCCTTCATGTCTATAATGGATGGATCCGTGGCCGTAGATAAATGTGTAGCATCATAGATCTTTTCTCAACAGAGAGACATGGTTTTTTTTCCAGCTCTTCTACAAAACTATACTGCCCTTTCCCTCACTATTTAGTGCAGTGGGAACTTTGCATATCAAGGCTAGCCCTTCTGTCACTTTGGGGCTTATGGGAGCGTGGGGACTGTGCTTCACAGCTGAGGTGCCATCACACACCTCCCCACAGGCCCAAGGCTTGAAGGAAATAGACATCTGAAAGATCTGTGGGCAGAAGAGGAGACTGTGGCTCCATCTCTATGCCAGGAAGAAGAAGCAGGAGTTGGGTTCAGCCAGAGGAGAGGTTCTGGCTTGCTAGAAAGTGTGAAGAAGTCATTGATGCTGCTGAGGAAAGTAGGCTGGAGCAAACCCCTTGGGGAGCAATGGGAGCTGAGGCTCCTGGTGGAGACAAGTGGTATGAGAGCCCAAGCAGCTGGCACTGACCTTCCTTGGAGCTCTCTGAAGTCCTTTTGAACTATTAGTACCTAATTGTTATGATTTCTGAGGCCACGCAGGGGAAGAAAAGCAAGAGGTTTTTGGCTGTGAGCTTAAGCCCAACATTGGAACAACTACTTACAGAGTGAGGCTTTACTTTCTTGGAGATTTATTTGATAATCCCTGACAGGTCCAGAGCCTGGATCCCAATAAAACTTTGCAGAGCTCTAACCCCAGTCTGAGACTAAACAACTGGCAAAAGACAAGCCTGGTGAAGGAGAGGAATGTGCCTAAACTCCTGAGAAATCTCTCTTCCTCCTCCCACTTCAGAACGAGAGCAAATGGCGAATGTCCTGGAGGGGAAGGCGTGGAGCCATGGTGAGCCAGATGCAAACAGCAAGTACCACAAAAGCAATAAGAAAAATATTTACATCCTGATGGAGCTATTTGAATAGTTAAAAGCGGCTGCTTGAAGAGGATTCAGGATGCTGTGATCCTCATAAGCTACTGCACACGCTTTCCTTACCCTGAGAAGATCAAAAGTCTCAAAAGCCAGGAACGGTCCACAGAAGATGTTCCTCCATGGAGCCTTGGGACATTCAGGATGAAGTTTTCAAGGTCTGCTGCTAGCTTGGCGTGTACCAGAAGCCTGTGTGTGTGAAGCTGTAGGGTAAGTGTTGCGTGGCTATTTTGTTTGTGGAGAGCTGTCATATTCCTCTCTGAAACGTCCAGAGCAGGAAAGTCTCCATCTACATGCTGGAGTGCATGTGGACTACGAGTGCCCTGTAGCTAATGCAGGCACGTTCGGTACATCTAATGCATTCAGGACATACGCCTGTCCTGTTATTTCCAGAGCATTTTTGCAATGGGTACACTTTAGCTCCTTCTGAAAGCATTGTTTTGGCTGTACACCAAGAACTTTACCCAGTAAAGTTAGTGCATTCTGAGCCTCCGAAGCTAAGGCTCAGCTTCCCACCACCTGGATGGTCTGAAAACTTCGTGATGTGGATGAGGGTTCAGTGAAATGCTGAGCAATTTAAAAGGATGCAAGACTGGAAGTCAGTGAGGCTCTGAAGGGTGGAGCATTGTGAATTGCAAATGATTTTGCTTTAGCTAAGCCAAAAATTTCTTCCTTTCCTTTTCAAGGTCTGTGAGCCTGTGCAAAAGAGATCAATACTGAAAAAAAAAATATTTTTTTTATAATTAAAAAAACCACATAGGTTTTAAAAAATATAAATATATATACACACATATTTCTGCCTCAAAATAGTTTGCCAATATTGCAACAAATTTGCAAATGTCTGAGTTGTCTTTAATTTATTCATTGTAAAAACTCCCCCTAACTCCTGCTCCTCTTTCAGAAGCATCGTGAACATCAGGAATTTGAAGTGACACTTATGTATGGAAAATTTGAGCAGAACGATGTGGGATAAATTGATAAGAAAATGATTCATTGGGAAAAAAAGCAAGTTATGCTTTTGACTCAAGTATTGATTTCATTGAAAAGTAAGGTTTGTTGCTGCATTTCATCCTCCTGCACTTGCCAGCAAAAACAAGCAGCTAATGGCTGGATGGGAAGCACAAGATCAAGATGAAGGGCAGGAGTAGCTTTGCAGCTGTGCTGCCCTGGGAATGCATTTTCATTAGTTATCCCTAGAAATGAGTTTATTTGTGAGGCTGTCTGAAGGCTTTAGCTGTGCTTGTGGCTCATGTGTGAAGGCTCCCCTTGTACAGGAATGTCACTGTAGCAAGAGCTGGCATGTCCTCAGATTCGAAAGGCAAATGCACTCATAAAATCTGTCTTCCCAGCTGGGGTTAAAATGCAAAATTTCCTGATCAGGGTGAGAGGACAGCTGCTGCTGTGCAGTGTCAGCACGGAGGGAGCAGAGGCGCTAATTAAACAGCTCCTCCTTCTGAAGAATCAGCTGCCAAACTGAAGTTGGCATCTTTGCATTTAGATGAGGAAATATGCAGCAGCTCTTCAGACCTAGCCAATGAACCAGGAAAAGCTCAGCATCAGCTCACATTTCCTTTATTCTGGTTACAGCAGGCTGAGGGCCCAGGTCTGGCTGCCCAGAGCAGGAAGGAGAGAGTCTGCTGCCCACTGGGCTACTAGGTGACTTTGACAGCCAGGCTCACGTGAGCTTTCCTTACACTTCTCTGGGTATGGCTCCACATCCCTGCTTGGTATGTGGCCTCTCTTGTAGTAGTCAGGGTGCATGCAGATGTCTTGCTCCTATTTGATATCTTCTTTGGGGGACATTAGGGATCTGCTGTGTATCTCCCATCCTTGCTGTGTTTGTGTGGTTAATGTCCCTGCTGGACATACCAGGTAGGAGCCTCCTCTTTAGCAGATGCTGGTTTTAAAAAGCATCTTAAAATACCCTGTATCAGGAGTTACTTGCTTAAAATTCTGTTCAGAGGCTTGGCTGGTTGTCTCCTGGCCATGCAAGGTGCTGAGGCCACCCTGGAGGGCTCAGCTGTACCATCTGGGCACTGGAGTGTCCAGAGGACCCTACCACTAAGCCTGGAACAACCCAAATTCCTTGGATCATTTGTACTTTTTTACCCCCAGGGCTGTCTGCTCTGTGTTGCCTCCAGCATTAAAACTGCATGGAGTAATGTGGATGGGGATTCCTGCCTACACAGTGTGCTTTCTAGTACAGTATCGCTGCTGACACCTGCAGTAGCAGCCAGCTGGGGACTAACGGTTTCCTGTGTCTACTTTTAGCATTGTCTGCTGGTATTGTTCACTATTTGGAAAGATCCAGCAGCTGGGAATCATTTCAGAGCATCTGCCTTGCCAGATACAGGGATATGAGTCCCACTGGCCATTGCCAGGCAGCTTTTAATGGCCAGATGAAAGAGCTTTTCTCACCCAAGAGAGGTGTCACAGATGGTGTTTGAGAAACACTGGAGATGATAGACTGAGCAGGACGCTCACGTGGCCCGTAGGCTTTCAGAGTGCCCAAATCCGAGGGGAGATTTGTTGATGGAGTGGGTTACATCAGAGCTGAACTCAGCGACGTGGCGCCCGTTCAAGTGCGATGTAGTGCAGCCGCTGTGTTCCCACGTGGCTCTGAGAAGCGAGCTATGGAACCGGCTGGCTGGCAGCAGAGAGCTGCTCCTGAACCCTCTCCAGCAGGTGACATTAATGGAAAGAGTCACTACCCCTTCCTCCTCTCATAGTAAAATCAAACATGTCGCTGTTTGTGTCTGGGGAAGATGCTTAGCTGAGAGCTTTTGACGGAAAATTCCTGAGATGATTGTCCTCCAAACCACACTTTACTGACACCACGTTAGTCAGAGCTGAATCAGAGGAGTCAGCGCTCGCAACAGAAGCTGTTCTCCTTGGCCCTCTCAGCTCCCCAGCCTTTCCAACCTGAGTGCCAGTTAATACTAACACTGCAATGAACTTGGGCTCATGGAAAGCTGAATCAAACACCCTGCTGCAGCCACAAAATAAGCAGGGTGCTCTTTGAGCTGTAGCAGATCAGACAGTAGAAAAATATTGGAGCCTTGTGTACAACGGGTGCCTCCAAACATGACAAGAATTTTCAGTGTGTGATTGCTTGTTTTGCTCTCCCTTGATGAGGATGGATGTAATCAGGGAAGCAGCACGCTGGGAGCAAGTGGGGATATAAAAGCAACGGCCATCTTGCACAACCTGGTGGTAAGTACTGTGCCATTCTTGGCTTTCTAAAAAGTGAAGTCTGTCAGATTTGTTATTTTCCTACAAGTTTGCTACAGGTTGCTGTTGTGCACAGTGAGGTCTATTGCCCTCTTCTAGCAGAGACGCTCCTAAGGGCATGCAGTTTTTAATGGGCCAGGGCCAAGCCATTTCTTTACTTCCTACAAAGCAACAGGCAAGCAGATGCATGCCATCACTGTCAAAAATACAGTCTCTTTTTAATTTCTGTGAATATCATCTGATTTTTATGACCCGGAGCTTACCAGAGGGTAACTGGCTTTGTGCAGCTGCGCCTGCACCATAAGGACCGCTGTTTGTCTGCAATATCCATCCGACCCGTCGTTCAGCTTTCCTCTGTCGTTAAAGCAGAATTTAGTGATTGTATTTGCAGATTAAGCTGTGCAGTAATCGCTAATAAACCTTGACGTTTTCATGGTGACTGCTGTACTCTGGGCATACCACTAACAGTGCTCCTCTAACAGAGCCCTGGCTTATCGTATGTTGATGGTAAGTGCTGTTAAAATGTCAGACACGTGCAGCCTGGTTCTGGCACAAATTCCATGGCCATGTTATTGCTCTCTGATAATGTATATCATTTAAAGTTATAGCGTTACTAAGTGCATTCCTCTTTTCTACTGCTCTCTAACAGCATTTCAGCACCTGACAGACTGTGCCATGTCTATGCTGTGACCAAGCACATGGCTGTCAATTACACTATACCAAAATAAGCAAACATTTTCCTGCTGGAATGTTTCCTGACAAATTTAGTTCAAATGCTGTTTTTAATACAGTCACTGGATTACATGTGTTTTGAATGTACCACTATACTTCAAGCTGCATCACCTCTAGGAAGAGAAGAGCACAGACATATGTTCTGCATATCTACACTGTAAAATTTGTTCCAGACTAAACTCCGGTTTTTTGCATATCTTATTCACATGTTTTTGTTTGTTTTATATTAACAAGTGACCTAAAAAATAACACGTGCTTTTTTTTTTTTTTTTTTTTTCATTGTCCTGAAGAAACTGGAGCACCCTGGAGTTTCTTTCGATTGCTTTTTTGGCGTCTAAGCTTTGCGATGAATACTTTTATCATATTTTGTCACTGTGGTGTGACATGGCTACAAATAGATTTTAACATTCTACCAATGTTGGCCTGCATGGTAAAACCTAACAGTTCCACGGATTGTGCATGACTTTTAAATACTGCTTTTAAGTAGAGCACTGGACATCTACAGCAGTGGGTCTTTATTTCTCAGCATGACCACACGTGTCAGTACATTGCCAAGAGTTGCAGAATCGATTGCTCAGGCCTGTTGGAGAGAATCATGTTAATTTTAACTTAGACTTTTTTGTCACCACTTGTTTGTTTTTGCCTGGGTTTGCCTACAGAAGAAATAAAACAGTATTAGGTAGACTGGTTTCAAAAGCAATCCTGGATTTTGCAACAGAATTATAGGCTGGCAGATTAAACAGACAGTGTTTTGTTGGATCTGAAATCTGAAAAACTGCATGCTTCAGTCTGAAAGTTTCACTATGATTTTAGCTTGGGGGTGTGCTAAAATCACTTGCAAAAATTGTGTCAGTAGTAAGGGGGAAAGAAGGTCCCACCAAGATGTTCCTCCTCACAGACTTGTCACTCTGCAAATGCCTTCTCCATTGTGTTTCATTACTTTTTTTGCACTTGTGAATACTCAGCTCTAGAGAGTCTTGAAGCTTTATGTGTTTATATTGCATTCCTAAGGCGTTTTTTAGTTACTTTTAGTGGTTGCTTTCTGAGTGTCTATTTGGATTCCCAAGTGGGTTTATCCTAAACCAAAAGGTGAGAAGCTGCCCTTGGCTTCTTGCTCTGCTTGGATTGGTCCCTAAGCAGCATGAAGGTGTTAGTCACTGAGCTGAATGGGAGTGGAAGTGGGATGTCATAGAGCTGGATATGACATTGCTTTGTGCAGGGAATAATTTTTGCATGAGTTAGAAAACAATAAAGACACATTTTCTTCATATTCTGTCTTTGCAGGTATCCAAGGTATCTACCCAGAGAAATCGTGAAGAATGGCTCTACCTACCTCCAAGTATCTGGCTGAAAGCCTTGTTTTTTTTCTTCTAGTAGCGTCTTCTGCAAGCACAGGTAAGTTCTCCTGTCACAGGGAAAAAGGGCACGGTTTGTAACACTGTTTTTAAATAACGACATTATTGGTGTATTTTGAGCAACTTTTCACTCCTTAATCCAATTTCTTATAAGAAAAGCCAAGAACAAGGTGTGAAACCTCAGGAGAAAAGCGTTTTTCTGAGTTGCCAATATTCCAGAATTAAAGCAGCTGGAGTGGCAAAGAGTGAAATTTCTCAGCAGGTGAAAGTACCCACAGGAAGCCTTCCGGCTCTGCCAAGCATTATCAAAATCTAGCAAACCATCACAAAGAAATAGCAAAGAAAAAAACTCAAGTCCTCATAGCTGTGGCTGCGGGTGGCAAGGATTTTGCTGCAGTGTCCAAGTACAGACGTGGTCAGCAAAAAGCTGAGGTATCCATGCCCTTGGTTTCTGTTCCCTACAAGCAGCCCATTGCCTAAGCAGTTGCAGGAGAAAGGGAAGCTGGAAATACCTCCTGGAATCTAGTTGATAAATTACAACTCTACATATGAACAACTGCTTTTGGTTTTATTTTTTGTCTCATCATTAGCAAATGAATTGAATTTATTGTCAGTGTATATGACAGTCATCTCTGAGCATCTGTTTGCAAGTCCCATTTTCTGCCTGAAATATTTATTGTTTTCAACTATAATTCTGTGTGTCTTCTGGAATGAACCCAGAACAACCCTTTTAAGTGAGAAAAAGTGTGGCTGATGTGCAATACACTTCCAGTTTCTGGCTGGCACAAGTAGTGTCAAAATCAGGCCTTGGATGCTGATCAGTATTTGACTCAGAGAACCAAGATAGATGTTGCTTGCTCACCTTAATATTGGTATTTAATTGGTATTAATTGAGACATCAAATTGGCCCAATTTTTTTTGTTTTCTTAAGATACGGAGCTAGTAGAGGAATTTGAGAAGAAACTGAATGCAGGTGGATAATTTTGTTTCTATTGTTGTGGAATTACAGATGTATGTTGAGTTTCACAATGGTAACACACAACAGCCTCCATCAATGGCATCAGCACCAGCACGTTTCCTTGCATGCGTCCACATTTTCAGTCCTTGCCATTGACTGAAAGAATACTTTCCATGGGGTAAAAACAAACAAAAAATTCTACTGAGTGACAAAGCCAAAATTCTGCTGAAAGCAGGGGATGCATCCCACATCTGTCATCATTGATTTGTGGCTTCTGTACTTTTCATATGGTGGTTTAGTTTTAAAGGATACGAATTGGAGAGCAGGTCGGAGCTCCTAAGCCTTTCTGATTGCAAAAAAGCTCATTGTTCAAACTTTCATTGACCTCAGTTTCCCAGGATTAGAAAGGTTTACAGCCTCAGAAAATATGCATGATACATGGGACTTCTGCACTTGTGAGTTTTATTGATTAGAATAAGATTTGAAAGTCACATGTTGGGTGAGATTATATCAGGGAAATATTTTATCTTAAGTAAATATTTTTAACATGAGTCTCTGGGACTCGATATGAGCACAGTTTATCTATTACGTCACTGCAATCTATAACCAAACCCATGCACAGAGATGAGGGAACTCAAAGTCCTTATCGCTTCTGTCTGAAGAAGTTCATGAAGCTGTAGTCTCTCTTGTGGAATTCCTATTGCTCTTTCTGCATGTACTGGCAATTCTCAGGTGTGTGGTGCTTTGTTGAGAGTTTGAGCACTTTTACTTCCTATCCCCACTAAAAACAGTTCGCAAACATATCTCAATATTTTTTTTACAAAGATTTTCAGGCCTCAGGTGGCACTTTTAGGAGCGATTCTTGTTTTAATTTTTCATCAACCTCTTCCTTGGGCCTGTGAAAGACTTTTTTCCAGATGTGTGTGAACAGACAGAGTGTCACTGTAGGAAGGTCAGAATTCCAGCCTTTTCTCTGGCAGTTTTCTGCAGCATAGCATGTTTTTGCACACTTCCAGAAAACAAAAAAACAAACACAACTATGCAGCTTAAATGGTAAGGTAAGGACACGTGTACTCTGCTGCACTGGGCTATCGTTGTGTTCCAGGGAAGCAGCAAAGGGGGGTGCTGAGAACAGAGCTTAAAGATGCCCAGATGTAGAGTTTTCTATCTTGCACTTAACAAGGTAACTGCTCCTCACTTTTATCCAGCAGAAGCAGCTGTGGCATGTCCTGACAAGGATCCTGAGCTAGAAATCTGGAATCCAGGTCACAACGAAGAAAACCGTATCGAAATCCGCAATGGCAGGAAGCTCCTCCTCTCATCTTCAGCAACTGTCCACTCAATCCACATCATGGATGGAGGTAAAACATACTGCCCCCAAGTTGGCAATGCTGGGTGAGGAGTGTTTTCCCCTTTGGCTGTTTAAATCACTCTGCCTCATGCTGGGAGAGGCTCCTACTGCTTCCTGGGAACTGGCTGGCTGCTGGACAAAGCTGGCTCTAATTTGGTACAAGGATGGGTGGTAGCTGAGATGCTATCAGTTCTCTAGCCATCATAATTAATTATTTGTCATATTTTCTGGAGAATTTACAAAAGTACCTCAGTATACTCATTAATTCCATGTTTTGCTTCAAAAACATTTTTTTGTTGTATTATTGTACTGATAAAATAATGCAATAGTTGTGTTCTCAGGGTCTCTGGACTGGGCAGATACATATGTGCCTTTTTATCTCCAAGGACAGAGGCAAAGTGTTGCTGCTGACTGCTAGTACAAATAGCTGTTATTCATGTTAACTCTGAATTTCTGTCTCAGTTTTGAGTGAGTTCTCTTCCATATAAATCTTATTTGTATTCTCCAAGAGTTGAACTGAGTAAATAATAGGTAAAATCTTCAGAATTTCTACTGAGGGCTTTTTTGGGGGGAGGAAAGGCAGAATTTTTCAAAATTTCAGGTGAGACCCCAGCTCTGAGTGTAGCACAATGGTGTCACGACCTCTGGTGAGCTGCTGTGTGTTAAAGCAAATATCATAACTCTTTCTACATAGGAAAACTGATCATTAAAGACGATGTACAGCCTATCATTTTGCGTACTAGATATATACTCATTGAAAATAATGGAGAGTTACGGATCGGCAGTGAGATGTGCCCTTACCAAGGCAATGTGGTTATCATCTTATACGGGAGGTATGTATGCACAATGAAATAGCTCATAGCTTTCCAGTACGTCTCTTCCATAACAGGGAACAAAATGTTACTTAAAGTTGCATTTTGTCGGATACGTTATGACCTGTGTTTTGTGGAAAGCTCAGTAGCTTATTAAACAATTTAAATGGCCTTTAATAATATGACACAGTTTTGGTTTTGATTTCAAATCTTACTGCGGAATGCACATTACTGTGCTTGGACATGCCAAAAAAGCAGCAAGTATATTGCAGCCACTCAGGCTGATTAATGGATTTTCCTCAATAAGCTCAAAGCCTAAAGATTTAATTTATTCTGAAATTCCTCCTTCAGCATCTTTTATTTCTGCATGAGAATGAGAAGTAGGTGAGCCAAAGGATAAGATGTTTATGCCTTGCAGCTTGGTGCAGGATCTCTCCGATTTTCAAGGATGCCAAACTCATATTTAACAACAAATAAGATCTACCAAATTTTTGCTACGTTAACTTCCTATGGAATTCAAAAAATGTGTTGTTAGTCCTGCATAACGTATAATTTGAGTTCCAGATTGCTCCTGATCTTTCGTAGTTGCTAGAATCATTTCAAATCATTTACTTACTGTAGAGTGTAAGCAGCTACTGATTCTTGGGTTTGTTGAAGGAAATGCATTGCTAGTCATGACACTTCTCTGTTGGGACATAACTAAAAAGGGTAGAGGCTTCTTTACTCTGCAAATCATAAGATAATCTTTTCCTCCCTCTGTGATGCAGAGCGGATGACGGCAGCGAGCCCAATCCCTACTTTGGGCGGAAGTACATTGGTGTGAGTGAGGGTGGCATTCTTGAGATCCACGGCAAGAAAAAGCTGTCCTGGACTTTCTTAAACAAGACTCTTCATCCTGGTGGCATGGAAGAAGGCGGATATTACTTTGAAAGGAGCTGGGGCCATCGGGGTGTCATTGTCCATGTGATTGACCCAAAGATGGGGGCCGTTGTCCATTCAGACCGGTGAGTGTCTTCACAGCTATCTAGATCTGAGAATCTCTGGAAACAGGTTTGGAAGAGCTTCTCAGCAAGATCAGAAGCATGTTTTATCATCTACTTCAAATGAGTGCTACTGCACATGTATACAATTCTTTCTAGATCACTCATCTCCATAACCAAAGAGCAAACAGAGTGTTATTGTCTAGCTATTGTGTCAAATGCACCTTAATCAATTAGATTTAATAGAAACTTGTAAAGTATCCTTCCAGAGAAGCGATTTTGCAATGGGATGTCATTATTATAAACAATACAAAAGGAATATTTCTTTATAGCACTTTTTATTTAATTCTGTAATGCTTTTCAGAGCTGTGATCTTACTGAAGTAAATTTTTTTTGTATCTTTTTATCATTTTAGATTTGATACCTACCGAGCAAAGGAGGAAAGCAAACGTCTTGCCCAGTATTTGGACAGAGTTGCGAATGGCATGATCCTGTCAGTAGCAGTGAACGACGAGGGATCCAGAAACTTGGACGACTCAGCCAGGAAAGCAATGACCAAACTGGGCAGCAAGCATTTCCTCCACCTTGGGTTTAGGTATGTGCCAGTCTTGCCAGTTCTCCCAGAACAGAGGTTTTATTATGCTTCTCAGATGTCCAAATAATTCCACTCTCTCAAAGGCACAAAGTTCTTTCACATGGAAAAAAAAAAAAGAAAAAAAAAAGAAAAAAAGAAAGAACAGGAAAACTTTTCAACAGGAGGTTTTAGCAGTTAATTAGATAGTTTAAGATGCACTCATTGTCTATATTTGGTATTTTTATTAGCAACTGAGGAGAAGCATATTTATTCGTATTTAAAATGATGTTTTCCCAAGATACTATTCCTACAAGTTAATCATTCCTATTTATTCTCAAGCCATCCCTCAAAGATTTAAGAAGCATATCTGCATACACACATTGGATAGAATGGGTTGAACATTAAGGAGAGTAGCATAATAGCAGTGTAACCCTGGCTAAATGCATGTAGGTACCTATACAGTATATTTGTCATCTTGTCTAATACTTATTAAAGGAGTTGGCAGCACAGAAATTTAGCATGCATGAATTTATGCTGTGGACTGTAAATACTTCTGTGACAAATATGGTGTCTGTGTTGGCACATGCATTGCTGAGAATTTTTGCTACTCACCCAACTGTAAAATTTGTATTTTTGGTGTTTATCTAAATTTATATAGGCACTTTTTTCTCTTTTTGTTGTTCTGTGTGTGTTCCTCTGTGGACTCTGCTGTCACTGAGGGGGTCACTGCAAAACATGAAAAAACATATCTGCCTTGCATGGGGAAAAGATTCTGAAGAGCAGTCTATGGGAGCACCCAAGTGTCAGTTGGCATGTGCAGATGGAGCAACATTTGGGGCAGTTAATAAAGAGGTTGTGTAAAATACTACAGGGACTTGTGTGCACCAGGCAGTGCATTTCAGAGACACAAAGCTGCAGAAATAGTCTCCAAGCACAGCTACCTCCATCAGTCCAACCCTATCTCTCATATACTCAGAACTCTCATTAAAGCCCAGTAGCCTGATGGGTTTCTTTTTAAAGACCAAAATTTTGGATACAGGAAAAGATTTTTGAACATTATGCTTTCTTTCCCAATTCTGCAGCAGGAATAAATTGATGGTGTTCCCATACGTTTATAAAATTCTTGATGTTTTTAGGCCACTGTGGTGTTTTAATGCTAGTTTCTCACTTTGCTATAAATGCTTATAAAGGAAATACATAGAAATTCTTGTATTGAAGTGTGACTTTCAGCACTGCTGCTGTATGTAGTCAGAAAGCTAATCATTGTCATGCTGTTATCTCTAATACCACAATATTTCCCTGTGTAAATAACAGAGACATGGTGGGTAACACAAAGTAGCAGGGGTTGGTAAATATTGTCTCTTACCAGCATACTGGTATGTGCAAAACTATCTGTATTGTGGTGCAGAGTTTAAAAATTGCATTTTTAGGGCTGTTCTAAGTGGTTATGTTCAAAAACTGTGAAAAATTGTCTGAATGGCAGCTGCTGTGACATTTACAGAGGCAATTAGATGGCAGGGTGGAAGACACACAATTTTGTTGGATGTATCCAGGTTTTTTCCTTATGCAAATAGAACTTCTGCTTTACTTCAGCGTGACAACATTTAGACCTATTGGTTTCCCTTCCACACACCTATGCTCTTATTAGGGATGTATATACTTGAAGTTCAGGTGCTTTTCAGAAATTTTTGGAGAATCTTAAAAAAGAGTCAGGATGAGAAAATTGTACACACTTCAACCCATATGGTAAAAGAAGTCTCTAAGGAAGGAAAGAGGATGGATTTTAATTTCTAGCATGCCCATGCATGTCTCACTGCTCGGATTCGGGGTTTGCAGGCCAGTCCAGTGCCGTGTTATCAGATCTTCTCATGGCTGGGATTGACCTTGGGCAATACTAAGACAAAAATGGTGTCAAACCCAGCTACTAATTTGAGATAGATAATTTCTGTTTCATATTTTCTGAGGTGCCATATGAATCAGGCTATTGAGCCATAGGCTGGGCTGTTTTCTCATGGAGGTGGTGGAGGGAGTTACATGGACAAATTCCTATGACCAATTACACCATGTTCAACCAGATTATAAAGTTATACAAATCCCCATTGCTGTAGAAGAGACAACGAGCAATGCTGATTTATGCAAAAAAGGTTCTGTGCTCCTGGCAGAGTTTCAGTTGCTTATTTGCTGAGTCCAGAACATTAGGATGCAAGCATAATCTTTTCCAGTGGTGTGCAGTGACTAGACGCGGGGTAACGGGCACAAACTGGCACATAGGCAGATCCATATGAACATGAGGATAAACTTCATTACTGTTTGGGTGACAGAGCACTGGAACAGGCTGCCCAAGAGAAGTGGTGGAGTCTCCTTCTCTGGAGATATTTAAGATCCACCTGGATGCTTTTCTGTTCAACCTACTGTAGAGAACTGCAGGAATTTGGACTTGATGATCTCTAGAGGTCCCTTCCAACCCTATGATTCCATGATTCTTCTTCTATTACTGTTCCTTTGAAAAGTGAATTTGCTCTTTAAGCATGAGGTTTTTTTTATTTCTTCAACTAATAAATTAAAAGAAGGCTTTTCAGTGCTTGATGACACAATTGTTCTCTTTGGAACCCCACCCAAATAACACTGGTTTGGCTCTGGCCTTACTGGTCCCTTCATTTGGTATAGCCCAAACAGATTGCATGTGTCTATGTGTAAGGGTTGAAAGACTTCATGATTGTTTATGTGATAAACTTACTGAGACAAACAAGTATTGTAACACATGAAATGGAACCAAACTTTGAGTTGCAGAACTAGCTGGGTTCTTTTTTCTTTAGATCATTATTTTGGATTATTAGATTATTATGGGACCCTCATCTTTTTTTTGCCATTTGCTTTGAATTTGGTGACCACGGGTTTAAAAAAAAAAAAAGAAAAAAGACTTATCTTTCCTGCTGAGTGATAAAGTGTCTTTCCTTTCTCCACCCCCTCCTCTCCCTGGATGGAGATCACAGCCCAACAGTGCCGTTGGCAGTTGGCACAGGCAAGTTTTCCGGCATCTGGCTGGCTGGCAGGCTCCCAGGTTGTTATGCTGGCCGTTTCCCTCGAGCCTGTCCTGTGCTGGGGCTGAGGACTTTCCATTTGGAACGCCTTGCTGTGGGGATGTGGCAGGGCATGGGGGTGGGCCAGTGCTCCCCTGCAGCACAGGGCTGTGACCCTCAGCAAAGCTCAGCTGACGCTGGCAGGGATCTGAGCACGCTGTAGTGACTTTCTGTCAATGTCTGTGTTTTCTTCTGAAGTCCCAGAGTAGCTTGTAACTTCACTTATGCCAGCAGGTGGTAAATGTAAAGTGACTGGTAAGACTCAGGGGTGCATCTTGATGCTATTGAAACCTCTGGTTATTTTCACTGACAAAGACATGATTTAATCTGTGGGTTGTTTGCTAAATCCAGGGTAAGGGCGAGCCTCCCTCTACCACTCTAAAAGCATATTTATTATTCTGTTAGTCATTAAGAGCTGGTATGCCAGAATTTCTTCTATTTCAGAGATGAAATTCCCTCTTGACCCCCACTAATTGGGTTCATCTCCAGCACTGGGAGGTACTTTAGTCTCTGTCTGCATTGCTTACTCAGCCATGTGTTCATTTTCCAGTACTGCTGATAGCTATTGAACCTACTCAACCAATAACTATCAGGCAGTAATGAACTTATTTCTGACACAGGATCAGATTTGAACGAACAATTCAGACTCATAAACCTTTGTCTCCATTCAATGTTAAAAATGAGGAAACTGGACACCCACACACTATCTAGGTATTTTTTTATTGCCCTTTGCCAGCCACTCTATTAGAAATTCTCATATATCATTCCAAAGACAATTGTGATATACAACGTTTCAGCAGCTAAATTTATTTAAGCAGAACTGCTTTTTTTTTTTTTTTTTTTTTTTAATTGTATTCTCTATTGCACACACAGAAAGAAAGATTTTCAGTCTCCCCAAGGAGCTGCTGGTGTCCTATGCATCTGTCACACACAAGCCCCCTTAAAGATTTTAAAAGAGAAACGCACTGTATTGAGCAAGGATTTGTCTTTGAGCTTCTTTATCTTGTGGTATATTTACTGAAGAAATACAAAATCTTAAGATATTTTTAATTTCAATCAAATTGCCTTTCACATCAATCAGACTGTTCTGAACGTGGAGCTGCTGGGAAACGTAAAAACATTAAGCTATAAAAAATGCTCACCAAGTGCATGGCATAATTTGATCATTTCTCATTTTGATTTTCCAGGCATCCATGGAGTTTTATCACCGTTAAAGGAAATCCCTCCTCTTCTGTTGAAGACCACATTGAATATCAAGGTAATTCACGCACAAAATACTGTCTTGGAAGTTACTCGCAGTTAAACTTGGTCAATGATGTTCTCATTTGACATTGCTTTACATCAAGCTAAGAACAACTGATGGTTAGAGATATTTAATTGAATGCTCTCTTCATATTTTACTGCTTTCAATTAATGCAGCTGAAGCATCAAAGCGCGGGGTATAACCTCAGTCATCTGAACCATGAAATAAAAGTTTTACAGTGTATCAGTGTAAATCCTTGTAACTCAGTTGAGCTCAGCCTCTGCCTCCCTCTTTGACAAAAAGCCATGAAACAAGCCCAGTTCATACCAACTGAAGATTTAATCAGTTTGTCCTGCATTGGTAGCCTCAAAATCTCTCCATAAAACCACTTTGTTGCAAGCTGAATCCTCCTGATTGTCCAGCATCTGAAGTCTCAGTAACTTTTTAATGGAAGTTATACTAGGCTAAATCTGGATAACAAACCCGAATTATGCATATATACACATGGAAAATTACCTTTTCAGTTTTGACATTTTTTGAGTGCATTCATTGATTTTTACCATTTTTAAAAAACAGGTCACAAAGGGTCAGCTGTGGCCAAAGTATTCAAACTATTCAAAGCTGAGAATGGAGAACTCTTTAATGTCTCTTCGACTAGTGAGTGGGTTCAAGGTAAGAGGTCTGTTTGCTTTTTAACTCAGTGGCAGAGTTGATAAATAGGGTGAACCATCCTTTTTATTGCAAAGCTATTTGGGAAGAGTGGGCTTGCAAGTTGCTATTTATGTTGCTGCTAACCCAAGTAAAGAACATGCACAGATTCTTTCCTCAATTGTCTCCAGGACTCTCTGGATAACTGGCATTCATTTTCCTCTGTTGCTCTGGGTATGAAATTCCATCTCTTATGATCTAAGATATCACACACAGCCTCTTATTTCTTCTGACTGCATAGTCATCATGTCCATGTTTCAGACAACATACAGTAACTGAAACTTGATCTGAAAATCCAAAAAGACAACTAAGGAGGACCGGATCCAAAAGCCATAGCTATTAATAATGCTCATACTGCGTACTCCAATTATGCAGCTTTTAATAACTCTGCTCTCCTTTGGCTGGTTGCACTTCACAGCATCATTACAAGCGGCTGACAGAGTGGCAGGAAGAGGCAGGAATCAGATCATCAGAGAAGAAACTTGTGAATGATATCTGAGATCAAATTATGCTTCATGTGTTTTTGCTGCATTCATTAGGCGTGACTTTCAAATGACTCTTCTTGTTTGCACTTGTCTCCAGATGTAGAATGGACAGAGTGGTTTGAGAAGCCCGAGAAAGCAAGATCTAAAGACATGGAGAAGCTTTCTGACTTCAAAGCTGCTCACCCTGATAAAATCTGTAGGCAGCCCATTGACATCCAGGTAGGCCAGCTTACCTCTTTGCTTTAGAGAGGCAGCGTGAGATGAGAGCCCCCAAAATATTGTGCTTGTCAGTAACTTTTGTTTCTAAATAAAAGACACTGATTATTTTCCAGCTGTAATATATAACCAACAAGTTCTGTCTAGTCTTGTTTTGAGACAAATGCTTGTAGAATTAAGCTCCTTTCAGTAAATTCTGGCTCTGGCATGAAAAGGAGTGCAGATGGGGTCAGGGACAGCACAGATGCTATCGTGAAATATGTGGTTCCCTGCTGGAAGCTTGTAGGAAAAAAATAAGACATGAAAATTTCAAAGTTTTTAAATGATTCTGGAGTGGACCCTACCTCAAAAATTAATCACAGAATGTAATGAGATGGTATTGCAACCAGCTGTAGTAGTTGGGAAAAATACCAATGAGCTTAGCCATTTTTTGGAGTCAACTGGTGGTTTGTTATTTTTCCTCTGGAAAGAAATTTGATTCTATTTGGAGCTAAACATTAAAATTATGCTAAAAATTAAAATTATCCATGTGGCTGAGGTGAAAAAATGTATCTTTTCTGATACTGCAGAAGCCTATTCAAGCAAAAATAAAATTACCTAAACAAAGTGCCTTTGTTTTCTTTTGGCAAGTGTTAGCCATATGCTTTACCCATCTACCTGTTAAAACAAGTACCAGAGAAGCTTTGCCTATCAAAAAACAGTAAAATACTCCATACCTGTGGGAAGTTGAATCTGAGGTTCCTGCATCCACTGGTGGATTTCACACAAATGCGGTTATTGAAGTAAATGGGAATGCTGACAGTATGACTCTTAAGTTTCCAGGCCTGCTTGTTCTAAAGAATCTCCTTTGAAAAGAAAGGAAAAAAATGCCCTATGACTTTCTGCCAGACCTTAGCAAATCCACATTCATTTCAGCTTCCATATACATGAATTAGAAGTGACAACTTATTTCAGAGCAGAGGTCAGATGTTCGCTATGATACAGCGCTTTTAGCTTGTGTATTGAAAGAGAAACAAGAAATGTATTCTTCTGTGCCAGAATCAACCTTTTTTTCCTCTGTTCTGTTAAATTATAGATACTTTTTTTTTTTTCCCCATGAACATTAAAAGCAAAACAATTTTTTTTCAGCTTCTGCAGATTTTAGGGCAATTCCTCAGGTAGCATAACCTGGCATTTGTTATCGCATTCCTAAAGTTACACTGATTTATACCAGCTGGCCTGCTTCAACTGTGCTGAACGTGAAAATGTGAAGATACAATGATAATAACAGAAGCACAGTGCAGCCAGAGGCACATTCCTTCAACTGATGGTGTTAATCCTATCTGCAGCAGCAGTATGGCTGCATTAATAAGGAAGGTCTGCATGAATGAATTAATCAGGATCAGGCCCTTCACTGAAAGATAATTTATCTCCTGCTGCCTTGTTAAAATGCATGTGTTATTTGGATTGTCCAATGCAATCAGTTGCATTTTTGTGAAAGGGTCAAGCTATGGAGCTGGACTGTGACCTGAGGGGTGACACTTGCCCCAGCAGGAGCACAGGAGAGGCTACACATCCCTCCACTTCTTTGTATGATGCAGCGGTTTCCTCAAGCCAACCCTACAGGCTGGTACCTGTATGTGAGAAAAGCCCTCCTCTTCTTGTTCCTTTTGGAGCAAGGTTACTGGAACAGCTCTATTTTTTATTTTTTCCTTTGAGAGCAATTATTACTGACTCATTGAAAGAAGAAATCCCTGCTCTTGTTCTTCTGCAAAGTTCAGGTATAGCTGAGCCACCAGCAATGACATGAGTGCAGCAGAGAGGTTTGAGAGCATGAGTTCATTTGGGTACAAGCATCTGTGTTCAGTGTTGTCATCTGATCTCAAACAAATACCAAAAGAAAATCTAGGGCACCAAGACCAGATGTTAGTGAAGTTCAGAATACTCCTATCCAAGAAAGCACATGGTCTTAATATAGATAAAGGAGATACACATACAACTAGCAGTAATCTACACAGTCAGCACATACAATAGCTGTTCTGAAGCACCAGCTGGAGTGCCAGCTGGATAGCACACATACCAGTCATCCCATTTTGTTATACAACTGTTGCGCATCACTCAAAGCAAAAGCCTCTTAGGATGACATCAATGTCTGAACGTATCACCAATTTTATATTTCTGTTCTCATTCCAGGCAGAGACCCTCGATGGAACTATTTTAACCACTGAGGTTTTCTACAAGAACGGCCACGACTACCGGTTTCTTTGCCATGGCAAGGACCAGACAGGTGAAGGTTGCCAGAACTACAGAGTGCGGTTCCTGTGTGGCAGCTCTGGTATGTGCTCCATGTTCGAAAGCCAGACACTTGTGCTCTCTGTCCTCTGGGTTGGTTCTTCAAAGGTAGAAGTAGTTTATCCCTGAGAAAGAAAAGCCATATGAGGAACTTGAATTTGGCCTAGTGTTCTTGTTTCAGATGTCCAGAGGCACAGAGCCTTCTCCATTGAGTGCTTGGCTTAAGGTAGATGGTATAGGTATAAACCAGACCAACGAAAAGCAGAAATACTGCCTTCCAATGGCTGACTCCTGTTCAATGGAAGAACAACTACAGTAATTTCTCAAGATGAAATTTTGGATGAGCTATTGATGTGAACATAGATACAATGGCTGTAGATTTACCTCAGGAAAAGTTCCTGAGCCCTACCAGAGAAAACAGAGTATGACTCCAAAGCCAAGCAGCACCATGGAAAACACTTGACGAGTTCCTTCCCATAAATATCTTGTGTTTCAATCGAAGCATTTTAGGATGAGGTAGGATTAGTCAATCACTGTGTGCAAAGACAACAGGTTTTGAAAGAAATACTTTGTTTTATAGTTGTTAATTCCAACACCACTGTGCATAACTTGGCCACTGGACAGGTCTTTATGATTCTTGAGTGCTCAGCTGGTGGAAAGAGGAAGGTAGAATACTGTTGTTTTGTTGGAAAAAAAAACCAATCGTTATGTTGAAGACCATTTGGCTGCAGTAAATAACAGTGCCCAGTACCCAGAAGAGCTACTAGTAAATGGGTGGGGTGAAAATGAGCCACTCAATGCTACTTCAAATTGTAGCCATGGGATTAGTGGAAAATCCACCTGCACACATCTGGCAGAAAAACACTTTCTTGTTTGCTTGCTTTCCAAGCTTAAGCCAGTAACAAGCATGATTGGAAGAGTTAACTGTTTTATACTGAATGAGGAAATCATCTTTTTTGGTGGTGCTCCAGGCAAAAAAAAAAAAAAGACTGGCACTTTGTGATAAGATTAACTGAGTCCTCCACCCTTCCTTTTGGCTTTGCAGTGAAACCAAAGCTTACAGTAACCATTGACACCAACGTGAACAGCACGGTGCTGAATCTGGTGGATGATGTGAGCTCATGGGAGCCTGGAGACAGGATTGTGATTGCAAGCACTGACTACTCCATGTACCAGGCGGAGGAGTTCCAAGTACTGCCATGCCCATCTTGCAGACCCACCCAGGTCAAGGTTGCAGGTGAGGTGATTCATCTTGTCACATTAGTGTTGCATTTCACAAATTCCATCATTTTCTCTGAGTGAACTCCATTAAGAATCAGAAAAAATTAAAAGACACCTGAATTTGATGTCTACCTCTGATGATACTTTTGGGAACACATGATTTTCTTAGTAGAAAATCATCTAACTTGATTGTGGTTCCTTTCTGTCTTCCCTTTCCATAGCTGACTCTGGTTTTGTTTTCATTTTTTGTTTGTTTGTTTGTTTGTTTTTTGTCCTCAATCTTATTATTGAATGGATGCATTTATTTCATAGAGACAAACATTGGACATGTATTTGAAACATTCAATTTTGTATATCTGTATTTAAAAATGTATCACTTCCTGGAAAGCAGGAGATGAGCACAGCTGATCTGAGGAGCGTGGTAAGGGAGGATTCGAGTGTGAGAAATTTTAAGGTTATGAAGTAATGGACCAGCTGGCTATTTTCCTAAAAGAGTTGTATCTAACAAGACAAGTAATCTTACATTTTAGATTGATTTTATTTTTGTTTTACTACTAAAGCTACTGTTTCTCTTTTGCTGTGTCTCTAGACTGCATTGCTCTGAGATGATGTATTAACCAAACTTTTCTGGAGTCATGTGGCACATGCACTATCCTGAGCCACAGGAAATGGAGTGCTGCTAAATTAGTCTGAGCAGAAGGAGCAGGAAGCTTTGCAGAGTTTCAGCATTTTTCTGTTGAAGGTGACTAGCTCAAATCTGGAACAAATGGCTTTTGATGAGAGGACCTTGCAGTCTAGTGATTGTAAAGTGACCTTCAGACACACTTCCATGATGAAGCACATACTGTTTCTGCTATGAGCATGAAAGTAAAATGCAAAGGGGAAAATCTGCAACTGCACTTGAGTCTGTGAGGTGGCCTTTTTCTTCCAGAGCTAGATTTTGGCATGGTAACAAGCAGAACACGGAAATATCAAGTGAGCTGCATCTTTTGTAAATACATGAACTTTCAATTGCCATGCTTTACAAAAGCAAGTGTAATCTTACACAATCTTACAGTATAAAAGCATGTAACAGCTGAAGCCATTTTTTATGGCAGAGTTTGCCTGGTTGTGAAACATGCACGTCACCATATCTTTTGCTTCTGCTCTGGCAATTTCTTTAGGAAGAGGTTTTGTCAGCATTTACAGTAAGATCTTTCTGAGAAACCATCGGGGCACTTGGAACATCCAGTGCACCTGGGAGTTTGCTCGGTTCTGTGAAAAGAGCTGCATTATCTCTGATGCAACATCTTCTGGAAGGTATTGAATGTGCTTCCTTTGGCAGCCGCCTCCCGCAGGGCTCTCGCCATTCATTGTTAGACAGTCTGAAAGAGAGCTGCCCGTCAAGCCAAGAAAAATATTATTCACAGCGTGAATGTATCATAGTCTTATGACTTAAAATGACTAGTAGTTTCAAAGAAGACGCATCTCCAAGTTGGATGTTTTTCTTTAGTAATTTTGAGCTGTTGGAAAAACTGTACCAGACCAGTATGTTACAAATTACATCGTGAAGATGATCTTGGAAGATCGTCAGTGAAAATAAAGATGACATAGAAATAAATCTCTTGAAATTCCCATAATCTAATGGATCTGAAAAAATCTTGTTTTTATCTTCTATAACAATAGCAACTGAGTTAGTTTAAAGAAATTAATAAGGGGTTAAAAACTACAAAAAAAGTTAGTGTGATTTTCAAGTAAAGAAGCAGTGGAAACACTTGTTAAAGTAATTATGCTCTTGGTCTCCAATTACTCTTTAGGAGAATTAGGACATTCCTTTTATTACCACAAATGACATGAGCGCTGCAGCCAAAGTCTGCCTTTACTTATATCCAGGCAACTTCATTGACGTCAATGGGATTTCACTGATTATATAAATCAGGGCAAAATTTGGTCCAGTAGTAACAATCACATCCAATTTTCTTGTAGCAAAAGCACACTCTCACCAGAAAATAAGATCATCTGCCTGATTCTAAGTTCAGCATTGATGAAATAAAACAAGGGAAGGCTGAGTTGTCCTGTCTTTAGCAGCCAGGAGATGCCTGACTTTCTCCGTGCCTAACCATCACCTAACATCCATTGCCCTGAGACATGATGTGCAATTAGACAGGATAAGGAACACTAATGAGCCAGTGGGTGGTATCTCCATGGTAGGTGAGCATCCCCCTGTGCTTGTGCAGCAGTGCTCAGCTCTGATTTGCATTTGGAAAGCACTTGTCATAAATGTCTGCTTCCTTTCCTGATGTGAGTTATTCAGGACTGCTTTGCTCCTCCTGAGAAAAGGCTTCCACGCAGATATATTTATACACGGCGTCTCAAGGGATGTCATTTGTAGTCAGTGGCGTGGCCTGATTATCTCGAGAGTTTTAGTTTAGCAGCTGAGAACTCCTGAAGTCTGTCCTTTAAAAGAAAAATGATAAAACCGTTCCTACCCAGATGGTTTGTGTTCATTTTAATCTCTATTTTTTTTTATCCTTTCTTTTTTGGAAATAAACTTGAGTTTCAGGTCTGAACTACTTAGAGACTTTTTTAAAAAGAGGCAGAAAAACTCATCTGTGTGGACAGCTGATTTGTTGTGGCAGTCACTTGGCGTAAGAATGTTTAATTATAGTTGGTGCTCTCATCATTTGCTAGTAGTTTAATAGACATAGTTTAGCATATTAGGACAAAAAAGTCAGACTTATTGTTTAGGTCCTGCCCCATTTATATTGATACTTCCTGCTGAAAACTCCTACTTGCTTTACTGGCTAGAAGCGGCCTGATTAGAGGCTGGGCTTTTCCAAAAAGCTTAAGAGTAAATACTCAATTACAGTCAGGATTTTTTTCAGTAGGATTTGGGTGTCTAACCAGACTTCTGACAATCTCAGTATAGGAAGCAAGGGAGGACACGCAGGGACTGATCTTATGTGCTCCCTTATCGCAGCAACTTCGCTCAAGTCGAAACTGCAGCTCCCATAAGGAAGCATAGCCTGGGCGAGGGCTCAGCTCTGCAGGTCCTGCTCCTGGTCAGACGGTCACTCTGATAAATGGAGGACTTTTCTCCACTGACCTCCTTTGTTTGATTTTTTTTTCTCTTTTTTTTTTTTCCTCTGTGGGAACAGATTAAAACCTTTTGATCTTGCAGGTTCCCAAGGGCAGGGACGATGGCACAGGGCAGAGGGAGGGAGGAGGAAGGAAGGAAGGAAGGAAGGGTTGTGTTGTGGCAGCACTGGATAGTAGGAAAATCAAGTATTTGGTCTAGTTTCCCTGGGAAACAAGTCTTATCTGCATCTTCACTGCACTGTGTGAAGTTACTACCAATGCTGATAAGTTTCACCATGGAATAGAAAGGATGAAATGCCCTTTTGTGTGCTATGTGCTCTTGATAAAACAAGAAAAACCTTTTTGTGCATAGCGTAATTACTTCAATTATCCCACGTATTAGTGAATCTGTTATTATGAGCCTACATATCTTAAATCTTGCTTATGGGGCAGTGAATACTACAGAGAGATGGAGCTACTTGTTAATGTAGAGAACTTTGAATTAAACATGTAGATACATAGTGATCTAACAACTTCCCAGAAACTGCCTGCGTCACCATTCGTTGTGTGCTGTGAAGGAGGGAGAAGTTACTCCACCAGTAAATTCAGATACTTTCAGAGATTTAGAGGGTTCTCTTCAGAAGCTGACATCATTTTTTGCTGGAACTTGCCAGAAGTTCTTTTTTTGAGGCATCCCTGGTGCTTGAGGGTTGGGCAAGGAAGCATTGTGTAAGGCACCTTTCTAGCAGTCTTTTCAGCAGTCTTTTCCTTCTATCTCTGGGCACTGCTTTGAACTCCTTGTAAAGCTTCATCCTTTTTACTATAAGTCCTTTCACTTAAAGCCTGCTTTCCCTCAATTTAAGGAATAATTATTCAGTAAGATGTCAGGATGTAGTATATGACTCAAGGCTGGTCAGATCTCTCAAGCCATGCTGTGTTGCATTTGAGGCATGCAAGAGCAAATCCCATCAAACCAATTCAGAACAATTTGATAGGATGTTTGTGAGAACATTTATCAATTATTAAATAGAAAGCAACAGGGACGTAACCACCAGTGATGACAAATGCTTGGCAAAAATGCTAAATCTGACAGAAGTGTGGGCTGGCATCTGCAATGAGTTGCACTGGTTTTAAAGGTTCCCTGAAGGATTTATTGTCACTGTGTTACATGAATTAAGCAGGCAAGTTTGTATTTAGAGTGGTGCTGCAATGGCACAGCTGCCTGGGGAGGTGGTGGAGTCACCATCCCTGGAGGTGTGCAAGAACCGTGGGGATGTGGCACTGAGGGATGTGATCAGTGGGCACCGTGGGAGTGTGCTGATGGTTGGACTGGGTGACCCAAGTGGTCTTTTCCAGTTTTAATGATTCTATGATTCCCTTTAGAAACTCTGGTTTGGGAAGCATTAAAAGACCATCAGAGGGAAGGTCTAATCCACAGAGCCTGGAGGAGAACAAAAAACTCCTTAGGGAAAAAGAACAAATCCAGAAGCATCTTAGCTCCACTTTATCTTCACCGAATACAGACTTTCAGATGCCTGATTCACTTCTGAAAGAGATATGTGGCACTTTATGGCATTTAAAGCCAAAGCATTTAGAAAAGTAGAAATATACCAGGGAGGTTTTTTAGAGACATCTCTGAGTGTTACTCACCAGAGCACCACCCACACCTGGAGCTTCTGAAACTGTTCTACATTTCCACCCTTCCCAAGTGTGATAAAGCCTGAGCCCAGGCTTTGGGGTTAGGTTCAGGTATGGCAGGTTTTCCTGGAGCTTTGTACAGCTTGGAGAGACTCGGAATTGCTGTGATGTTGACATAAGTGTGTCTTTGATTAGTGGATCATCTATGTTTATCTTAATGCATACTTTCTTTTAATAATTACCTTCTCCTTACTAAGTGCACTGGTGACTTTAATAGTCACTGTCTTGAGTCATAAGCATGGAAGTGGTCTCCTATTTCGCTGAATCAAGACCTTTGTCAGCAAGCCCATACATTAATGCAGTTTATTTTTCCCTGTGAATTAACATTTTGCTAAGTGAAGGTACTGGTATGACAAAGAGCAGCAAAGCCAGGGCGTTCTTTTGAGCTCAATCACACGGGCCTGTTGTGGGGAGATGTAATCTGTGTCAGCATACGGCTTTGTTTGGTTTAGATTATAATGCAGTACAAGCCTGGCTCACCAGCAAAGCAACATCTGTCCGTGAGGGATGCAGCATGAATGTGCTCAGAGAGGAGATGGTGAATCAGTGATCCTGCACTCATAATTGCTTGGGCAATCCCAGGCATGGCTTTGATGCTGAAGCAGCGGGCACAGTCCTCCTCTATTCTCAGCACAGAGCTGCCTTTCTTTGCCCCAAACCACTTCTGGGCTGGCTTGGGTTTGCCCATGCTCAGATGTCACACTGCTCCTTGGGGAGACAAGCAGCAGCCTGGCTTCAGGTTTACAGCCCTGCAGTGGGACGCTCCCAGTGCCATGTGAACTGCCCAAGCACACCGTGGAGCAGCCTCTTTTGTTTGATTTCCTTCCTCATGCCAATCACCAGCCATGCCAGTGGAGGTGCCACGTGTCTATGGACGCACATCGCAGTGCTTCTGGCCCCATGGGAAGTGCCTGGTGCCAGTTTCCAGCAGGAATTGACATCACCAGAGCGATCCCATGCCCGGCTCTGTCTCCCGTGAGCCGTGTCAGTGGGATGGCCCCACAGCCGTGGGCAGCTTGGATTTCTGACTGCTGGGAGGAGAGGTTTGTTTTTCAAAACTCTGTTAAAGGAGCTATTATTCAAAATCCACTTTCACATTGCAAGGGGATTGCTTTCCATCTCTCCTTTTATCTCTAAACAAGTCAAGTCAGCAAAAGCAGAAAGTGAAAAACATGCACCCAAGGAGTTATATTTAGAAACTGGTTAATGCGTATTTAACATTCCTGCCAGTACTTATGCTATTTTGCATGTCTGGACTGGTGTTAAATTAAATTAAATACATGCAAGCATGACATTTATTATTCTAGAGCTCAGCACGTAAATAACAAAACTGCCCATCTAATTCCACTGCCACAAATCCTGGGGATGTGGCTTGAAATAGGACATTCTTCAGGTTATCTGAACTTCTTCCTGCATTTCAGTAAATCAAGGAAAGGTCAGCTTGGAGGGAAACTAAAAAGTAACAGCTTGAAAATGGTTTCATAACCATTTGGCTCTGGGCTCTGTTCCCTAGCAGAGCTGCTCAATGGTACAGCATTGGGCATCCCTGTGCAGAGGACACCGCTGCCACTGCTTTTTAAATAGCAGTGAATAAGGGAAGCAGAGCTGTTTTGGGGGTAAGCTGGGTTCTGATGTTGGCCACAAACCTGAATAGACCTGGCTTATGGCAGCTCTGTGGGAAAGCTCAGGGAAGAAACTGCAAATACAAGTGAGATGCAAACCCATGGCCTCTTTGGTGCCGTCACTTTTGGGGTTGAGCATCCAATTCCCACAGCACCCTGTGCCCATGGCAGACAGTGGTGCGGACTTTGCCTTGCAGGCAGCAAGAAGGAGCACCAACCTTTCCCTAATGCCAGTATTGCTTTTGAACTACACTGCTCCCAGCACCAGCAGAAAGGGGGAGTGAATGGTGTTTGCTTATCTTTGTTATAAACTCATAGCAGTGTGTTTTGGTTAAAACAAGAATGTTTCAGTGCTCAAAATCCTCCACGCAACTTGCCATTTCTAGTGCAGCACAAAGTACTTCACAATGATAGCCAGGCTTTGGGCTTGCCATTTGTTTCTAATTACTGCTTTGAATGATTCCACTGAAATGAAATACATGCAAGTGTAGCATTCCTGAAAGTTCAGTGTTTACTTAAAGAGTTTATTACTTATTTTTACTGGAATAATACAGAATGTAGTCCGTAAAATGAACCTTTTTCCAACTGCATTCTCTGCAGAAAGCTGAGGAAGGAAGGAAGGAGCATGAATATGTTTGAATGAAATTACAGCAAAGAGAATATTTTGCTCTCTAGGCATCCACAGTGCCTGGGCTTCACCCCTTTCTGTTCAGGGCAGGGAGGGCTTTCAGTGGTTTTAACCCCTCCACAGAGCCAGGTGTGTTTGTGGAGGCAGGTTAGAGGCAATGTGGTCTGGCATGCAGTCCTATCAGCTGCCTATGTGCGGGGCAGAGGGAGGTGTTGGGAGCAAGCAGGAGATGTGCAGACAGATCTAAATTGAGAGTTCAGGATAGCAGGCAGGGAGAGGTTCTGAAGTGCAGTTCTGAAGTGATCACAGTCTCTTTCTAAGGTCGGAGAAGTGTTTTGTCAGACAGCCTGTTGGTTTAGCTCCCTGGCTAACTGGAGCAACTTCAGACCAAAAATCCCACTTCCTCTGTTGAAAATGTCTCAGCAGGACATAGAGGGACACCTGTGCTCCAGCCTTCCGCCTTTTGAGGAGCCAGCCAACAGTTTTTTGCTGATTCCAATGCTCTTTTCATTATCGACCAACCCCACCACAGGAAGCACAAGGGGAAACCAGCAGCGCTGGCAGAGTAACTCTGAAAATGGATCTTGTTCCTGCAGGGAAAGCAGCGTACCTCCACGTTGGCGAAGTCATTGATGGCGTCGACATGCGGGCAGAAGTGGGGCTGCTGAGCAGGAACGTTGTGATCATGGGCGAGATGGAGGGGCAGTGCTATGAGTACAGCAGCAAGTTGTGCTCCTTCTTTGATTTCGACACCTTTGGGGGACACATCAAGGTAGGGCTGGAGCCTTCCCCTTGCACTTTTCTCCACCCAGCCACACCTTCGTGTAGTGAGAAAGTCAGGCTGCAGGAATGGAGGAATCTCTTGTGTCAGCTGCTGAGCAAGCAGCCCCTCCCTGTGTTGCGGCAGATCCACCCCACTGCTGCTGCCAGTCCCTCAGCTTTGAAATACACCCATGCAGACAGTACCCAGCAAGGCTGGTGCTTAACTCATCCAGGATATAACTTCCATATTCCAATTCTAGTTTTCCCCAAATGCCAGTGGTGCTCCAAACAGGAGGTTCATTTTGAGCCCGAGTGACTGAAACTCACGGGAAACATTAAATCTAAATGTCTTTTTCTTCCAGAATGAAGTCGAAAGTAGCCATGGCAGCAGTGACAGTATCAAAGAAGAGCTATGGTCACATTAGCTATCATGACTCTCTCCTTTACCCTGCAGCCATACACTCTCTCGCACATAGTAAATCTCTCTAGCAGATAGCATTGCTCTACATTCCTGTATTCCCCCACCCTCTTGCCCTCAACACCGTTTTATCTTTCTTGACTGATGTTCTGTCATTCTCCAGATCGGTCTTGATTTTAAGGCTACCCATCTTGAAGGTCTAGAGCTGAAATATATGGGCCAGCAGACAATGGGACATTACCCAATTCACTTCCACATGGCTGGAGATGTAGATGAGAAAGGAGGCTACAACCCTCCAACATATGTGAAGGATGTCTCCATCCACCATACCTTCTCCCGCTGTGTCACAATCCACGGATCCAATGGTTTGCTGGTAAGAAACCCCAATGCCTACCTTATAGATCCAGGCACCAGTCAAATTATTTCCTCATAGTGTGAATACAGCTTAATTACTGCAATGTAAGGTGTTTTATTGTTAGAAATAGGATCTGTCTCTTTCTCCTGATTACACAGATGTTCCAGGTGTATTTCAACCTGTATTCTTAAAAAGGAGGAAACAAAGTGGCACTGCAGGCTGTGTGTGAATCAGAGCAGGCAGAGCTTTTGTCTTTGGGCAGGGATGTCTGTGGACCAGCCCATCTCTAATGAGTAGTTGGACCTGGCTATAGCCAGAGCTTGCTATTTAAAGACGATAATCAGAAGGTTTAAGTATCCTTCATCTCTCCTATAATAAAGCTTTGGGTTTGCAATGCTATTCAGAACATTAAACATTCACAGAGCTCTGGTTTGTCAGAATTAATCTCCACAACAGAAAATCCTTTTGAATAAATCTATATAATGACCTATGCTTATCAGGCACTTTACAGTGCAGCAGAAGTGCTAGGAGCACAGATTTTCCCTTAGATGTAGAGATGCCACCTTCTTTGTTGTAAGTGTGCAGAGGGAAACATTATCATACTGAGCATCCTGGAGCATGGTATGGAACCCAGGAGGCTTTTTTCACTGCCACCCCACCTTTGTTCCCCGGCACAGTTGTTCCTTTGGCACTTCTGGGATAGGAATAAGTTGTGTTGGTCCCAGCCCTTGTTGCCTTATTAGTCTTGAACTCCCCATCATTTTAAGACAGTATCTTCAAAGCCAACCACACCAAGAACTTAACATAGGGTATTTTCCACCACCTGATGATGGTAAGGAAACCAAGATCCAAAATGTTTTGAATGAATGCTGTTCCTGAAACTATATATCCAATCAGCTCCACTCACAAAACCAGACAGGAGAAAAGAGAAATCTTTACTTGCATTCAGGAAGTATAAAGATATCTATCCCAAAAGCAGAGCTGCTGAAGGTATGGAATAAACATCAAGTTTGACTATCCAACTTTTTTCCGAAGTATCAGTTCAAATACAAAGTCTTCCTTTTGGCAAGGAATGCAGGATACTGCCTCCAAAGTGGCAGCAATGGAAATGGAAGTCACAGGCATAATTGAAATGCACAGAAGTTAAAGTGAGGACAGTTCCAGAATAGGAATGGCTTTTATCTTCTATTTGTGAATCCTGCTTCTGATCTCTGTCCTTCTAAGTTTATAACATGAAATCTAGTGACTGAACTCATCTTGTAGGGAAAAAGTATATAAATATGACACTCAGGGTCATATGAGAACTGTCCATTCAAAGTCACCAGCACAGGGGATGAGCATGCAGTGAATAGGCAGAGTAGAAGGGCACTGTTTCAGGATTTGTGTGCCACAGACGGCTCTTACCAGTGGCACCATAAACACACTCTCTATGTATACAGAGTTTGCACAGCTGTTGGTGAACTGCAGACCAGCTAGAGCCCTGCTTATCAGTCTGACATGAGATCTTAATTCCTTGTTCATTAATAGTTGCCAAAGCAAATGCTCTGTGCCTGGCATTTTTGTACCGGTCAGATAAATAGATTTGTATAGAGCATTGGGAAATAGTTCTGTCTCTTGTGCTTTCTCCAAGGGACAACTTTGGGAGATGCATGGCAGAGGGATGCATGTGCTCATGCTTTTCAGACATGATGACACAATGAAATTCAGACAGACTGAGGCAGCTGATGAAAACAGCTTTCTCTCTTGCTGTTACTCAACAGCCACTGCTCCCTAAATGACCACGGTTCCCCTTCAGGAAAAAGCACCCTGGAGAAATCTTAGATTCTGGGATCCAAAATCTAAACTGTTAAGAATGTAATCTCTGCTGATTGTAATTTATCAAAATTTGTCAATACTAAACTCTACGTTTAACCTATTTTTTATTCTAACCATTCAATTTTTGCTAATGGCTGAATTGAAAGCTGAAGTGAAGTAAAGCCATCTATTTGCTCAGTTTCATCAGAGAACAGGCACTCCGTAGGTTGCATCACTTAAATGGTGTTTCATTGCTCAGATAGACATCTGCAGTTAGCAGCTCCAAACCTTGATTCTTCACATGATCCCACTGCAATCTCCTCATCTGCTTTCCGATTCTATTTCCCTTCCTTTCCTGTTCCTTCTGCCCCAGATAAACTCACAGGCACCCACATAGGTCTCTGGTGAGTACTGTGATTATTCTGTGCATTTCCTAGCTGCCTACTATCTTCTGATTTGGGCAACACTACCTGTTTCTACATGCATGAGCAGCATTTGTACAGACAGCAAATAGCTCCTTTTTCCCCCAGGTAACATTCATTCCCTCTGAGGTCAGGGTGATCCATAGCATGCTTTGCTGAGGGAAAACTCTCCTTGATGATGTACATGAACTGGATTTTGAAAATAGCCATGCAAAACATCTAGCTGGACTGTTAAACCTCAGCATAGCGTAGCATTTAAGGATGTGTTTAACTGTAGGCCATTGATTTCCAAGGGGTTTTTCACATGGCTGTAGTTAAATGCCTGTGCAAAAGCTTTGAAGAGCCATCTATTTATTCCTGATGGCAGAACTGTTTTTCTGTGGGTCTGCGTGGTGCTGCTGAAAGTCCCTGTCCCAACAGAATCTCATTTCCCTCAGTGAGTTTTTCTGTGCTTGTCTACAAATTCACATTCACTAGGGGGCATAGAGGGTCCTTTTGGTAACAAATCTGTAGAAATTCTCTGCATAATTCTTGACAATTCCAATAATTACCCAATGTTTTGTTTAATACGTTGGCCATAAAAACCACCTATTTACACCATTGCAATCTCTGGGATCAAACTTTACTCTGATTCCCACTCTGTCCACTGGACCCCAGTGAGCAACCTAAAATAGAAACTCCCATTAGTGCAAGAAATTAAATGAAGGTCAATAAAAACACTCTGTCAGGATCCAGGAGAGAACTGTACTTCATGGAGTAAGAGGCTGAGCTATGTGATTACTTAGGCAGTATCTGATTATAGTAATCCAGCAGTACTGCACAGTGGTTGTTTTGCCACGGAGGGCATTATCTGGCTATAAATTACTCATGGTTAAGGTAAGATTATGGACCATGAAGAAGGTTTTAATCAAAAATTAAGTCCTTTGGAAAAAATCTTTTGGAACACGCAGTTCTTTTGCAATGCAAACATTTCAGTACTGGGCTTGTGCATGAAAAAACATACAGGAAACTTGTATGTTTGTCAGAGCTGAGCGGGAGATATGGGAGAAGTAATTCATCAAATGGAGGATGACAGAGACAGAAGGGACCAGGTCCCCTTGATTGATAACTCCGTGTTATTCTGTGGGCTTCCAGGGATGAGTTAGGACAACATTGGGTTTGTTGGCTCTGAGCCCTTCTGCCAGTGCACGTTCCTCTTTCTGCTTCACTCCTCTCAACAAACTGGGAGTGATAGTCTCCTGTAACATTACATCCCATGAATAGTGGTGGGCTTTGCCCCACTGTCATCTGATTGCCACACGTTTTCGTATCCCAGTCCTGGTGCAGCTCTGTGCTGGTTGGAGAGATAAATGACTTTTCTGTGTGGCTGATGTTTCTCTGAGGAAACCATTTCCATCATCTAAATGTCGCAGCACCATTACTTGCTTTTCCAGTGTTACTGTTGTGCGTGAGAAAACTAATTATCTTTGGTGGCTGTCTGCAATTTTAACAACTCCAAGATTGAAAGGCTTCCTCTACACACTGGAAATCTTCATCTGAAAAGAGGTCACTCTAATGAGATGTTCTCCTATCCCATAAACCTTTATAATTGCAAGGCTGGGACAGCTCATGTATCCAGGGAGGGATGGTTCAATGTAGTACATACTGTTTATGCCTAAATAAAGAAGCCTCGACCTTGCAAAAGCTGTCATCTAGTTAAATTAGAGAAGTTAGCAGTAAATTTTAGTGAAGTATTTTAGTGGAATGTACCACTTTGCAGGTCATTTTAACTCTGTTTAATTTACTGTGGTGACTTATGTTCAGAGATTTGAGTATTTACACTGGAGCATGGATGATACATAATAGATGTGTGTGCAAATGTAAGCTTGCAGTAGATTTGGCAAGCAAAGCATTCTCTCTTAAGTGAAAGCATTCTTGTAATCATTTCAACACTAGTCTTGGGATTTGATTTGAAATTGGTTCTCCTGGCCTCAAGATGAGGCATGTAGATGACAGAAGAATCTCAGTCCTGCTTGCAAAAGCAATTCAGGTGCTTAGGAGTTAAGATCTTTCAACAACCCTGTAAAGAATGGGTTCTGTGTCCATTTTAATATCTTACTTGTCCCTTCATGATTGCTATCTCAGAAGAAGCGTTTGTAGGAAAATGCTGGTATCTATCTAAGCTTTGCTAGAAAGGTTTCCCAGGTCAAAGGTAGGTAATCGGTGAAGGCTGATGGGACAAGCAAAGAGAGACCCCAGGACAGACAGCATTTCACCAGGCACATGAAGGCTTGAAATTCATTTTCCATATTCCAGATATATATATTAACAACTAACTTGTTGGACACTGAGGGTTGTTGTTTTCCAGCCAATCCAAGCCTTAGGCTTTGAGTTCAAGTATCTGCTCTTGAAATTGTTTTTTCAGATCCTCCAGTGAGCTGATGGGTATTGTTCTGTCCAATACAATAGTGTTCTGATGTTAACACCGTTGAAACCCAAACCAGAACAGCACTGATTAACACCAGCTGATTTGTCTCAGGGTCAAGTAAAGCTTCTGTCAACAACTTGGAAAAAAGGATCAGGTCAAAGCTAAAACAAGCCAGCCTGTCTGGAAAAAAAGACTTGCTACCTCTCTGATAGCCTGAAAAAATATTTTTTCAGCTCAGCTGCATTTTTCAGATGTATTTTATGTAGCTGCTTGTGTAACTCTATGTGAAGATGAATGAGCCCAGATGTAATTTGAACATCCGACATCCTTCATTCACTTCCGCACCCCATGTTTCTTCCCGTCTCATGCTAAGATAGTCTGATTTTGCAGATAGACAAAATAATGGAACTGGCATTTCCTAGATGACAACAAATTCTAGCTGAATTTAAATTTTGGGAAGATAACAAATTCTAGTTAATAACACCCACATCTAAATTTATTTTATACAATGAACTCTTAAGAGTAGAAAGTGATATTGCTTTTACTTTTGCTTTTGCTTGTACACCCTGAGTTCAAGAGTATACTGGAGTGCTATTACTGTGAAGTCTTTTCTTTATATGTAATGGCTGAAGGATGAAACTTGACCTTTGTTTTGTACCTGCAGGTGAAGGATGTTGTGGGTTATGATGCACTGGGCCATTGTTTCTTTACGGAGGATGGACCAGAAGAGCGCAACACATTTGATCACTGCCTTGGACTGCTTGTTAAACCCAGCACTCTGCTCCCTTCTGACCGAGACAGCAGGATGTGCAAACTGATCACAGAGGGTGCTTACCCAGGGTACATCCCTAAACCCAGGCAAGACTGTAGGTGAGTGGGAGCCTTTCTTTTCTTCTTTCGATTGTTGCAGGATTTACCCACAAAAATATTATGAATGTATTCTTATGTTGTCACCTTTATAAGTCTCGGCTGCATCCTCCCAAAGTTTGGGAGAGCAGTCTCTTCAGGGTCTTTCCACTTGTGTTATTTAGTTGTCTACACACCTGGGTTGTAATTTTCATTTTTACCATGAAGCCAATTGTGATGATTGCTACCTAAGATATTATTGGAAATCTCTTCTAAAATAGGATTATGCCTTGCACATTCAGGAGTTGCAGTGGTTCAATAAAGCGTTCCCAGAATGAGCTGGATTCTGACATTAGTGCCCATATGGAATGATAGTTGATTATGAAAACACTCCCATTTATTCTGAAGCCATTATGTGCAGAGAACAGATATAGTTTAACGATACGGGATTGGCATTATGCATCTATTGGCAATTTACCCAAACTGAAGAATAAAACAAACGTGGTGCAATAAATGCAGTTTAGCACAGAATTAGGGCTTGGCAATAGAAGATCAAAGACTGTATATGCCTGTTGGATCACTGATAATGTCCATGCATAAGCTCATGAAAATGTTTCCATGAGAACTTCCCAAAACTTCTATTTTTCAGTATTAAACTTGAAAAATACTCAATGCCTTTCATCTCCCTTTTGCAAGATCCTTTCCTCTAAGTGTCCCTTCAGATCTGCCAACTGAGGTTTAGATGAGGATTATAGAAGCATTTGCAATGAGAGGGGATTTCACAAGTTCTTTTTGCAGTTCTGTTGCCTGTAGAAAAAAATAATCAAATGAAGTACAGAAGAAACATGACCAGCTTAGCCACATTGTTAAGCTCTAGAGTATGTTCTTGCTAAGATTCATGGGTTTTTTGTTAGTAGTAGTTTTTAGCACAGGTTACAGAAACACCAGTCATGAATAGCGTTGTTGCAGTTGATCCTACCATAAGACAGAATATGGACTCATTGAGCTCCTGCAGTCCATTCTGGCCATTTTCCCCCTGATTTTCATGCTGTTTTGCTACCTCAAAATCAAGGTGTACAGCCAAGGAATGGGAAAAAGTGCTCATTTTAATGCATGTGTGGTGTCTCATTAGCTTCCTTGTTCTCCCTTCACACCAACTCCTGAGAGAGTAGTAAACTCTTAAAGTGAAACCTGTGTAGTTAACAGCTGGAAAAGCAACTGTAATGAAGGGACTTTGGCACATAATCTGGAGCAAATATGTGGACATTGGATGCATGATATGTGGGCATCCTTCAGAAGGTTTGAATTGGTGGTGATCATCAAAGCTTGACAGTAAGACTGCTGTGCAAGAGGAGGGAAGTTCCTCCACAGCCAAGTTTTGCCTTGAGACCACAGAGCATTGTTGCTGCATTGATGCTGCTGGGAGAAATGGCTGTTCAGATTTTTCTTCAGGGTTTTCTTTTGGTGTAGTTTGAGGGGAAAAAAATGACACAAAAAAACCCTAATTTCTGACCAACAAGAATTCAATGAGAAAGTCTCCAGAGCCAGACTTCTGTCTTCAAAATGAGATAGTGAGAAGCTGATTGATGCCTAATAACAGCTAAAAATCTTTGGGTGTTTTCTTTCATTTAAAAGTACTGTTAGTCTGCTGAGACTCTATCACTATCACCCATTCTGTCCTCAGAACTAACTGGGGTTTGGTCCAAAGAAACATATTTTTAGCTTTTTACTTTGGCAAGAGAAAGAGATGAAATTCATGCGGTGCTTTCTTTCACATCTGTGTTTGTTTATAAATGACACTTAATGTATCCATTCATAAAATAAGAGTAAATCAGCCGTTGTTCTCATTTTCCACATAATTCACTTAATTGTCAGCTGAACATGTTTTGTGTCATTTGAAATATTATTAAAGAAAAATAGTACTAGGAATGATATGCTGATGTGTAATGAAAAAGTTCTACTGTACTTTGATCTGCCACGTCTTCCTTTATAAAAGAATTTAAGGACAGATTAGAGTTTTGCACTGTGCTCATCCAGACTGCTGGTGCACAACCACACTATGGTTGCCCCGTGCATCAACCCACACCATCCCCATGAGCAGCAGCCAAGGCACTCGGCCCAGGGATGAGGGATGAGTGCCAGCTGTGGCTCTGTTGGCTTGGAAGAGGCAAGCAGGCAGCTGCTGCTGGTAATTAAGACAATAGGATTGTGCCAAATGACACAGTAACATGCCCAGTGCACATGGCTGTGAGGAACAGGGCTGGGCTCAGACAGGTCACTGGGAAATACAGCGAATTCAAGGCCTTGCTTTTGCATTTGGAGGCAATAATCTCAAGTTATTTTTTCTAGCCCAGCCTTGTATGTTTTCATGATGCAGTCACATGTATCAAATGTTGCCTTAGACCAGAAATTCCTTTAGAATATAAAGACCTCTTGAAGTCTTTCATGAAAGAGATGTAAGGGTTAGGTAGGTGCATCCCCTTCAGGAGGGTGAAGCCCACCCAGCAAATTTAGGGAGTGAGTCACACGTCTCCTGGATGTTTCACTCCCAAAGTTCCTGTGCCCATTGGTTAATGATGACTGTATGTCACCGGATGGACAGTGATAGGTTGATCTTTCCTCCTCACTGGGAATCTCTCAATTAAGAGGCTATGTGCATTAGGCAAATGGAGTCCCTTTGTCCCGGAAGAAATGCAGTGCATAGTGGGGTGGGAGCAAATAAAGTTAATGAATCACAGCAGCTCTGTGTAAAAGCAGGTGCTACAGTATACTTGCAAAGCCTTTAGAGAGGGAATTCGTTGGGTCCCTTGATTAAACAAACCTCTAATGAACCTGAGGGCTTATTTGGGGGCAAATGCTTTTCTGTAGCTTGTGCAACAACATATTTACCTTATCATAAAACATGACTGACATCTGACAGCTTCATAGCAGGCTTGGAATTGCAATAGAAATTCCTCATTTAATACTCTGGGGTTTTAAGAGATAAGGCCATGTTCTCTGTCAAACCACAAAGGACAAATGTGGTATGAGAAGAGAAAGAAAAACAACAAACAGCCCTTTTGCCCCTGGGCAAGACCCCTTATCTGGGGTCTTATCAGCCATGCCTGTACTGTGGGGAGCTGAGCCGTGATTCTGGCGTGTGCTCAAAGTGTCATTTTCATCTCACTCTTTGTTTTTCTCATCTGCAGCGCTGTATCCACCTTTTGGATAGCCAACCCACACAACAACCTTATAAACTGTGCAGCTGCGGGGTCTGAAGTGAGTACAGAAGTTTCTTATTTGGTAATGATTCAGAGCTGAGGGCCCTGTGAGCCAAGGCTCTTGTTGGAATAAAACCTGCTTCTGTTACTCAGGCATTCTTGAAACTGCTAGATAGAGACATATATTAATGTGGTTAGTGCTGCCAATAAAAGGTAATGTTTTTTCTTTTGCTCCATACTTCTTACTTCTCCACACTTGCTGTTTCTAGAGCTGGACGGCTTTAACAAAACTTCCCAGCCTTTGCACAGTGTGCAGCCTGAATAAATGAAATATATCTGGCTGCGGAGTCCCAGTGAAGTCTTTGGCAATGATTCTGTTGATTGCAGTACAGTAACATTGCCCTGAAATCTCAATCAACACTAACACTAATTCCACAGAAATCCTTGGTCACATTGGGAGATTTAATTTTCTACTAAGACAAACAAGCAAGCAAACCAAGCCTTAAACAAGGAGATGTGGTCTTTCCAGAAGTTCAGAACCTGATTGCCTTGGTTCGGGTTCCTAAATATATTTTAGACAGCTAAATAAAATGGATGTGATTTTTAAGATGTGCACATGCACGGATGGGAGGGCATCAATGTATGTGTGTGTTGTGAGTTAGAAAAGTCATGTAAGTTTAAGATAGATGTCACAGTTTAAATTAAAGCAGCCTGCTGTTGCTGCACAGGAGTGTGACTGTAAATATGTGAGTTCAGCTCTCTGCTGAGCGCAGTTAGACAGGTCAACGCTGCTAGCTGTGATTTGTCCTGAAATCTTCTGGCTTACGTCTTGAGGATTTACTGATAAATCCTTGGGCTAATGCAGACCAGCAAAGAGGTTCAAGCGAAGGCTCAGATGTCGTTTCTTTTTCTCAGGAAACAGGCTTTTGGTTTGTTCTGCACCACGTGCCAACGGGGCCCTCGGCGGGCATGTATTCCCCCGGCTACTCGGAGCACATGCCGATGGGGAGATTTTCCAACAACCGCGCACATTCCAACTACCGAGTGAGTCTGCACGCAACTGGAATGCTGCCGCCAAAAAAACATCGCTTTCTCGCTCCAGCTCTTCGGATCTGCAAGCTATTAATGCCTGTGCTTTCTGTTTCGCTCGAAGTTCATGCAAACTTGTTTGTGTCTGCAGATAGAGCAGCTTGCAGGCTGGTGTGGCAGCGCTCTGAGCCGGCCAGCATCCTCTTGGCTCCTGGGCACCAAAGTTCTTCCCCCTGCTTGGCTGCACCGGGCTCATTCTTTGCTTCTGCTTTCCTAAAATAGTGCCTACAGGAGCATCTATTGGCAGCTTGTCTAATTATAGACCTCAACTGCCAATGTTAGCAATTAGCCAAATGGCTTCTAAAAGAATAAATACAGCCACTGTGTCTGATTGCCTTCTCTCACTCTTTCCCTGTTTGCCCTCAGCACGCTGTGTGTGGTGCTGTGGTGAGGACTGCTGGTCCTGAGGCTGCAGCACTGTGTTTAGGTGTATGGGAGTACATTTAGAAGAGAGCTGCAGTTTCAGGAAATATTGAGCAGTTTGGGGTGATACATGCAATTCCTGATGGTATTGACAATACTCAGTTTCATATATTACTAGCAGAAGCAGTTATTAGGATTGTGCCATATACTTTGGCTTGGGACAATTGGAGACAGAACTTGGAAGTGGAAAGAACTGTAGAATATATAAATAAACCATAATATTACATTCCCATTTTCTTTCAGGCTGGAATGATCATCGATAACGGTGTTAAAACCACTCCTGCCTCAGCCAAGGACAAAAGGCCCATTCTGACACTGATTTCTGGGAGGTAAGGTGCTCTGCACTTGGTTTGGAAAAGACTTCTCTTTAGCACTGGTTTAGAACTATAACGTTGCTCCCAAGGAAGCTGATATAAATCATTGCAATGCTTTTGGGTGGAAGTTATTGAGGAAAGGATTTCACTTAAATTTCATAGAATCACTAAGGTTGGAAAAGACCACTAAGCTCACCCAGTCCAACCACCCAACCCATCACACCATGCCCACTGACCACATCCCTCAGTGCCAAATCTCATGGCTCTTGAACACCTCCAGGAATGGTGACTCCACGGTGATATATCACTTTCTAACTTCATCTCCTTGTCATAAAGGACTCCCAGACCTCATCTTCCTGTTGTTGTCTTTGCTCTTTAGCTTGGAGCTGAGCAGGCATAGATATTACTTCTGCTGTATGGTATTCTACTGATTTCTTTGGTAGATGACAGAGATAAATTAAATGCTGTCTGGCCAACAGCTCTGCTGGTTAGAATTTGCTGCAAGTTTTCCACAAACGGGAAATGAAAGTACTTCCAGGTAATGCTGTTGATCTTCTTCATTCCTTCAGGACCTGCTTGAGCAGGGAACACTTCAGCAGCAGAGCTTACATTTGATTTCCAATTTCTGCCTAGTTCCAAATCTGACACTGCAGCGATAATTACGATTAAATGAGTGGTGTGACCCTCCATCCCTGGAGCTGTGTGTAACATCTATATGACATAACGGAGTCGCTTAGAAATGATAAAAACCTCTTTACAGAGAGTATTGTGTATCAGCAGACTTAACTCAGTGGTGGCTCCTGGGAAGTCCCAATCTTTTCCCAAAGCAGACCCCCATGAGCAGGTTGATGTAAGCCAAGGGCTTCTTGCAGGAAATGCGTACCAGTGTATGGGCTGCACTTGCACCCTTTTATCTCATTAGAGGGTCAGTCTGGCTCTTAACATACTTACCAACCCCAGGAAGAGAAAAGGACTTAAATGCTTTCAAGTTGCACAGTTTTCATTCCTGACTTCACTGCCTCCGTAGCACTCAGATGGTGTTTTCCCATGGCTGAGTCTCTGGACAGAAGAAACCAACAGGGCAGAGAAACATAGGAAGGGAAGGGATTGCTCAGTTTTTCCTTTGTCTTTCCATCTCTAGGGTAAAGGTTGCCCACATTGCTGGTTATGCACCAGGAAAGCACCGTGTGAGTGGGTTCAGCATCTTCTTCAGGGAACTCATCCTATGCTCTGCATCAGCACAGTGCCCCAGCCCACAGCTGATGCTGAAAGAATTTGAAAAATGAATATTATTGACCTTGTTTTAATGGCAAATTAATTGAAATAATTAGCTGAATAGTAAAAATTACTCCAAAGAAACAACAGCAACAACAACAAAACCCACCATAAAAAAAAAAAAACACAAATCTTCTCTGCAAATACCTCTAAATTCTCTTGAGAACCTGATGACCAGATAGCTGAACGCGTGCCTTGGGAAACTGCTGGTTGCCACAGGCACAGTAAGGGATTACAAAAGGCAATTTGTCCCTTGCCCTACAAGGCAGGAATGACCCCTGGAAGCCAAGAAATTCAATATGCAGTCATGCTTGTGCTTGGTGATTACCCAGCAGTACAGGCTGCGGCTCAGATTATTTGTACTGCTTTCCACTTTTCACTTGTTGAGACTGAAAGACTGATTAAGTGATTATAGCTACACTGGCCAGGGCAGTCTTGGACATAGGCTGGGCAGTTAAAAAGCTGGAGAGATTATTCTGCATTCAGTTACAGCATTAAGTATCTGGGCAAAAGTCTGTACCCTGTAGTGTTATTCCAGATATTCACATGGATGTGAATGAAACTGGAAATCTATCTCAAAATGTCTGTATTTAACAGTGTCTAGGGAATTCACAAGGGCTGATACTAAATCTCTTTCTGAAAGCAAATTCGTAGTGATGAAGCTGCCAAAGTAATATTCAGTAATATTCATTTACTGGAACCCTATCAGCCCAGTGCTCAGATTTAGATTGATATGATGGCTTATTAAGCAGAGCAAAGAGCTATTGAATATCTGTTAGCGATTTGACAGCTTGGTCTCACTACCCGTTGGTGAGGCATGAATTTTAATCTCTGGACCATCCGCTGCTGGCATTGAGTTGAATGCTCAGCTGTCAGGTTCTCTAAGCTGTGCTGAGCTGATGGGAGATGCTCCTTCAGCAGCAAAAGGGAGAGCTCCTGGGTGAATGGCAGCCAAGCTCAGCAGCGCCAAATCCTTGCTTGGATGCTCTTGCCTGAGTGGAGACAGAAGGGCAGCAGAGGTCACATTTTGCTGCAGCTTCCACTTGTGTCTGCTTTTTCCCTGTGTCAGGCCGGTATTTCATCATCACTGAGAACTTCAGAGCTAGAAAATCTCTTATTTGTTCTGAGCAGTGTGTGGTGAGAATAGCAGAGGAGCTACTCTCAGCCTCTCTCCAAGATACTTTAGTTCCTTTTAACAAGGAGGAAGAATTCTCATTGCCACAACATAGCCAAGGTTAGGAGGAAGGATGCTCAAAATGGGGGAAAGGGGTATTTAGCTAAACAGGAGTGTGCTAAGGGCAGAAGCACCTCTTCTATGAAGAAAGGTTGAGGGAGTTGGGCTTGTTCAGCTTGGAGAAGAGGAGGCTCTGGGGAGACCTCACTGTGGCCTTCCAGTGCATGAAGGGAGAGTATAAACAGGAGGAGGACCAGATTTTTACACATTCTGATAGTGATAAGGGGGAGTGGTTTCAAAAGTGGGAAAATTTAGGTTAGATGTTGGGAGGAAGTTCTTTACTCAGAGAGCAGTGAGGCACTGGCACAGCTGCCCAGAGCTGGGCAGTGGGTGCCCCATCCCTGGAGGTGTCCAAGGCCAAGTTGTGTGGGGCCCTGAACAGCCTGAGCTGGTGGATGGCAACCAGCCCATGGCAGGGGGTTGGGGCTGGGTGGGCTGTAAGGTCCCCTCTGACCTAAGCCATCCTACAAACAGTAAGGGATTAAAACATATCTCTGACTTTTGGGAGCAATAATAAACTTTCCATGCTTTCAGCAATATATCAGCTGTACAATAATGGCAAGGTGAAAGGAAACTTGGAGCAGGTCTTTACAACAGCCTCGCCTGGACCAGCTATCCCTTGGCAGAGGGCTCTGGCCACCTTTGCTTGCCTAAACGCGCTGCTTGGATGGACTGTTGTCCCAGAGCCGCTCTCAGCTAGCAGAAACCAGATGTTTAGCAGGGCTGTAGACCAAGCAAGGCTGCCTTCCCTTGCCAACGTTCCTTCTCTCTCCTTCTGGTTGCAGATACAGCCCGCACAAAGACGCTGATCCTTTGAAGCCCAGGGAACCTGCAATAATTGAACGCTTTATTGCCTACAAGAACCAGGATCACGGGGCCTGGCTGCGGGGCGGAGATGTGTGGCTGGACAACTGCCAGTGAGTTTTGCCTTATTTCAACTCTCAGAGTTCAGCCCGGTGTTTATGGCGAGCATAGCTGTGGTTCAGACTATTTATACCGCTTTGCACCTTTCATATGGCCAAGATTGAAATAAAGATGAAACGTTACGTAAACCCAGGCATTATTTTACACAAAGAAAACCTGTTTTTGTCTGAACTGAAGATCTCTGAGGTTGTTAGGGGTTTTTCTGTGTGTGTGATTCTGACCGGCATTCAAAATGATAATGTGCAAACACACATGCACCGATACAAATAACAGCACCCTTTTTTTGCATGAAAAATGAGGTGCTTCAGAAAAAGAGCAGCAAAATCCACCACCTCCCATGGCCGAGCCTGGTAACAGATCAGCTTTATGTGGTTGGCTGTTATGCTGAATAAGCTGGAGTGATGGGGCAGACACGAAACTATGCGTCACAGCAGCAAGGCAGAGAAACTGGGCACGTGTGTCTTGTGCTCTTTCAGGGCCATTTCCTGCGCTGGTCAGAACAGATATTTCTTTTGCAGTGGAAAACAGATGATCATCTGCATTTTCTTCTGCTGAGCCAGGTTCTTGATATCAACCACAAGGAAGAAAGAGGAGAAAAAGGAAAAAGCTACTTTACAAGGCATATTGTGATAACCGTGCCACGGGTATCTGCCTCAGCATTATCTGGTGTCCAATTGCTGGCAGGGCTGCCTTACCTCAGAGTGAGCCAAACCTTGTGGGCTCTTTCTGACAACCTGTCAGATTGGTGAGAACAAGATTGTGGCAGAACACTCTGAAATGTGATGCTGAGCCGTCCTGTTTGTGCTTCCTGGGAACTTATGAGCCAGGGATACCTGAGGCACAGCATGACCAACAAGATGTATTTGCAGATCTCTTGCATGTCATGTAAAGTTTGTGTTGTTGAGTGCCACAGACAGAGGATACCAATGTTCTGAGTGAATTACCTTGCTTTATGAGCTTCCAGTAGTGATCTTATGGGCGTATCAGAATTCAAGGAAGCGGCTTGTAAACTGTAATTGTCTTTATGGCCACAGTAATTTCCGTTTCTGTTGCTACAGTAAGACTTATGTATTGCATTAACAAAACAAATGTTAATGTGGCATGCAGCATATGTTTTATGGCGCCGCAGATATGAGAGGGAAGGCGATGCTGTGTAATGGACTGCCACCTAGAGTCAGGAGCAGGACAAGGCAGGGCCGGGTTTTATTCGGCTCTGCACTGATGGCTTTAATGTATGGGAGAGTTGGGTGATAGAGGCATTTATGTACTGGTGTAAATACCATCAAGACATTAACTCAAAATATTGTATTACTCATAGCCTTTCTGTGAGCTGGAGGCCTGGATCAAAAGTTGTCATCTTATCTAAAAGCTTTAGAATGTCAGCAAAATTGGAGAACATTGCCATTTTTTGTTTTTAATAAGGAAGGTCTGATCTCTGTCTTCCTGTTAGTGAAAGAGAAGCCACGCTGCTTTTATAAAATTTCCCCCTGTAGAGTTATGTCATGAAGGCAGCATGTGATGCACGAACACAGAGGAGAATGTAAGACAAAATATTATTAAATAATAAAAGCTATTTGGAGGGAGAGATGAACATTCTATTTTTTACCTAACAGTGAAAAGAATGTGGTCATTAGATACAGGGAAAAAGCATTATCAGACAAGTAAATAATGGCCAGCAATCACAGCCATAACTCCCCCTTGGAGCAATCAGGTTCACATCTACTGCTTCATGTGACCAATGTGTACTACATGATGTGCCAAAAAAAATATCTTCCGAAAAGGAACAAGCATGAAAAATCTTGAGTGCTCCCATGACTACTGTTTGGTAACTAAGCCCATCTGCCCTCTATCTCAATGGTTGTATATTGACGTGATTAAACAAGGAAAACCCTTCTGACACACCTCTCTTCTCTTGGCAGATTTGCAGACAATGGCATTGGGCTGACCCTGGCAAGGTAGGTGTCACACAGCTGGTACTCAGCCTGGGGCACAGGGGCGGTGTGAGCAGCCTTTCACCTCCAGCTCTTTCCTTCCTAGCGGTGGGACCTTCCCTCACGATGATGGGTCCAAGCAAGAAATCAAGAACAGCTTGTTTGTTGGTGAGAGTGGAAACCTGGGCACCGAGACGATGGACAATGAGATCTGGGGACCTGGCGGCCTGGATCACAGGGGCAGGACCCTGCCCATCGGCCCGTAAGTTCAGCTCAGTACATCATCGCACTCACTATTTCCACTCTCAGTACCAGCTCCAGCACAGAGTGGTTTCTTCAGCACAGTTTGATTTTGAAACTTGCACACAAAGGATTTTGGTTCCATGCCTCTCAATCCCGAAGTCCTAGCCCAGATGTAGTTACAGAGCTCTGCACTACTGTTACTATTACAGCTGTGCTACAGGAATTTGATTCCTTCATGAAATAGTTTCAAAACATCCAGAGAACTTTGTGTGTGGTCTCTTCTTTAGTCCTACGGATTGGTTTGCACATGAAGTAATGTTTTGCTGTTGTTCCTGAAAGCGTAGTTATCCTAATGGTAGCTCTGTGGTGACCAAACAGCTCAGCTGATGTTTTTCTGCCACGTTATGTGTCTCAGCTTTGTTTTTTTGGTAGTGATGCAATAGGTTTTTATAGTGATAATGAAAAGCCTAGGACTCTCCTAAATGTCCTTTCCATTTAAATAAATGGGTGTATATCATTGTTAGTATTGAGTGCTGATACTCACAGTGGCAAAACTGTGAACTTGCAACCATTGATATGAGCAAGGGATCAAACTGGCTTATTATAAGTGAAATATAAAATATCTTCTCCTCTTAAGGCTTTTAAACATCACATTAACTTAATGTTAAAACACTGTCATCTTTACCTTGCAGCTTCTATCAGGAAAGGCTCTATTTTAATAAAGTTTCACAAGTTTGTGTCCCCTCAATTGTTTTCAAACTGATTGGTGAGATCTTTCCTTGTTTTCAAATTCATTTTTACTGCATTTGAATTACACTGTTTCTCCTCCAGTTGGAGAAAGATGTGCTGGTACATTCCCAAGGAGTCTGTGCTGACCTGAAGAGTTTCAGGTTTCGCTGCTGCAGAACTCATTTGTGATGGCCAGCATGAATTTATTCATTTCTAGGTCAGTGCCTTAGCATTGCTGTAAGTTCCTTCCCTTGAGGAGTGCAGACTAAATAAACGCAATCAGTCTCAAACATGAGAGAACTTGAGATGAACTTACAAGGTTAAGAAGACTTCACAGACTTAAAAAGCAGGGAAATCCCTTCTCTTCCAAAACACTAACTCAGGAGCTGCTAAAAAAAAGCAGCAGAGAATCAAGTGCTGCAGGACTGTCCACATCCAAGATACATTATCAACCTCATGCCTATGTCATGACTGTCTGTCTCTGTCTCTTTCCAATGTGTTTTAGGAATTTTCCCATTCGAGGCATTCAGTTCTACGATGGCCCAATCAATGTCCAGAACTGCACCTTCCGCAAATTTGCTGCCCTGGATGGTAGGCACACGAGTGCCTTGGCCTTCAGGCTCAACAATGCCTGGCAGAGCTGCCCAAACAACAACGTCACTGACATTCATTTTGAAGACGTCCCTGTGAGTTATCCTTCCCAGCAAGGCCTGTCAGTTGGCTTGGAAGTGGGTTTATGGGCAAAAAGGGTGTAACAGCCTTTTGGAGAAAACAGGAGTTCCGCAAGAGCTGCCCGTTGTCTTTGCCGGAAGCAAAGAGAGTGGCAGCTGAGAAAGTAGGATGGATGAAATAATGAGCAAATCTGGTTTGCAGCAAACCAGAAGTATAAAAAAAAAAAATAGTGGTGTCAAGTGAAAATCACTTCCATTCTTGTGTGTGTCAGAAACTGTTAAAACAGAGAGAAGAATCTGCACATGGGCTCCAGTTCTACAAACATAAATGAGAGCAGAACCCAGCCAAAAAGAGGCTGACAAATGCTGAGTTACAGTATGAACTTCTGGGTGCTGCTCTGAACCTCATCTGGGGGTCTGTGCTTTTAGAGTTATTTCTGTGTTTGCTTGCAGAAATATGAGCAAACTCATTGCTAATGTTCACCTCTAGCAGCTGTTAAATCCAACTGCCAAACATGACAAACAAATAAATAAAGTGGTTGGAAGTGAAATTATTTGGGTTGCTTAACTTTCAGAAAGTTAGCAGACTTGCTCAGATGTCAGGAAAAGTGCTGACTGGTTGGTGGTCCTTGTGCCAAATACGATGGGAAAGGCAAAATTCCCCTAAAAGTGTTGATCTGTCACTCTCTCACATCACACCAAGTAGGCTGGTAGGCTGGTGACATGACATTTATTTATGCTGGATAAAAATATCAGTCAGAAGTTGCCTGAGCAGTCATTTCCCAAAGGAGGTCGCTGACTTTTCCCAGCATTGGTATGACTTTATGTGGCTTTGGAACCTTAAAAATATATTAGCAGACAATGAGTGAAGTGGCCTTAGTGAAATTGCTCTGTCTCCTGAACCTTCCTCCAGAATTTTAAAACAAACCTTCTCATTGCTACAGCTGCAATTCTAGTTGTTTTAGCCTTTCCACCGAGGTCAACAGGAAAATCTGTGTCTGCTCTCTCTGACAAATCAGACACACCTTTAAGAAGCATGACCCAGCTCTACATTCAGACTTAACGAAGAGGCAGTGTGCAGGTAAAGGAGAGGAAACCCTAACAGTCCTGCACCAAATGGCACTGATGTTTCTGCCGGCTAACAAGACCAACTCAGTCGAAACTGATTTTGATGCTTTCATCTGTGGGTGCTCCATTTCAGAAGTTAGTAGTTCTGTTAGCATGTAAGTGTTCTCTCGGAATACCTGCCACTCCAAACTTCATCTGGAGGCATGGAGCTTCAGTGCCATTGAACATCAGGCCTGCAGTGTGTCATGCTGAGCAGCCAAAAATCCGTGGCTGTTTGAAGAATGACGATATTAGTGCATACACTGATTTCTTCATATATTAGTTTGCCCCCAAAGCCAAAAACCTTTCTGGTCTGTTGAGCCATTTCAGTGACCACAGCTTCCTTTGCTTTGTACTGTAAGTAATTAATTCCTTTCTAGTGACATGAATGTGTCTCGCTATTTTGTTTAGATTACCTCAAGGGTCTTCTTTGGAGAACCTGGACCCTGGTTCAATGATCTGGATATGGATGGTGATAAAACATCTGTTTTTCATGATGTAGATGGTTCTGTGTCTGAATATCCAGGCTCTTACCTGATAAAAGAAGATAATTGGTTAATCAAACACCCAGACTGCATTGATGTGCCTGACTGGAGAGGTTCTATCTGCAGTGGACACTATGCACAGGTAAAGCTGCTTAATTTGATGCATCATTATCACTTTAATTATCTTGGCATTGTAAAGCATGACTTCTAGAAACGTGCTTTCTGCAGAGTGCTCGGGGTTTAACTGCATGTGTGCACCGGAGGTTTTGAATACGAAGATCTTATGCTTTGGACACTTTGGGCTGAAACAGCTTTTACCCCACAAGCACTAGCAGATTAATATTCAGAAATCTATCAGCTACTGGGTAAGGAAGGGTTATTTCCTCTCACTCCAAGGAGGGAAGTGCTGCCCACAGGACTATGGTAAGCGTGCTGAGGAGTCAAAATTAGACTTCAGCTCTCATGGTCTTTCATCATCCTGTTGAGTAACCACCAAACCATTCTTCCCACCATGTGAGCTTTCACCCTACTGTCTGGAGAGAGTCCTTGTTTTTCTCTGTTTTTGGTTTTTTTTTTTTTTTTTTTTTTTTTTTTTTGTCTTAGGTGTTGAGAGTGTTGCTTTCTCAGCACAGTGCCACTGAAGTCAAGCTGTAACCACTGGGCTGGTTTTCCTTCTCAAATCCAGACAGAAGGGTCCTTGTTTAACACAAGTCAGATGTTCCACAGCCCCACAGTCCCACAGTATTAATGTTTTCCATTAATACTTCAGCTCTACTGTAGGCCTATCTGGGGCCTTAACTGACATAGTTTAAATAAGGAAATGATCTTTACATTTCCCATTTTTAATTTTTTATTAAAAAACAAGAAAAAACACCCAAACAAGAAAAAACACCCAAACAGTCTATTTTTTTTAGAAAGAAATAAGCTGAAGAAACTGAATGTACATGTTTTAAGTATATGGTGTACAGGTCACTGTTGAAGTGACCTCACACAAGTTCACAGCTGTAGAGTAGCTGAACCTTTAATGTTTTACTGTAATTCATTAAACACTTGATGATCTTTTTTCATCCAGATATACATCCAAGCCTACAAGCCAGCCAACCTCAAAATGAAAATAATAAAAAATGACTACCACAGTCACCCACTCTACTTGGAAGGGGCTTTGAGCAAAAGCACTCATTACCAGCAATATCAGCCAGTTATAACTCTGAGGAAAGGCTACACCATTCACTGGGACAAGACAGCCCCTGAAGAGCTGACCATATGGCTCATCAACTTCAACAAGTGAGTGATCCAACTGGATTCCAACATTCCAGCTTAATAATGTAACTGCACATTTTTAGTGGGTGAGGTGATTGCTGTGTGAACTCTTCCAGAATTAACATAATTGTTCCAGGAACTCCTTTGAGTTCACCATCTTTTCATTTGACATCTCAGATTCCTGTTGGCTCCCTGGGGAAGCCCTGGAAGATAACACAGTCCTTTTTAGAAGCCTAGATAATGCATTCCTGGTGCATAGAAGTCAGAGGTGTAGAAGTCAGGAGCAGATCTGACCCCTGTTGCTTAACCAACCCGTAGAGGTTATGTCTAATTTACATTGCATTGATTGATCCCCAGCCATTACAATTTTAACTGGCCAGGAACAGAATAAGTTACATTTTGGAGTGAAGTATTTAGTTTGGCTTTTAACATGCGCAGGAAAATTAATAGTAATGCGTCGACTTGTTACAACCTGAGTCTTTGCTATTTCAGGAACGACTGGATCCAAGTAGGGTTTTGTTATCCTAAAGGGTCGACATTTTCCATTCTCTCAGACATCCACAATCGTCTCTTGAAGAAAACAATCAAAACTGGAACCTTTTATAGGGTATCTCAAATGGAGAAACTGGAGTACAGATATCCTAGCAAAGGATACTACTACTGGGATGAGGACACTGGGTAAGGAAATGGCCCTTGATGATTTGGACACCTTTTTGAGAAAGCTGCTGGAATTCTGAGCTGTTTGGCGAATGCCACCAGTTGGGATCACAGCAAAACCAGTAATTCTTTATGGGAATGTGACCAGCATTTAATTTTCTTGGGACTCCCATAGTTGCCAGTCATTTGCAGGCCATGCTGTGCTGTCCTGCCAGTTCCTCTGGGAAATGCTTTGCTAAGTGAATACAAATTAGGAAGAAAAAAAAAAATGCAGACCATAGTACTGAACGGGAGACACACCCAACCTTTTTTGTTTTGAACAGCAACCATTTAGAAGACCTAAGACAGGGAGGCACAATAACCAAGAGTGCAAAGTCTGTTGTTTTCTTTTACAGAACTAAGAAAATGTGAGAGACCTGAAGAAAGAGTTCTAAAATACAAACTATGTATTTCTGTGTAAATGGACATTGTGAAATAGAGCTCTAGGGCAGTTTAGATGTCAGCTGACCTCTCTTAGGTTTCCTGACTTTCCCAAAACATTTTTGGGATGCAGGCATCCTTTTAAATGTATGTAACATGTTTATTGTTATAAACTCCTCAAACCAGCACAGAGGGTTTTCCACACATACTATTGCAAAGTATTAGGAAGGAGTCCACTGAACCTTTGTCACTTTTTGTGTTGAACTCAAGGATGCTCTTCACTTTTCTCCCTTATGTACAGGCTGCTGTTTCTGAAACTTAAAGCTCAAAATGAAAAGGAGAAATTTGCTTTCTGCTCTGTCAAAGGCTGTGAACGAATAAGGATCAAAGCTATGATTCCAAAGACTGCTGGTGTCAGTGACTGTCAAGCCATGGCTTACCCCAAGTACATTGAGACGCCTGTAGTAGAAGTGCCAATGCCTAAGAAGCTATCTACTGTACAGCTGGTAAAGTAGTTGATTTCCTATCACAAAATTGTCTGTTATTCTAGCCCGTATTGTTCCTCTCCTCATGAAAAGGCTTTGTAATGGATTCAGTATATTTCATGCCTGTTTTTATGAAGTGGATGAGACACGAGAAATTGTATGAAACAGATTCTTGCAAGTGCCAAGTATGAAGGTGTTCAAAGGACAGAGCAGTTCAAGTTAAATACCCAGTCTTTTGAGTCTCTGTTGGGAAGTGCCGTGCTTAAAAACAGGATAAATAGTGGTGAGCTGGAAGAGGGCTTGGTCCAGGGAATGTGATGCTGGAGAGATGCAAGCTGTCTTTCCAAGCTGTAAGGACAACAGCAGCAGACAGGGGACTGCGCAGCAGAGTGTCTCCTTTGTATATAGGATTCTGCACAATGCTGTGTGTCCTATATTCTATCCAGTCTGATTCTGAGAGGAAGGAGGATATTTATCTCATCACCCTTGAAGCAGGAAATCATAGCAAAGCCTCAGGGAATTGTGTATAAGCACCATGAAGTGAGAATCACAGTCGGCCATTTGGTGAAACAGTTTAGATGTAGACAGGATGAGCAGAGAGGTTGCCATTGTGCCCAGTCTCATTAGCAATGCAATTTGGCAAGTCACAGCTCATTCTGTAGCTGTCTTCTTGACTGAATTTTGTGGTTTAAAATGTTTACTGAAGGTGCAGCACTCACACAATGGACACCCTCATTAAAAACTCTTTTTTCTTTTTTTTTCTGAACAGAAAACGAAGGACCACCTACTAGAAGTGAAAATAGAAACTTATAAGAAACAATACTTCCACCTGAAGGATGACTATGCATACATTGAGGTAAATGGGTCTTCTCAGTAAACTTTATGGGACAAAAGATTTGAGTCACTTTTCCTTTGAATTTTACAAAAAATAATTAAAAAAACGCAGTTCAGCTTGACCTCAGAGATCTGGAAATCTGCCCTTTGATGTAATAAGCAGTCCCCTAATTCAAGGCTATTAGTGCTTCTTAGAGTTGATTATTTTGCATTTGTGTTTCTTCAATAAACTGATAATGCTCCTTCCCCCCTCCCACAGGTTGATGGTGTAAGGTATTTCCTCACCGAAGAGGGTATTCAGCTGATAGTGATCGATGGACATCATGGGAAAGTAGTTGATCGAGTAACATTCAAAAACTCAATTCTACAAGGAATCCCAGCACAGATAGAAAACTATGTCAACAACATCAGAAATCAGTGAGTAATTTGGTGCTGGTAAGGCATAGCATATGAGAATGCTGTATAACACATTTTTTTGGTCACCTAACATGGACCAGACTGACTGAGCTAACAGTGTGTGCTTTTGTACCTGCTGACTTTGAGTCCAAATGTGAGCAGGACATGCAGGCAGCTGAAGGTGCAGAGTGAGATTTAGGAACTGATCGAGCCTCCAGTAAGCTACATTTGATTAATAAACTGCAGATCCACACTGATGCTGTGGGTTAGAGACAACAGAAGGCTTAAGTTCAGAAATAAACTTGAGCACATATTGGTACAGATGTACAGCTTACATTTTCCTACTGCCTGCACGCTTTCTCAAATAGCAGAAAGTCCTGCTAATAAAATACATTCCTCTTTGCATCTGTCCCCTACCCATACCTAAGATCTCTATGCTTCATTTTTTAAGCACCTAGAAATGCAGTTTTTCAGGTGGCTGCTAATTACCCACCAGATGTTCTTGCATATAGGAGAACAGTGGGTTTATTTGCTGGAATAGTGAAGGAAACAGCATCAGAAGTCTTTTATCCAAAGGGATTGTTCCTACGATGGTTTGTGGAATGCTATGGGAAGTGAATACCTTTCCTTGCTATGAAATCTGTTTTGATTTGAAAACCAGTACATAACATTTAATACAAATATGATTGCTTTGCTGATGAGCTACCTGGTGGGCAGATTCACAGGGTGCTGTTCTAGGATTTATTCTACAGACTTGGAGGAAGTTTTGTCATGGTACCAAGCTTGTCAACACAAAAAATGTTTTAAATAATTCTAAAGGTTGCAAAAAACATGTCAAGTGGTTACTACAGAAAAGCGTGCTAGTTACTCACTTTTCTTTCATTAAACAACCAAAGAAAAAAAGGACCCATCATTCTTTGCTAAAAAGTACAATCTTAAACCTGTCTAAAGCCTGCTGCTTGGGTTCTTTCTTACTTTAGAGGATGAGTTGTTAATTAGGCTTTAGGTGCATTTAAGTCAAGCTGAGCCTCACTGTTTCATCTTGATGAGTGTTAGAACTGGATTAGGATTGGAATTAGGATTAGGTTACAATTAGGACTGGATCTGTATGCAAAACAGCCAGCACCTCGGGTGTCACTCAGCTGTGTGTCCTTGTGAGGGCTGAAAACTCAAAACATTCTTTTCCTTTAACCAAAAGCTTTCCCAGCCCTCCCCCTGCTGGCCTTTCCAATCCCATCAGGCAAAGACTTCAGCTATGACCACGAAACTCCTTTAATCCATTGCTGCACGAGGTGCCATCCAGCTGCAGGTGGGCACCATGCAGTTGGAGGGACAGGACAGCTCTCTGCCCTCTTCAGCACAGATTCCAGAATGTCTTGCCAGCCTCTCATCAAGATACTGCTCAAAAGACTTTTAAATACATTTACAGCTTTGTGGATGTGAGAGGAAGTGCTTCTAGCAATAAGTCTTTCAGTTCCTCTAAGCAACTCTCTTCAGGCCAAATTCCATTTTTTTAAGCCAAAAAATCAATTTTTGATAAGTTCTCCAGGAGTAAGAAAACAAAACATTAAGTGAATTTATTTTAAAGAAGACACCTAATAGAAATTAAAGATTTTACTGAACTCAAAGTAGAAAAAAGAGCATTCACAAAGCAGCCAAAAGCAGCTCAGCAGTGCAACCCATGGATTATTTAACACATCAGGTTTACTATAGGAAGAAACCCGATGGATCATAATTCTTTTACTTCCCTTTTGCCACCACCCAGTGCTGTTTTCCCCTGAACAGTTCCATATCCAGTGCAGCTGTTCGGGTGTAACTGCAGCACTCAGCAGCTCAGGGTTGGAGCTCTGCAGGCATTGCTGCCAAATTAATTTTAGCAACTTGTGTCCACTGTGATGCAGGAAAGCAGATCCAACAAGGCTCTCGTTTTGCAGCACTGCAAATGCCAGTTGAGTCAGACAAGCTTCAGTTGTGGAAACCTGCAAGGTGGAATGAAATTATTCCATCAAGGCAGGTGTTCAATTATTCAGCCTCGCAGATATGCAAGAATAGGGCATCCCAGCCCTGCTAAATGTCATAGCAAAACTTTCACTAGTAACTAAAAAAAGAAAAAAAGAAAAAAAAAAAAAAGGAATTCTCTCTGCTTCCTAATAGGTTTTGTTGGCATTATTGGAAAAGTGACCATATGACTAAGCTGTCAGCATTGACAAAAGCCATTAAAGCAGAAAGCATTGCAGCTCGTAGGTGACTTGGGGTTGCACAGATGGGTTAACAGAGCTCAAGCCAGAAAAGCAAGGAATGGTTCCTAACTCCTCACCTGTTTATAAATGACTTTTTGTTTCTTTCAGCTCTATAGTGCTGGTGACATCTAAAGGAAGATTCATTTCAAGAGGACCATGGACTAAAGTACTGGAGAAACTTGGAGCTGAAAAAGGTTTTAGTTTAAAAGGTAACTGCTTCTAAAAAACACAGTTCTAAAAACCCTTTGATTATTCCCCTGTGTGGTTCTCATAGAGGCACCTTTTCTGGGCTTCTAAACTTCACCTTGCCTGTCCTATCAGCATGTGCTCAGACATCCTGGGAGAAGGCATTTGCTTACTGGGAAAGGTTGTATCTATTGCAGCATCAAGTGCAGTAGATTTACTGCAGAAATCAAGTGTCTCGATTACAAAGCATCCCATACTGCACTAGTATATAATTCTTCCATGCATGTAGCTCTGATCAGCTCTAACTGCAAACCTTTGTTTTTTCCTGAGCATATGCAAACACTCCAACAACAATACCTTCAGTAGTCAGCTCTGAAGGGGGTTTCCTGATCTCTTTCATCTCTGCTCTATATCACACAGTGGCTACTGTTAATTAATGGAAGCAAAGAAGTTATGTATACAATTTTAATTAAACCTGATATAGAAAATATTTCTTTAATTCTTCAGCAGTGCATTATCAGCAACATTTGTATGCGCTTTTGTGCTCCTGACCACCTGCATCAGTCCAGCAGTCTGGGTGTAGCCACCCATGTGGGTGTCTACAGCCCTGATATGCTTCTAATCTATTTGCTCTGATTTGCAGAAAAAATGGCTTTTGTTGGATTCAAAGGCAGCTTCCGTCCTGTCTGGGTGAAGCTGGTCACTAATGAGGACTCAGCTAAAATCTACCAAGCACTGCCAATTCCTGTGGTGAAGAAAATGAAGTTATGAGGACGCAAAGCTTTGCCTTCTTCTGGCTGCCAGCACTGCCCCACTGGGATGGACTACTGACTATTCATGACAGGCACATTACAGTGTGCTCCAGAAGCGTAGCGTTTTGTTGTTGTCGTTGTTCAAAAAAAGAAATCTTACTGTAAGTAGCTAAAGTGGCCGCATGTGATGGAAACGCATTCCTCTGTGATCAGCGCGTGTTCTGTGATCGTCGGCACTTCGCCAGTTGACTTCCATTGATGTTGACGCTCATGTCACTAAGCAAGGTTTGACCTGATCTGCAAGCTGCTGGTTTTATCAGCACGCCTATGGCGTGTTGTCTCTGGAAAGGTGAGATCTAGGGCTAAAGGCCACTGAGGATTGTTGTTTGTACCAACCTCTAACTTGTCCAAACACTCTTCTTTCCCCCTGGAGTAATCAGCCAATTGAGCCTTGAAAATCTAAGGTAGAAGGTGTGGATTTGAATGACTACTTAGATGCTAGGAAACGTAACTGGACAGCAAGACTGTACCTTAAATTTTCTGTGACAACTTATCAAGCTGTTTGGGATCTGTGTTGTACATACTTGGCACATAGTTGGGGAAGAGAGGGGAGAGGAGTTAAGCAAGTATACAAGAAGAGACTGATGCAACCACATCTTTCTGCTTGTTCAGAAAACTGTGGTTCTCCTGTACCTTCAGGTCTTTTAATAGTGGTTTCTCAAATGGGAGGTTTTCCTTCAACAGCAGCCATAGTCTAGAAGGAAAGACCTGTCAGTCAGCACCAACACTTCCAGCCCTTTCTCTTCAGTCTGACCATATGTATATTCAGGACCAATCTAGAAGGTGTATGGTAGACAGTCAAAAAGGACATCCTGTTCAAGATTTCCAGTTCTCAGCTGGGAATACTGAGACTTGTGTTTCTCAGCTACAAATGGGTTGAGCAGCACTTAGCTTTCCAGATTGGGTCAGTCTCTTGGGTGTTGCTTTCCAGCCAAGTCTTTGGCCTTTGGACCATGAGTATCTTGACCTCCTGGAAGAGTTATGTGAGTGGAAGGTGGCAGAGGTAGAAGTCTTTGAGGTCTTACCAGATAGCTGAAGAATTAGACTGGGAATCCCCATATGCTAGTTGGATGTTGTGCACCTGCTTCCCCCTTCCTTCAAAGCCTTAGGCTGGTAATAAAGGCAGATCAGTGAGAGTCAGGACTCCTGCACAGACATTTCCTGAAGGTGGGAATATAAGCATTGTCTTGTAAAATACTTTAAGCACTTCTGATGTTCAGTGATGTTTCTGTTTGTTGCTCAGAAATGCCATGAAAGCGTATGCAGAGGCAGTGGCTGTTATAAAGAGGTTTAAGAGAGAAGTTTTAAAAGTAAATATGAAAGTCAATTTTCCCAATATCTGGGTTTCTTTCCCCTCTTTGTCTCTCCCTGTCCATATTACTACAGAAATTATTCTGACTGCTGATAATTACTTCATTTTGCTCTGTTTTAATTAGAACTCCAGTAACTAAATTGTTTCTCCCCCCCCACTTTCCAAAATACTGTCCTTTAGCTAGAATTAAAGAGCAATGATGCTGCAGGTCATCCCACAACAGGGCTGATGCTGAACTCTGTCAGCTCTGTCCCTGCTTTTTAGATCAATATCTCTGAAAGGAAAAACAATTGTGAGAAAAAGTCAGATAGCACTGTAGGCTATATTTCCTTCCAGCCTCTCCTGGGTTTTGAAACTGGAAATGTTCTTTTCAAGCTTATATCCAAGCTTTCCCTTTTTCTTCCCTTGCTTCTCAACAAGAGCCTGTTAATGAAGTAGCAGCACAGTTGTTTTTGGGTTTGGGGCATTTGCACTGTTTCTGGAATGGATGGACGTTAGGTGGTGGTGGTGGGTTTTTTTTCTTACGAAGGTTTGGGGAATTTCACCATCAAAGCACAAACTCTTCCTTGGAAAGGTCCCTTTTTAGTTCAGCCAAACATTACTTACCTGACATTCTCTGATAGGTGAAACAGAATCAGATCCCTGAAATTGAGAAATACACTGAAAAAAAGTCCCTGAGTGTGTCAGGCTGGTTTATCTACACATCTTCGTTCCTATAATTGCACCTGTACCAGTGGAGTACATGTGCTTCCATGAGATGGACCAAAGTGTGAGCATTTCTTTCATGAGCACTTGACATGGGCAGGAAAGCGAGGTTCAGAATGTATCTGGTTTGGGATCTGGTTTTCCACAGCCCACTCTGTGAAGCACTTCTTCCCTGGTTGCTGGAGGCTCCCTATAACTATACATGTGCAGATGCCCAAAGGACCGTGCCCTAGGCTGGCTTCCTCTGCATTTGTGCTAGAGTTGTAGCTTCTGATTTTACAATTTTTGGAATTCTCAGGGTGAAATCACAAGACTTGGCTCTAGGAAAACTTCTTCCTAAGAAAATCTTGTCTTATTAAGAGAAAAACACTTTAAGTAGCTCATTCTGTCATGTAAAGCTTGTCACCTGGGGCCTGTTTGGAGCTAGGGCTGGGTCTCATGCTGTGAATACTTAGGACAGGATCACTGCAGTCTGTAAGCCTGAGGGATAATGGAGCATCATAGCAGTGTACTGGGGCAGACACTCCTGTGAAATGCAAAGGACTCCCACTGACGTGAATTGGATGAAGTCAGTGGGTTACTCTGAAGTCACAGCTTAGCCTGATGCCATCACCAGTCAGCAATAGTTTTGTGCCATATGACTCCTTTTTAATCTTTAACTGTTGTAGAAATTGCACGTGCACATTTTGACTAGTGAATTAACTGGCTGCTTGTACTTTGTATGTCCATTTAACGATCCCTGCACCAGCTGCAATGATCCTCTTTACAAGGTTTTATTACTGCAAACGTTCCCATCTCTGCCTATCCAGTTGCCATTGTCAGAGTGATTTCTTGATTGTTTTTTTGTTCAGATGCTTGTTTGGTTGGATGTTTTTGTTTTTTTTTTTTTTTTTTGTTTTGTTTTGTTTTGTTTTGTTTTTGCATTCTGTTCAAATGCTTGTTTTACCTGTCGCCGAAATAGCTGGTCCTTTTTCGGGTTAGATGTATAGTGTTTTGTACATTTTCTTAGAGACTTTCCAATGAAAAAGATATATTTTCTATTTATTTATTACAATGGCACTAAGACAACTAAATTGCAGACATATGAAGCATCTTTACTGGAGTTTAGCATTGGCTAGGTTGTTAAGGAGGTCGGCAATATGGCTTTTCTGATAATCTGCTTTGCACTTGAAAGCTCTCTATGTCCGCAGAATGTGGTAATGAATTGACTGTCTGTTTTGTGGTGACAAGAGCTGTCGGGACATTCGTTCCAAAAGATTGTGGCTTACAACTGAAATAACATGTAGTTGTTTGGAGTACACAACGTTTATCAAAATAAATATTCAATGCCAGTTTCTCATTTTACTTTTGTGTCGCCTCTTCAGTGTACATCTGTAATGATCAGCTGGCGTTTGCTGGAATAGCTCCTTCTGCTGCCAACAGTGTTCAGACCATTGCACCCAGTGCTTCAGCTTTGCTCTTAGCAGCTTGCTTTCCTAAGGAGATATAGGTGATGCAGTGTTGCTAGGTCTGAAGTGGAGACCAGCCCAGGACTTGTTATATCATCTGAGAGAGATACACTGCTCCTTGGTTACATTCAAAGACAAAATTTTTGAAAACCTCTTCCATGTGAGGACGTGGGGAGGTCCTGGTGTCCTCTCAGCCCCATGTCTCTCATCCTATAAGCACTCCCCTTGTTGCTGGAGGCAGGGGATGCTATGGGGTATGAAGGGCACTGAGAGGAACCCTGCTGCTGTGATCTGTCACACCACAACACAATGAGGAGGCTGTTGGTAGAAACTCCAGCAACGTTGGAGTTGTTCCATGCCTGTGCTTCTCTAAGCTCCCTAGCAACTCCTTCACGTTATAACCACGGATATCTGAAGTTCACACCACTATTAACAAGGTTACCAGCACCCGAAAGACAAGAGCTGAAAGCAAGAACAGAAAAGCAGCAGGCCCTCTCTGTGCATACAATAGGGAGGATGATTAATATCCATAAAGCAATGTGAAACATGTAATAGTTTGGATATTCGTGAGATCTCACATGAGATGGCACATGGAGCCACATTGCCAACCTCTGCCAGCAGCACTGCAGGGGCTGCAGTGCCTTCAAGTGCCTCAATCCATATCTATGTCCAACACCAAAAATAACCCATTTAAAAATATATATTTATTAGAATTATTACTATTAATTTAAGTGATGGTAACGACCTGCTTTTGCTAAAAGAAACATCTATAGCTGCAGTAACACTTATAACATCAACAACAAGGACAATGCTTTATTAAGTAGCATTATACTGTTCCACTGTTCTGTTACCCTTACTGTGAAGAAGTTTCTTCTCATATTGATGTGGAACCTCCTACATTCCAGCTTGCACCCATTGCCCCTTGTCCTATCATTAGATGTCACTGAAAAGAGCCTGGCTCCATTCTCCTGACACTTCCGACCCTTTACATATTTATAAATGTCAAGAGGTCACCCCTCAGCCTCCCCAAGCTAAAGAGACCCAGCTCCCTCAGCCTTTCCTTCACTCCCTTAATCATCTTTGTGGCTCTGCACTGGACACACTCACACAGTTCTTTGTCCTTCTTGAAATACCAGGCCCAGAACTGACACAGTACTCCAGATATAGCCTCACCAGGGCAGAGTAGTGGGGAAGGACAGCAGGGTAGAAGAAACAGCACAGTGCTGGCTCATGATCATCCTGCTGTTCACCAGGGCCCCCAGGTCCTTTTCCCTTATGCTGCTCTCCTACAGGTCAGTCCCCAGCCTATACTGGTACCCAGAGTTGTTCTTGTCCAGATGCAAGACTACACTTGCCCTTGTTATATTTCATTAAATTTCTCCCTATCCAATTCTCCAACCTGTCTAGGTCTTGCTGGAGGGCAGCACAGCCTTCTGGTGCATCAGCCACACCTGCCAGTTTTGTGTCATCAGCAAACTTGCTGACAGTGCATATATAAAATACGTATCTTTATATAAAAGTATAAATATAGCACTGGTCCCAGTACTGACCTTTGAGGGATTCCACTGGATACATGCCTCCTACTAGACTCTGTCCCATTGACCACAATTCTCTGGCTTCTTTCCTTCAGCAAGCTCACAGTCCACCTCACTACTCGATCATCCAGACCCCACTCTCAGTTCAGCTGCAAGGATGCTGTGGGAGATGGTGTCAGATGCTTTACTAAAATCCACCACATCCATATCCACCACTTCACCATCATCTAGCCAGCTGGTTAAATCTCCAAAAAAAAAAAAAAGCTACTAGGTTGGTCAAGTATGACTTCCCCTTTGTGAAGCCATGTTGACTGCCTCTAATGACGCTCTTATCCTTGATATGCCTGGAGACAGCACCAAGGATAAATTATTCCATCTCCTTTGCAGAGATGGAGGTGAGGCTGAACTGGTCTGTGGTTACCTGGGTTCTCCTTCTTGCCCTTTTTAAAGACTGGAGTGACATTAGCTTTCCTCTAGTCCTCAGGCATCCCTCCCATCCCCCACAACTTACTTAAGATAGTGGAGAGTGGCCTAGCAATAACTTCTGCCAGCTCCCTCAGCACCCGTGGGTGCATCCCATCAGGACCCATGGATTCATGGATGTCCAGATTGCTTAACTGGTCTCTAAGCTCATCAACTGAAGCAAATTACTCCTTTATCCTGACTTCCTCTGGGGCCTCAAGGTACATGCCTCTGCAGGGCAGCCTCCAGCTGTGCAGACAGAGACAAATAAGGCGTTTATATCTGCAACATATTTGAAGAAGCCCTTTCTGTTGTCTTTCACCCCTCTCTAAAGATTTAATTCTAAGGAGGCCTTAGTTTTCCTAGTTGCCTCACTACATCCTCTGACAACAGTCTTATACTCCTCACAAGTGGCCAGTCCTTCCTTCTGTGATCTGTAGGCTCCCTTCTTCCACTTGAGTTTGCCCAGCAGTTCTCTGTTTGACCTTGCAGATCTCCTGGCTGCCTTCCTTGACTTCCTACCTGCTGGGATGCTCTGATCTTGACCTTGAAAGAAGCAGTCCTTGACTGCTACCTTTACCTTTACCAAGTACCCTGTCCCATCGGATTTCTGCTAGCACTTGCTTGAAAAGGCCAAAATTGGCCCTTCTGAAGTCCAGGGTTGTGATTCTGCTTGGTATTCTGTTTCTGCCACATGAAATACTGAACTCCACCATCTCATGGTCACTGCAACCAAGGCTGCCTTCAACCTTCACCACTTCAACCCATTACTCTCTCTGTTAGTGAGAACAAGATCCAGCAGCTGTCCTCTCCTAGTTGGTTCATCCACCATTTCCATCAGAAAAGTTATCATTAATGCACTGGAGGAACATCCTGGACTGTGGCTGGCTTGCTGAGTGGGCCTTCCAGCAAATATCTGGGTAGCTAAAATCCCCCATGAATACCAGGACCTATAATTGTGAGGCTGATATCAGCTGCCTATAGAAGGGCTCGCCAACTTCCTTGTCCTGATCCAGCGGCCTGTAATAGACAACCACAACATTATCAACCAGGCCAGCCTGCCCCTTCTCACCCACAAACTCTCAACTTGCTCCTCATCTACTCCTGGACAGTACTCAATGAATTCTAGTTGTTCTCTCCCATAGAGAACAACCTTGCCTTGCTGGTCTGTCTTTCCTGTAAAGAACATGGCCATCCATGACATTAGTCATGTGACCTGTCCCACCATGTCTCTGTAATTGCCACCAGATCATAATCTCCTGCCCTAACACCGATTTCTGACTCCTGCTTATTCCCCATGCTACATGCATTGGTGTACAGGCTCTTCAGGGAGCAAGCTGAGCACACTGATTTCAACCCTAAGGAGAGGGGAAGCACCCCAGCCTTTATCAGTACTAGAGTGCTGCCCCACCAGTGCCAATCCAGCTACAACTCCATCCCACTTTGAATCTAGTTCAAAGCTCTCTGAATGAACCCTGCTGACTCCTGTCCCAGAACCCAACCAGCAAAACTGTTAAGAATTAGAAACATCACAGCACCAGTAAAACGGATCTGTAAAAGCAGAGGCAGCTCCATGGCTCTCTGCATTGCTACAAACATGCCATGCAATCAAGGAAAATTCTGAAAAAGGTAAATGCTCCCTCAATTAAAAAAAAAAAAAAAAAAAAAAAAAAAAGGAAACGAGCCACAGAAAGAGAAGAAATATTTCCTGAGCCTTATTACAAAGCCCAAGATAACAGCGGCCAAATATCAAAGAGAAGTAGGCTGCCCTGTATCTTAATGGAATGTTATTTTATGATTTCCTTTTTGAAAAAGAATTTTAAAAATTTAGTAATAGTGATAGGGACCTTTTTGAAACCAAAGCTGACCTGGCTTCTCAAAGAGAAATGCTTTGACAGCACAAGTGAAAACCAGAAATCCTGTTGGCTACAGAGCTGCTCAGTGTGTCATAATAGATAACAATGGAATTTTAAAAATGTGTCCTTCACTTAGAATGAGAGAGCAGTGCTGGAGACAAACCAAAAGAGATTTTTTCCTGCTGGAAAAGATGCAGAAGATGACCATGTAGCAGATAAGATAAAGATAAAAGCCTGCTAACAGCTATGGTTTCACAGTAATCCTATGACACTGAAATTTATTACATGTACCTCTTAGTGATGTAGTAATGACCACAAATCAAATTCTCATCTTTCCAGAAAGAAGCATTTACAATGCTTGAATGTCCTAAATAATAACATTTAGTCACTGCTGAGGGTGTTTTGTTCCATATTTAAGCACTAGCATTCACTTGTTATACAGGCTAGCTAGGTCTTCCATGTAGCGTAAACATCAGCTTTGCTTACTCACTTTGCCCCATAAAGTTAGGTCTCCAAGAATAGGGAATGCACTTGTTCTCTTACAGCTAGAAATATAAATTAGAAAAATAAATACATTCAGTAGAACAGATGAGGCATATGGTATACATTAGACTTAGTTTGAAAATGAAATCAGATGCTTATTCCAATATTTTAATCAATAAAATCAAATGAAAAGTTTTCACAAAATATGACATTCTCTGTAGTAACATTGCCAAACTATCTTCTGAGAATGGCAGCTGGGTTAAAATACAAAGATAACCCAGCAAATTTAGTTGTGGCATTAGAACAGAGAAATAATTAAAGTGGAGTAGAGAAAGGCAGAAGTTTAGCTGTCGTGACAGCAGGCTTTTTTCGACATACCTGTGTGTAGAGCTTAGATAAGGAGGCAAGAACAAGAAGTTATCATCTCCAACTAAACAAAATCACCTTCAAGAAGCTCAGTTTCAATATGTATATATATGCAACATATATATACACACATGCATATATATTGTGTTTGGGTCTCTTCAATCAGTACAACATAACACTGCTTATATAAAGCTGCACCAGTCCAAGCGCCATGGTCCCAAAGACTTAAGAGAGAAAAATCAAATGAGCCATTATTTTTAATTTTAAAAAAGTGGCATAAAACATGACTTCATTTGGCACACGCTAATTACTCAGAAACAAACAACTGGTCAACAGGTGTGCTGAATTTCAGCAAAGCTCCCTCCACCCTATTAACCACAAAGGGAAGAGACCCAGCCTGCTGTAAACACAGCCTTTCGACTGACTACAACAAGCACTGATTCTCAGAAGTTGGACTACAGTTACAGGTAGTGATCAACCCTCCTCCTTTGCTTCGATTTTCTATTATTTGTTGCATTACTTAAATACTTAGCTCATTAAAACCCAGTTTGAAAAAAACAAAAAAACACAACCAAAACTCAAGCCAGAAAGAACAGAGCATTTCCACTCGTGTGATGACAAACTGAATTGTCATCTTGGTACCATAGAGTTGTTGTAAAAAGAAAAAAAAAAAAAGGCAATAACATTTCACATATGCTTATCTTCTCAGAAGAAAAATTCTTAGACAAAACAGAAGGTACCTGAAAGTGTTACAACATGTTAAGTTAGTTATGAACAACAAACAGACTGCACATCTCTCCGCAGTCCAATATCCAAGTTCCTAGAGACCTACCTCAACTCCTGAATGCCTTTGGATTAACAGTGGAATACAAAACCAATATGTGACTTTCATTTATCCACTCAGACAACTGTTTAGTGAAGTGTGGCAGGAAAGATTTCTTGAATTCATATGCTATCACTGGAAGTAAGGAAAAATGATTGTCTGGAATTTTTATCAATACCAGTTAGTCCTTATGAGTAACTAAAGAAACCAAAGACAGGTTAGTTTTCCTCCCTGAACTTCTAACTAAACGCATCATTATGTAAAATGTTTGACTACTCAGTGAAGCAATAAGTTTAGTGACATCCTTTTATTTTGGAACAAGCACTCAGTAAGTCAGCTTCCCTCTTTTGATAATGAAATATTCCACAAGAGCAACCATTATGGTTCAGTTAGGACCTTTCACCCAAAACACTTGGATTTTAGCACCTTATAAAAAGAGTGAAAGAAATATTATCTTGGTACTATCGAATTGAGACAGTTAATACTGTGCTCATCCTCTGAAAAATTATGTGGACCACAAATACTGGGTGCATTTAGTCCTAAATAATAGAAGAGGAAAAGGAAAGCACAGCTAAGCCATGAGTTTGCCTGAAAACTGATGGCATTATAATAAAACCTTCCTGACCACACAAAGGCTTTCAAGGAGAAATGAGACTTGCTCTCATACATCAAGGTTCACGTTATTTAAACCACTCATCATTTACAATCAACCACGGCACGCTCAGGAATTTAAGGAAAAAAATTAATCTGGTTATTAAACATCAGTAAGAGATAGGTCAACCTCGAAGTTTAACTCTGCACTGCGACTAATGTTTTTACAAGGATTCAAGCAAACCATTAGCACAACAAATTAATTCCAGAGTTAAAGCCGTATCTTCTAACTCACTGTCTAGATAATGGGGTACTGTTCTTTGGCAGCAGTAGCAACTTGAATGCCATGAATGTGACTTTTCTTTTCACTCTAACGCTGTCCACGTTGGCTTTGTAGCTTCCTTACACTCAACTGCATCACATCTGATGGGTACAGAATCTCTGTACTGATTTGGAGTGCATTAGCTGAGTGTCTGACTAGCTTCTATTATGTATCAAAGCACTTCTGTGGATTTTCAGTGACAAACAGAAGAGTTTTTGTTTACAGAAAAGCAGTCTAACCAAACCCATCTTAAACCTGGCCATTTCAGACATCTTTGGCCACCAGAACATTGTTCTTGGCAACTTAAGTCGTTCTGCAAACTGAGAGTGGCAAACTGGCTTCCTAAAGCATCTTTTAGCAAGAAGCCCTGCAACAAGGAACCAACGACCAATTTGCAACCCCAAGACGAACAGGAGCTACTACACATTAACACTGGTGTATTCTGAGACTCCATTCCTTCCTCTCCACCTATGTTCATAACCTCAGACATAGGTCTGTATGTTAACTTTGAACAACAACAAAAGCATAATGAATTACAAACTAAAGTAGTCAATTGCTGGTATTAAACATTACCATTTCTGTAACTAACCAAAAGCCAACATTAATAAGTAAACATGTATATTTCAACACAGAAGTCTTTAAACCTCAGTAACATCTGCTTCCTTCCTTCTCCTTTATAAAGCCAGAAATTGTAAAGAAAGTTAAGTTTCCCTTCAAGGAACAGAGCACTATTGAGTCTGGTTCATGCATCTGTCATAGGTCTTCTCTCTGTTTGGTTGCACGGTTGTCCTCTTGGCTGCTTTTAGATTTCTTCTCTGCATCTTTTTTCTTCTTTGCTTTCTCAGGTTTGGTTTTGTTGCTTCCTTTCTCACTTCCATCTGCTCCTTTGCCCGGATAAACCTGGCCTTCCAAAGTAACATCTGCACACCTTTCTTGACTTATCAGGAAGTCTTTGATCTCCCAGGCATAACCGCCATCACGGAGCATAAAGATTGCACGATTTGAGCCAACAATAAACCTAGAGGAAAGATGCATAATTTTTCTGTTAGTTCTGTGCTTTTCTAGTGCTAAAACGTTTTATTTCATTCAGAGCTCCTCCGAGACAGATATCCATCTAAAAGCAAGTAATTGGTCTTGCTGTTCGGAGATGTGGACGAGAACAGTTTGCTAGCATGGAAGAATAAAAAGTGTTAAGTTTAGAAATAACCAAGTAGGAGAAAGTATGAAGAAAACGCTAGAACTAATTTGATGCTATACAAAATCCACTGATGGGCATTAAATCTGATTTGTTCTCTCATTGCAAACGTTCCCAGTCTCAACTCAAGACTGCAACATTCCTGTTTCAAAACCATCCACTCTCTCTTGAACAGAAATCTTATTTTCAGCCAGAGGAACAAAAAACCCTTTGTGGTTACACATCTTATGAGTAGGATGTCTTCCATCAACATGAAGGCAAACTACTGCAGCTAAAACTGAAAAAAAGCTGAACCATGAGGTAAAAAAGAAGCTAGGCTATATGCAAACCACAAATAAGTGTTAAAAATATTTATGCACCAAACCAAATTTTTTCTAAAGTGACTTAGAAGAAAAACAATTGTTATATGAACTGACATAGCAGCAAAGAAATAGTAGGAGTTGATAGAGCTAGAGGAGACTACAGGATCAACAGTGGAAAAGATTCCCAGGAAGGAAAAAAAACAAGAGTTCTGAGCAAAACTCTACCCTTGCATACAACGGCGTACCTCTGTACATCATAGTTGGCGTTGAAGAGACTTCCCTGCCACAGACTAGTAATTTCTTCTGTCTCTTTTTCCGTGGGATTTCCTGACACTGTGACAAACATCATCAAAGTCTTCCCTTTTTTCGTCAGTTTCAGGATGCTTTCAGGCTTGCCTGGATCAATTTTTGAGAAATCTATTGGTGCTGGAGGCCTCTTGTGTTCAGGAAGATCCCCCTCCTCAATGTCATCGTCTTTCTATATTGAAAAGAAGGATGTGTTAAAATTAAACTGTTGAAGAAACGTTCTTTTCAAAAACTCACCACTGTTTAGGGAATAACTCTGCTTTGGTAAGAAAGCACTGAGTAGTTTGAAGATGGAGACCCCCGCATGAAAAGAAACCGTGAACTTTGCCTCAGGATAAGTCACTTATAAACCCTCTCCTCAGAGCAATGCACATTCTCACTCCAGCAGGTAAAATCTCATTTTATCATATACTGAGAAATATTCCATCCTCGTGGCTGATCCACTACAAACCCACTAGGTGCTTCATAAAATAACACCTTTTCCTTCAGTTTCATGGAATTTTATTAAGCACACCATGTACCTTTAAATATAGAATCTCACACAATTCAATCATAAATGTTCTGAACATGGATGAGCGAATTATTAACCGCACTTTCTACCAGTCTGGATAGCAGGAATAGCACAAAACCAACATATTCCACAGCTTTGAAACAGAAAGGCAGAAACAATGTTTACAAATATTCCCTATTCAACACAGAAATTGACTACAACCTCAACATGATGATAATATATTACCTATTTTACCCTTAACTATTCAACCAAACATCCATAAAGAAGTATTACTAAAGCTTCAATTGAAATAAGTGGTCAAAAGATCCGCTACAAGTCACTTCCCTTGATGATCCTGCACAAACTATCACATTTTTATTAATCAAGTTAATTACAAAGTAAAGGACAGAAAGAAAAGTGTAACCCTTTGCTTTGCAACATCTAGCAGACTAATTCATTTAAATGCTAATGTGAGGCTTCAACAGCAAAGCATTACATACAGTAGCAACCCGTTCCTTCTCTCTCAACCTCATCTCCTAAACTTCTCTCACCAACATCTTGGATGTTTTTTTTTTTTAAAAGGATCTTTTTTTTTTTTTTAAAAGGATTTTTAAAAGGATCTGCAACATATGCCATCCACATCCATAGTCCATTAAATAACCATAGCTCAGATTCAAGCCTGAGTAATAATCTGTTTTAAAGAATATGTTGTTTTAATAACAGAGCTGAGAACCTGGTCCAGGAGTTGTTCTGTTTCCACCTCCTCTGGACTCAAGGCTGCTGGAGAGGCCCTTACCACGAAAAGAAATCTCTACATGGCAGAAACCAACTGCACTTTTCCTATCCTTTCACCTCTCTAACAAAAGCAGTGACTGAATACAGCAAGCGCTGTAAGTTGTATAAGCTGAAGCTCCCTTACTGATGCGCCTTGGATCAACAAGACTTCAATATTAAAACCCTTTAACACTGGCAAGCCCGCACTGTTCCAGCCTGCTGAAAGGGCACTCAGAAACCTGGAGAGATTTTCATTATAAGTTTGTTTGCTCCCACTTTGGTGCTATCTAAACAAGCTTTTAAAACACTGAAGATTGCAACGAAGTCTCTAACAAAAATTGTTCATAAGGAAATGTAGTTTCTGTCCTTATGACCACAAAAATAGAAAATATTAGGAGTCTTAATCTACTGAAACCAAGGAAACTTGGCTCTGCACAGATCCGTGCCCTATGCCCCCTCACTCCCGAGCATAATTCCTGCTCTTATCCAAATCCATAACAGCTCCTTTGTTTCTCTTCTCCCACCCCTTCAAGCCAATTAAGCCCTTTCTTCTTTATGCTCCATCCACCCCACCCTCAAGTCTTTCCAGTCCCCTGTAGGCATCCCAACAGCTACTAGAGAAATGCCACACAGCCGACCATCAGAATTGTTGAGCTCCCACTACCATTAACTTGTTGCTCACATGGCTATTCATGCACCTCCTCGGCTGCAATGCCAAGCCGAGCTGCCCAGCCACAGCTGCACACAGTACGTCTGCGAGCAATCGTGCAGCACTCTGTGAAGTGAAACAGAGACCTCCAGCTACAGGGAAAAGAGCAGAGCTGCTGGCCACCCAGCTGGCACAGAACATGAAGCAGGAGAGCCCGAGAGGCACCAACCCTTCTGTCCAAGCAACGAACTCACCACCTCAGACAACCTTTCCTTTATGATTTGCCCTACTATGCCAAATTAAGCTGAATTTGCCCACTACAATAATTTTTTTTTTTTTTTTTTTTAGCAGCCAGGACTATCTGCTTCTTGCCTGATTAATAAAAGGTGAACTTTAGCTTTTTAGCCGTTTCCTTTAAACACTGTCTCCATTTTCCAAGAAAACACCTTTCTACAGGGAGAAACCCGCACCACTCCACGTTACGGCACAGCTCACCGCCGGCCTCGCGCAGCTGCCCCTCCGCCCCACATCTCCCGCGCACGGAGCTCCTCCTTTCCGGCAACCCCAGCCGCGACCTGCTGTCACAGAGTCGCCTGCACCCCCGGGCAGCCCTACCGCCCCGCCAGGCCGCGGCCATGCCTGGGAAGAGCCGCCCGCTCCTCCGGCCGAACGTGGAGACCCCAGCGCGGGCCCCCAGCCCCGCCCCGCACCTCCCACTGCTCCAGCAGCCGGGCCATGTCCGCGTCGTTGTAGTCCCGAATGTCTTTCTTCTTGGCCGGCCCCGCCCGCCGCTTCCCCTCCGGCTCCTCGGCGCGGGCCGCCGCGCACAGCCATAGCGCCAGACCCAACGCGGCCCAACGCGCGGCCGCCGCCATCTTGTCCGGTAGCAGGCGGGAGGGGAAGGAGGGCGGCGCGGCCGCGTGAAGGGGCGGGGGCGCGGGGAGGAGGGGCTGCAGACACGGGCGGCGAGGGCGGGGGGAGCGGGGAGCGGGTGGTCGGAGGGCTGCGCGGCTCCGGCTGCGGAATGGCTCGGTGCTGTGCCACGGACCAGCTCCCGAATAGAGAGCGGGGCATTTGTTCTTACTTGTTAAGGGGATGGCGAGGAGCTGTGTGCATCGATGGCTGTGACGGGAACCGGCCCCGCGGCGCTGTCTTCTAATCCTATCTCAGCAACATCCGTTTTTTATTGGAAGATCTAAAAATAAAGCTGCTTTCAGTAAAGTATAACTCCAGAGCACCTGAGCACCACACGCACACGACTTTTTCTTTGTAGATACTATTTTTCCACTTTTCCATTATCCAAACGGATCCCACAGATTAACATCTCTATAGGCCTATTCAAGCCTTCGTTCTTTCCTCAATACAAGTCACTTAATTATAAATATCGCAAGCTTTTGCCTTTGGGACATGGACTCCAGTAAGCTCGAACACGGGAACAGAAGGAAGCATGAGAGTAACCGCAGGGTTGGTACAGAGCGCGGCAGCGGGATGGACTCCACCCAGCGAACATCCAGCGCAGTTCTGTCACTGCATCCAGGCCTGAGGCAAAGCAGGAGCCCACTGCGCTGCTGGCACAGAACAGCAGCACTAATTAGGCAGGGGTGTGGGTTTGGGATGCTTTCTGCATCCAGGACTTCTGAAAGGATTAAGGCCCTGATGGGAGATGGCTGCCAAGGGCTCGTGCAGTAGAAAAAACGGAGTCTCCAAGCCTCAGCAAACAGTGGAGGGGATGGGAGGCAAGACTGCAGTGCCTCGATAAGCAACCACCCTTCTCTGCAACCTCCATCCTGCAGATTATTGTTTTATTATGTTTCAGAAACACCACCAGTACGGTTGAGAAACAGGAAGCTGTTAGGCCATAGCTATTCATGGAGCTTGTTAAATATACAATAACTGGAACAGGATTTTAGTCAAGTGCCTCTCACAAAGCTGTCCAGTAAGTCACTAACGAGCACATTTGCTCAGTGCCTTCTCATTGGGTATAACAAATATCATATATATATATATACACTACATCCCACATCCCTATGAGGTTTTAGTGAAGTATGTTCCTGCTAACTTTGTTATTATTGGATCATGCTTAAATTCACTAAAATAAAAAATATATCAATTTTAGGAATGTTGGACTAAGCAGTATAAAAATACATTTTTATTGAATTTCTACTGGGAAATATTTTCAACTGTTTTCTGTTATTAGAGCAAACCAGGCCAACTTGACATTCATTAATGTCTGGTGCGACATACACATGCAGATCTAAGGAGTAATCTAATTTCCTTTGTTAAGTGAACAAGTCGTACAGCTTTCCAGCATGGCACCAAACAATCCTATGTATCTGTCATGCATATAAAAGCTTTAACTTGAAAGGAGGGTTTTTCATGCTTACTTCTAAATTTGCAACTACTAAGCAGCGTTCTGTGCTCAGGAAGAACTTGTTTAAAGTACATATGCTCTCCACAGAGTCAGCTGCAGTTCAAACACTTATTCAGCCTCTCTTTATACTCCATTGTTCTTTCCTGTACAAGAACAAAAATCCACACAGCTAGAAATACATATCACTCACACTGAAATAAAATTGAATTATTTTTTTCCACTGAAACATGATGTGTTTCATTCAAAGCATCTATAGATGCACATAAAAATGGTTTTTTTTTTTTTTCCTTAAGCATTCTTATATTCCTTACAAGTTTTCATAGTCTTAGCAGCTAACACTATTATGGTTACAGTACAGAACATACCTGATAACAAATGGCTACTGTCATTGTAAATTGCAAATACAAAGTGTTCACTGCTTTATTTTGAAAGCCCCATTTGTCACGTCAGGAGATGTTTCAAGCTGTAGGTGTCATTTCATCTTCTAAAACATACGATTTTTATCTTAGTATTTTCAAAGATAACATTACAATTCAATAAGAAGTGCAAATCTACCTCCCCCTCTTGATGTAAAATGTTTTCACATGGTTGGGTCAGGTTGCAATTTGAGAAGATTCAAGCTGTCCTAAATTTCTGCTAATGAAGTTTGGGATTCTCTGTCCTGTTGCCTTTTTTTTTTTTTTTTTAAATTTTAAATGTAGGTGTTAATTTTTCAAACTGTATTTCTGCAAAATTTACTTCCTGTCCCTTTATTTATCATGAGTTAGGAGAACATGCGTATTTTTTTAGCTGCCAAAAGCCCTTTCAGGTCCTTGGGGGTGGTAGGTTTTCGTATGCAATTTTCTATTTTAGTGTGGATGCTCATTCATCATAGCTTACTTTTCCTTGCAAATAACTACAGTAGGGGAAATATGCATGATCTTAAAGCTTGTCCCTTGACAGTTAACCTTGGAAAGAACAAACAACTTGAAATCATCAAGGAAAGGAAAGGGCAGAGCTGTCTTGGGAGGACATACAGACAATTTAGAGATTAAAAGAAACTAACAAGATCAGAAGATTAGCCCTAAGCATGCAGAAGGGAGGAAGAACACAAGGGCTACCTGCTATCACCATATTCCACGTCTGGAAGAAGTAATTCATTTTAAAAACTCTTCTCATACAAGAGAATGTTTAACAGTGGCTCAAATGAATGAGGTGTTGCAGAAGGCAGACTGTAAGCAGTTACTTAGAATAACTGAAATGATTAAGGTCTGGTGTGCAGCTGTACTCTGATTGCAGTCAGTTGTTAGAACTGCTTCTGCACCTACATGCTTAGCAAAGGACCATGGCAATACAATGTTAAATAATACAGAAGACTTGGTCAGTAACAGATGCCAGAAAATTTGAAGCAAATTTGAGATGACCGAACATTCAGAGTGCTCTTACTGCTTAAAACATTGTCAAATATTTTACAGGGTGTCAGGGTATTCCAAGTTACTTAAAGTATAACATTCAAAATTAGTGTTTTAATAGGTGAAATTAAGGTTAAGTACTCAAAATTCTCCCTTGCAAATGTAATCTAATGCATGAGCTCTCGTGCAAAGACAGTGCATATGTTAAATCAGACTTGTACAAACAGCCTGCTCAGGCAATAACCTGAAGAAAGAGACCTATACATGTTCCCTTTAAAAACAACAAAATATTTCTACATCTCAAGAAGAAAATATGCTTTTTAGTATAGAATATGCTGTCATCCAGAGCAAAAATAAACATTTGAATGATTCAGAATAATTTCAGTCTAAATTAAGGCATAAAACAAACACTCACTTGCCATTCCGTAACACAATAAACATTTTTGTTCTGGAGCTAATCAGACCTTTAATTGCTGGATCCAAGTTAACAAATTCTCCCCAGTCAGGGTAAATTAGTGTGATTTGGATATAATTTGTATATTATAAATTACAATTTATGGACTGAATGGAGATGCTTGGCAATGACACACGGGCTTTATAACTTGACCTATCTGATCAGGTGGGGGGACAGAGGAGGAGGGAGGGGTATGACATCTGACCCTCTTGTCAGCATCCACAGAGCTACACACTGATCTTTAAATTCAGAAATACCACTGAATGTTCCTGTTAATACTTGTCTTGCTGCACAATTTGCTAGAAATATGTGCTGGTTAAAACTATGTATTGTTATACAATTTAAAGTTACCCTCTTAAGGAAAGAATTACATTAAATCAATGTCAAGGTTTACACAGCTCCCAGAGGAATTTTATTTCTAGTCTAATCTCCACAATCTAAGTGAAATTAATTTTGTAGTCCCAATTTAGTATTAGGTTTACAGGTCACTTCTGGCACCTACATCCACTGTAAGTAATACATCACACAAACTTCTGATGAGTTAAAGCTGCTGGCTCCTCTTACAGACTACGTGGAAAGAAGTGTAGGATCAGAGACTGTAAAGTAATCTTACAAAAACATCTATTAAAATTCTCTTGTGACATATATTAAAAAGGAGTGGAGTTTATTAAAAAAAAAGAAAGAAAAAACCCTTCTGTGGAGTATTACAGCAGCAGGACTGAACATATTATCAAAAGTGCAATTCAGGAAGGGTGGGCCCTTGCACATTTTGTTTGAAGTACCATATTCTCCTTTGATCTCAAACACATACAAAGAAAACAACCGCCAGACAAACACCTCAGACCAAAGACACTGAAGGGAAGGTCTGGGATTCCTGTTTATGCCAGACCACTCTTACCAATGGCATCTACCCTTCTTCCATTAAGTGCTTACAAACCTGTGCCTGGTGCTGCTCACCCACTCCTGGAGGGGGAATGGACACAAGCAGCTATGTTGCACCTCCTGCTCCTAGCACTCACCTTATAAAACACCCGACATATGGTGGATAACTGTATGCGTGGATGGTAGACAAGAATATGAAGCACAAAGCCATTAATAGCTGTTTTATTAGCATAAAACACGGCACAACCTTCCATCCTCTGAAAAGACAAGTTTTTTAGCTGCATTTTCCTTACCACAAAAAATGTCTTTTTTCAATTTCAATGTACTAAATATCCATATTAGCAGCAGGAGACAACCAATTGATTATATATGGTAAGTGGTGAGAACAGCTGTACAATAAACAGTGAATAGAAGAGAACAAAATAAAACCTACTTTTGCTGTATTATCGTTCAGTTGCAGCAGCTAGCCCGTATTTTAGGCATAACTGATATTTACCATTATTTATGCAATATTTTTTCTTCAGATACTGTGTTTTTAACTATGTCATAAAAAAGAAAAACAAAACATCCAAACACCAAGCTTAAGTCTGTCTGAAAGCATGCCCATTGTTCTATAAACTACTTAAGCACAAAATCATTCTCAAAGATGAAGAAGCAGAACTCATGGGTTTGCGTTTTGTTCTCACAAGAGATCAGCTAACTGTTCCCCCAGATCTCACACTGTCGTCTTTAGCTACAGGCAGAGCAGTTCTCAGGTTGCTTCCCCGGTGTATGAGCCATGATTACCTCTGCAGATTCAAGAAAGACCCAGGCCTTGCAGTTTTAGTCTCTCATGAAGTAAAGACAGTAAGCACCAATCACAAAACACTTAGCACCAACCATTTAAGACAAAATAAATCTTAAAAACAATAAACCAGTCAACACACACACCTTCCCTTCTGTATGTCATACCTACCGCTCCAGTGCTGGCAAAAGGAAGGCCCAGCTTCTTCCAGCCTTTCTTGCTAAGTCTTGCTCTGTGTCAAATAATTTCCTTTGTCAGCCTCTGCCAACATCATCCTTCCCTCATTTCTAGTTTCCAGCCTGACAAGCCAGCTGCATCCCCTGGAATGGGAGCTATCATCCTGTAATTACCACCTCATGGGTTTAGTCATACAGCTGACACAGGGAACCATTGAATTGCCTTTTATTCCTTCATCAGCTAGCTCCCTATTATGTTAGATCGATACATCCATACAGGAAAGTAATATAAAGTAGTGTAGCTCATTCTATCATAGCCTTCCTCTCATCAACATGGCCACATACAGTGATCATAAAATTATTACAACTCCGTATTGTTCAACTATGACTCAACATTGGCTATAGTGGCAAAAAAAAAAAAAAAAAAAAAATCAATTTCTTAAAAAAAAAAAAGATTTTTGTAAGTAATAGAAGGCACACATTGTGTGAGACGATTCATGAAAGAATACGTCAGACTCCAGTTTTTGTTGTATTAAGCACAATGCGAAATAAAGATCAATGCGACAAAAGAAGATCTATCACAAGTAAGCCAATCTTCTGTACACTACTAAGCCACGCTAAAAAGCCTTTTAATCCTTTCTATCTGACAGTGCCTGCTGTTTCCAGTCCCACAGTGTTATTTCATTCAGACTGACAGCAAAAATCTTTCTACAGCCAAGCCTATCTCCTCATTTTCATGTCTCCTCAGTCTGTACACTAATTCATGGCTGCCCAAGTCCTGCACGGCATTTTTGAACTCAGCAGCCATGAAATCAAGCAGGTATACACAAGTCCTCCCAGAGACATGCAAAGAACTTAAGAAATACCCACCCCGAAAATCACTGAGTAAAATTTTCATCCTGAACAATGCAGATACATCTGCTGGGCCTTTAAGGCATATTGTAGCTGTTCCTCAGTGCTACTCAAATTACTAGACACAAGCAAATCTGTCTTCAAGGCTCCCATTTACAGTAAGGTTATGTGTTTATGGTCAAATAATGGCCTGCAAATTGTATAAAAGTAACAGAAGGAAACAGTTTTTCACTAGAGTGTCACTACATGAAGGGCGGAAGAGAACCGGTTAGTTATGGATATACTGAAGACAAGCATAAGTGGTTCCTACCCCTCCTTCCTCCTATCATCCCTTACAGCACAGATTTTTTTTTTTCTTTTTCTTAAACAATGTGAAGCTTGTTCTCACAATGCATTTCATAATCGTGCTACCTACTCAGGTTCACCAAAAATAGCCAAGGGCTTACTCCTGCCACTTAGTGATAATACTGAAAAAGACTACCTATAACGGTGAGTCAAGTCAAGTGGATGGAGCCAGGCTCTTAGTGGTGCCAAGCAGCAGGACAAAGGGCGATGGGCACAAACAGGAACATAGGCAGTTTCATACAAACTTCATTACTGTTTGGGTGACAGAGCACTGGAACAGGCTGCCCAGAGAGGTAGTAGAGTCCCCTTCTCTGGAGATACACAGAATCAGATGCTTTCCTACACAACCAACCTACTCCAGGAAATCTGCTTTAGCAGAGAGATGGACCTCCAGGGGTCCCTTCCAACCTCTATGATTCTATTTTCTATTTCCAAAATGCAAGCCAAATGAGATGGCTGGGTCACTCTTCATCATATATTTACATATATACAGAAGAACAGAACACTTGAGGCTACTACAGGAGCAAAATGACGTCTGGTAAGACGAATCTGGAGTCAAGCAACTGACCAAATTACAGTAATGACCAATTTTGCCCCTTGCTAATACCAAGGCTGGTAAGCAGTACAACAATCCTTTGAACAGATTGAAGAAGCTTGAGGAATATTTGCTTTATATTTAAGTGGTTACTCCTTACTAACCGCTAGCTCTGGTGGCCCTTTCTGCTGCTAGGAATTGCCAAGGGTTAGGGCCTCGCTTTGTTTCTGATGTGAGCAGCTGGGATGGAGGCTTTGGAAGAACAGCAGCAGAAACTCTGTCCAAATCCTGGATGTCTCTTTTGTCCTGGGGCAATGACACAAACCATATGGAGACTCCTGTGGCAGCATCTAAAAATGGAGAAGATTATTAGGTCATTTAACACCTCTTCTAGCCAGGCACGAGACCAAAGGTTTCTAAAATGAAATACTCAAACTCTCATTAAATGTAGTCACTACTCGTTAAAAGAAACTAGGTTAATATTCTTATGAAAGGCATTCCTCATGCTACATAATTTCTCACTGCCTCACTGAAGGACATATCTGGAAATATTTTGCAATGCAATTCAGCTGGCTTCTGCTGCCCACTGACTTTTATTTGTCAGAGTATTCTGAAATCACTCCTATTTATAGTTTTGAAAATGAGCTGTTGGCAGCAAACCGAAATTGTTTAGGCCCAAATTGTGACCTTCCATTAAACTGCTATAATCTGATTTAGGTAAACAGAATCTCCCTCATGCTGTTACTGCGAGGAGAGATGGGTGGAGAACTGCCCATTTTCAACACACCCACAGCTGCCTATCTGCCCTTCCATCTATCCTGGCTCTACAATAAGGGCTCCCCTCCACCCCACAAAGCATGCATCCTGTTAACCCTACCTCTCCCAGAACCGTGTTCCTCCCGCTCAGTGTGAGCAGAGAAGGCCAAGGACTCCTCTAGGCAGTGGGTGAGGAAATGTACTTATTTGTACTTGTTTGGAGATCTTAAAAAGTATGCCATTAGGTGGGCTCTCCTTGTGCCAGGGTGACACTGGTTTTGGCCTGCAAGGTCCTGCAGGTCTAACTTCCATTCACAGCAGTGTCACTCCTACCCCTGCAACAGTATGAACATAGCAGGACTTTGTGTAAATATAAGCTGGGACAAATATATTCCGGATGCATGCTGCCTGCTATATGTATGTAACCAACTGCCAGAATTGGAAAGCCTGAATGAAAGGAGAGAAAGAGCATTGATATTTGGCCGCAGAAGGATCCGTAACAAATGCAAAATATGGATTCAACATGGACTCATTCTTTTGGGTTATTTTGATGGGGATGTTGCACGACAGCAGAAAGCCTCATGTGTGTGACATCAATATTCTCATCACCACCGTTTACCAAATGATACATTCATTCCCCATGGACACCTTCCAGGGAATGTTAAGCCCATCTTCCTAAAACTCATTCCAGCATACTTAGTAGTTTTCACTTAATTATTTAATGGCATTTACTTGTCTGCCTCAGACTCCCTGAGCCCAGCACCCTCCCATTAACATCAATGCAACTCCCAGTGCACTCCAGGGCAGAAACAGGCAAAGAAAGTGCTTTTTTCAGGGCTTCCCATGCACAAAGTAAACGTCAGGAAGACTACATTCTCCCTGCTCCATTCTAACCAATGGCAGGCGACCTTCGAACAGGGACACCAAATTCATTTCCCATGGTTAAAAAAAAAACCGTGCTTTAAGTCTCGTTTCATGCTACAAGCAGCTAAAGGCAATATTTATGTGCAAATAAAAGCGTAACGATGTTTATACCACCGATTACAGCTAGCAAAACATAAGACTTTTAAAGCAAACGGAAGAAAAGGAAGCCAGAGCACGGCTGCCCCCCCCCCGTCCTCTTTCCCCCCCTCACCCCCCAGGCCGCGCACCTGAGCCGCATACGGCCAACTCACCCCACAACGCGGCTGCTACCGGAAGATGACCGGCCCACGCCCGTCCCTCCGCTCCCATCCCCACCTCCTCCCGCCCGACGGCTGCTCTCCGCCACGCGCGGTATTCATTTACTTCGGCCCTCCGCTCTCGCCGCGTGCCGCGAGGGGGCGCCATACGGAGCGGCGGCCCTCGAGGCCGTCGCGGTCGGCGCTGCCGTCGGCCGGTGCCTGGCGCGGGCGGCGCCGTCGCGGCACGGCGCTGCTGCCCCCTCCGCCGGGGAGGAGCGGGAGGCGACGGGCGGGGAGCGGGGCGGCGGGGGGGAGGGCAGCGTTTAAACGGAGGGCGGTGACACCGCACAAAAGATTGCGATAGGCTCCGGCGAGGTTACGGCGGAGGCAACGGGGAGGGGGAGAGCCTCCGTCAGAGCCGTGCAGCGTCTGGCTGGCAGCGCCGCCGCGGCCGCCTCTTCCCAATAGTTTGTCTGAGAGCCCGAGAAGGGAATTTAAAAGAACCTCTTTTCGTTTTATTTTTATTTTTCTTCCCCGGGACTTGGCGATCGGCGGCGGAACATGGCAGGAGGAGCGCGGGGCCGGGCGGGATGCAGCATCCGCGGTCGGAGCGCGGAGCCCCCGCCCTTGTTTGCGGGAAGAGCCTAAGTTGGAGCGGCGGCGGCGGCGCGGCGGGGGCCGGCCGGGGCGGGGCGGCGGCGCCGAGCGGGCCCAGGGCGGCGGGCATGAA